>NC_058133.1:334856963-335079086 GCF_016433145.1 Gracilinanus agilis | reverse complement strand
TGTGTGTGTGTGAGAGAGAGAGAGAGAGAGAGAGAGAGAGAGAGAGAGAGAGAGAGAGAGAGAGAGAGAACCTTCTACATCAAAGGACCTACATTTCTTTCAAGACCCACCTAAAATTCGAGTTATTTCTTACTCCAACTAACAATCAGCCAAATTCCATAGCTTGATAATACTAAGTATATCTGTATAATCTAGAATTTAATTATAAATTCTTTTTATTTTTCTCCAGGTGACTCATGCATAGAAATTGTTTCTCTCTAACAAGATGGCAATGATTGAGAACTATCTTCTATTCTTTTGCCCTATCTCCCACTACTTCAACTCTACATAGTGTCAAAAAGAGGGTTAGGTACGTAGCATATTCTCAATAGGTACATTCGGACTCTCCTGGCTACCTTTATTGATGTCTATGTTCACTTTTTTACCTATCTTTGCTATATTAGATCAGAAATTCTTTGAAGGTATATACTGTTTTGTATTATTTTATTGTAGCATTATTGAGGGAATTATCCATAATAGTAGTTTGTAGAAAATAGCTTCACAGGCCACTGGATGTCAACAAAAATAAATTGAAAACATAATTTATAATAAGCATGCATGATTAAGCACCAGCATGGGAAGAAAATGTAGCAAAAGAGAAGGTGGTAAAAAAAATAAATACTATACTAAAAAAAGTAAATAATACTTTTAAAGGCACAGGGAAGTTAATTTCTGGTCTCCACTTTAAAAACAAGAAACTCATGTAATAGGATACCTATACACATACCCAGCCCAACAATACATACACACACATGCACACACACAAATACTTTTAAAAATTGTATTCATTCATTTACCTATTCACTTAAAGAAAAGAAGGTAGTACTTATTGAGTTTTCTGGTGCAAGTTTTTGCCTGGTATCCTATCGCTCTGTCAATATCCAAGTCACCTATGCTATTTGTCAGTTATTCTGGATAGTGCAATGTAATGGAGAAAGTGCTAGATTTTAAGTTAGGATATTTATGTTTAGACCCTGGCTAAAACATTTCCCACTCTGGTGACTGTGGGCAACCTCCATGAACCCAATCTCTCATCTACATGTATCAAGATATTTTAATGAATGAAAATCTTTTTTTTCGGGCCTAATCTTTGTCAGTCCACTGAGTCTCTGTTAGTCCTAGGCATGTCCTTTCCTCCTAACTGCAACTTTATTTCTTCCTGTCCTGCCCTTTCTCTGGAACTCTTAACTAATAGGTACCTCTATGCTCACTCATTTTCATTAGAAAATTATTTGGGTCTGCCTGAGAAGTATCAGCTTCTCTAAAGCACCTAGAATATCCCTAATACATAAACTAATCTAATCTCAGAACTCCCTAAGTGGCCCTAAATCATGGATTCAGGAATCCCAGAGAGAACTCAAACTAGTCGTGTACCATAATGCTTTTCCTCTTGCTTTGGCATAGAGATCACAGTGCCTAAGGCTTTCTGGTGATATCCCTGTTTGTATTCCTTTTCTGTCCTTTCCCAGGCCTACTCCAAAGATATCAATACAATGAAGCAGACATGCAGTGCACTAGTCTGTATAGGTGTCAGTCCCAGACCAAATGTAAGCAGCAAGTTGGCTGTCCTAGCTCCCTTCTCTTATAGTCTCTATTCCTCTCCATGATCCTCTAGTAACTCCATTTAAGATATAAGACTTTCTCATAAACATATCAAATAAAAGGGCCTTTTGTTTTCATCATTGACTGGGTCATCTGATTATTCTTCAAAGCCCCAGCTTTGAAGTCCTAACATCAGATATAGACAGGATACCAGAAATATTTTGTTCTGGTCAAAATGCAGAGCAGGAGCCAGGTGTTTTGTAGATAGATATGCATAGTAGATAGATCAGTGGTTCCCAAACTTTTTTGGCCTAACGCCCCCTTTCCAGAAAAAAAATATTACTTAGCACCCTCTGTCACATACTATCATCGCCCCTTTACAGTTATTCACTGCCCCCAAATGCACCTGTGGCCATAACCGCCCCCCTGGATTGCTACAGCACTCAACAGGGGGTGGTGGCACCCACATTAGGAATCACTGAGATAGATGATAGAGGATATGCATAATAAATATGCTTGCTTCACCTGGCTTCATTTGCATGCCACACAAAAAGAATCATGTTGCCCTACTACCCGCCCCACTCTAATCCTGATACACCTCCTCTAAGGTTTTAGGAGAAACAGACCCTAAAACAGGTTTAGAGAATCTAGGATCACAATGAGGCAGTGATGGTGACGCTTTTAGAGATGTAGTGCTGGCCCCACTCCTACCTCAACCCCCAGACCCAGTGCCATGTCCACCTGCCCCCAGAGATCACATGCCATGTTCCTCCCTCCCCCCCAGTGCTGGTTGCCCCCCTGCCCCCTTATCCCACACAGGAGAGGGAGAAAGCGCTCCCATTGGGCTGCTAAGAAGAGGTGAGGCTAAAGTGAGGAATGTCTTCAGTGAGCAAAGAGAAGGGGAGGGACGTATCCCCAACACTCTGCTCCCCTCCAGCTCTTCCCTCTGTGAGCCACCCACCTTACCCCCTGTGTGGTCCCATTGTGCTGCTGGGAAGAGGGATGAGAAATGTGAAAAAATGTCCCCCCCAAGACCCTCTGCCTTTCTAGAAACAAATTCTGGGTGGGAGGAGGGCAACCATGTGCCCACAGAGAGTGCTCTGTGTTTCATCTTGGCACCTGTGCCATAGGTTCACCATGACTGTAATTTGGGATAGAATAAAATTTAGAAGGAATTTTCTAACCCCAAGTTAAATATTTATCTGGAACCACAGACTTTGAGAATCAGCACCAAAAAAAAAAAGCAGTCAAAAGAAGAGAATTCATCTCAAACTGAGGCATTCTTCTGGCTTTTGTTAGCTTCCTGGTTAGCTACTATGCTATAGTTTTGGCTATAGACTAAAAGTCTGTCCTTGTCAAAGAAAGGCTCTCTACATTTTGTACATTAACATAAGTAGTCAGAACCTCTGATCGTCCTGAAAAGCTGTAACCCAGCAAATGGCAGAAGAGTTCCATGAGTGTAAAAACAGTAGAAACCCCCAGGAGGGACCAATCAACCAGCATAGGCACCATGACATTCAATGAAGATACACTGAGGATACAAAAAGAAGCAAAAAATAAAAATCTTTGATCTAAAGGAGCCCCATTCTAATGAGGAAGATAACATGAAAACTAGATGAGTACATACAAGAGAAATTAGGGGACATCATCAACAGTTCTATAACATTGAATGTGACTTCCTCTAACCACTCTTTTAATAACTATATTCTTCATGTGTATATCCTGGACATAAGGGTTTCTTGAGGTCTGCCTCTTCACATGTGCCCTGGTTACACATATTTCCTGGTCATTTGTTTTCTTTATATGTCTCCTCCCCACCAACTGGTGATTCAGCAACTTCCATGAAAGGATCCCATGTGTGCCAAGGAGGAACTCTTCTTGTTACTTTATTTGCCCCACTCTGTATTTAAAATATCTTTTGTTTTGAATTAATATTTCATCTGAATGACTAATAAAAGTTAACCCCATGGCAAGAGCTCATGAGCTCTAGCTTTAAGTGGATGCTGAGCCAGAGAGTAATTCTAACCTGGGGAGATTTTTCTGGGATGTCAGACATGAGGGAGCATCCTAGGTGCTACTTGTAAAATGGAGATAACAGCACAGACACTACCTGCCTCACTGGATTACTTACTATTATGAAAAAATTCCCACTAGATCATTTAAATATAAGTTCTTCTTGTTTTCCTAGAAACCACAGATAAAGCATAAAAAGATTTTAAAGAATTAGCTGTTTCTAATCTCGAAATGGTGTTTTTCTTTAGATAAGGAGAAATTTAAATGAAAACTAGGCCTAAAATTAATTGTATACCCACTTTTAAAAGTATTTCTTATAATTGGTATATATTCTTATACTCACTAATATAAAAGTTCTGCGGAAGTATATTAAGTTGCTGGTGAACTTGGCTTCTCCTAAGCTAAAAGAAAAAAAGTGTCTGAATGTGTGTGTGTGTGTGTGTATCCCATTTACATTAGAAAAACCAGTGAACAGGGCTGCTAGGTGACTCAGTGGATTGAGAGCCAGGTCTAGAGACTGGAAGGTCCTGGATTTGAATCTAACCTCAGATATTTCCTAGCTGTGTGTCCATGGGCAAGTCACTTAGCCCCCATTGCCTAGCCCTTATCACTCTTCTGCCTTGGAACCAATACACAGTATTAATTCTAAGGCTCAAGGTAAAGGTTTTTTAAAAACGAAAAAATAATAATACCAATGAAGGGGGAGAGCAAAGAATGGTTTCCTCATACATACCCATTGAGAAACCAGTTATTTCTTTGTTCCTGCAAAGTAGAGGTGGAACCAGACTAAAGGAACACCTGGTAGAATCCAAAAAACTTCTGGGCCAGAAAACAAAATAGTCAATCTAATGTTAGACATAGGGCTTTTCTTATGAAAATAAAATGTATTCTCCAGTATCCCCCTTCTGTAAGTCATTGCTCAGACCCAAGGAAGCCTCCTGGGTGGATTTATTGGATGAAAACCCAACTGAAGGTAAGACTGGAACAGGGAGAAAGGAGTTACAAACTTATTCAAAGCTATCATGTATATTTTTCCTTCTGTGATAAAAAATAAGGCAATATTTCCATATATAAACACATGCATGTGTGTCATGCATATGAACATATACATCCTATGTATGTATTGTGTGTTGCATTGTGTTTATGTACATATGTATACCTATCCAGGTTTAGATTATATACATATGTGTATATGTATAGATGGTGTGCTTGTGTGAATGAGTTTAGACTGTATACATGTGTATGTGTACATAAACATGAATATATAATATGTGTGTAAATATATTTATATGATATTTATATCTGCTATAGGATAATTATATCATTATTATGCATGATATATAATATATTTTATAAAATATAATTATTATATATTACATAATGTGAAATATAAAATTAAATTTATATGTTATATGTTATATATAAATGTTACACATACTAAAATACATATGTGTTCTATATCTATCAATCCACGCATATATGTGTTTATGTATAATATATTCATATATATTTGTAGCCAATGATGAGATCTCTTTCCTTTTTGGTAACCACAGAAGAGAATATGTGGCTGTTCTGGGACAGAGCAACTGCATAATAATAGGTAAGGCTGCTAATAGAGAAGATATGAAAAGCAGCTTTCAGAGAAACAGCAAAAAACTCAAGGAGTATTTTGCATTCTTTTTCTTTAGATCTCCAGGGTCTAACACAGTGTCTCAAATGTTGTAGGTCTTTCATGAATATATTCTGACTAGAAATGAAGCTCATATAAGAGAGATGCTTTGTGAAATTCAAAGTCTCTGTAAAAACTTACTCCAGTATGGTCTGAGAAACTGGAAAATTGAGTAGCTGACTGTGCTATGAAGTCATGAGGTGGGCAGGAAGTCAGAAGAAGAGGAGGAAGAAGGAAAGACTGAGAAATTGTGGGAAAGGGCTTCTACCAGAGGAGTCTTCATCCTCAGAGCAACAAGTGACTCTGAGGACTCAAATGATCCATTAGGTCAAACAGTATCATATTTATTTTATTAATTTGTATTTAATTAAACAATGCTAATTTTATTAAAAGGAGAAAAACAAAAAAATCGATATTTAGGATCCTTTTGGTTTTCTCATTTTAGTAAAATTTTTATAGCTTGTTCTGTAATCTAGGGACCACTATCCAAACACATTCCCATGCTTCTCCAGTGAAGATTCAAAGCCAAGAGTGATATAATCCCCTAAAGAAGAACTGGCCACTTTGTTTTATGAGAGTCTCTGACATAAGAACTACATACTATAGTGCTAAACATACCTATTTGGACTAAAAAATTAACCATGTGACTGTATTATGAACAGCAAGAATTTCCCAAAATACCTTGCAGGGTTATGATAAAATACAGTCATTTAAATTTACAAGGTATTTTCCTTACAACTTTAATGAGCTGTAAAATGTTGCATTTGCACTAGATTTATAATATTTTATTTTCATCAACTTTCCCAAAATTGCACAATATGTTACATATGACTTGTGGACTAAAAATTTAATGGCCAAAGGTTTTCAAGATTATTTAATGCTTTACAACACATAAGGAACAAGAATGAACGTTTAAATAATTTGATAACCTTTTACCTGGCAATGGCTAGCTCCAGGAGAAATGCAATAGCTCCATAATCACTGCTCAAAATTGCAGGATTCTGTTTCTATGAGAAAATGTAACAGGAAAAACCATAAAATGAATTGACAAATAAGTCTAAGGTTTCCCCTGCTGGAATATGTGTTTTTAAATTACTTAGTAACAAAACGTTTAATCTAATTCCTTTTCCATTCACTTGCAGGGAATATATGGTAACCAAAGATTAAAAAGCAATTTTTTCCCATTTAGTAAAAATATAGTACAGAGAAAATAAATCAGTTTGAGAAGAAGCATTGTGGATCAACTAATTAAATTATTTTTACCTGGACAAAAGTAGTCAGCAGCCAAACGTGATTATTCAGTCAGTCAATAAGCATGTATTATGTACCTCTAATGTGCCAAGTGCTACACTAAATACTAAATATACAAAACTAATAGTTAAACCAATGAAATAGCAAAGAACAATGGATAGGGCCTTGGACCCAAAGTCAGTAAAATCTGAAATCAAGTCCCTCCTCAGACACTTAGTAGCTATGTCTCTAATGAAACTAACCTATTTGAAACTCAGTTTCCTCAGCTGTAAAATGGAGACTGTAGTATTTTCCTTGTGGGTTTTTTTTGAGAGGCTCAAATGAAATAAAATAACACATTATATGATTCTTAAACATCAGTTTCTTAAGCCTAATGCAAATATACAGTGCTCTAAGAACATATGCTTCTTTATTTGAATAATTAAGAATTATGTGATAAAAATATATTTCTTCAGGTGACCTGCCCTTTTGCCCTATGCTTTTTGAAAAATGGAGTAGCCACTTATAACTTAGACTAGTACCACTTCAGAAAGTCACAATAAAAGGAGGGAGGATTAAAATTCTAGCAAACTATTATAATTGTTATCCTGAATGCCAGATTTACATATGTTTAAATAAATCTAAGTGGCAGAACTGACCATTAAGCATTTTTATACAAGGTTGGAAAATTAATTATGTCCTTTGTCTTAAAAAAACTAGCAATCAAAGCATTTGCCTTGTTTGCCAAAGATAATAAATTTGATTAAGCTTACATAAATTAACTGTACAAAATAGAATAATTCAGATTCATGAAATAAAGCAGATCCTCTTCATTTCATCACTTCTGCATCTTAACATGCAATGTCAAGCATATATGCTCTTTATTTTTCTAGGCCTATTTTAAAAGCCACTTTTTATGATCAGGTTCAACAGTAGACTTTTAAAAATAAATCAGTAAATGCTGCATTCTGTCTCACCAAATTAAGGGGACCAAATGAAGGCCAACAGGCTGAAGCTTGCTGGTACCCATTCAGAAGCTAAAGGCAGATAGATCTTCTTCAAAGAGAAGACCAGAGATCATGCCAAGATCCCTCATTTAAAATCACCTATTTAACTTCAATCAATCAACAAACATTTATTAAGTACCTACTATGTGATAGGCTGTTGAGCACCAGATATGACAAAAAGAGACAGAAGACCGTCTGCCCTGAAACAACTTACAATCTTACAGTGGGAGAGATTCCATGCAAACAAATATAAACAAAGCAAGCTATATGGAAGATAAGTAGGAAACAATTTTAAAAAGGAATGTACCAGAATAAAGGGAGGATAGGGAAGGCTTCCAGTCAAAGATGAGGTTTTAGTTGGGGCTTAATGGAAGCCAATGCAGTCAGTAAGTAGAGAAGAGGAGGGTGAGCATTCCAGAAATGGGTGACAGTTGAAGAAAATGCCGAGGCAAGAGATGGAGAGTCTTGCTCGTGGAACAGTCAAGAGGCCAGTGTCACTTGAACTAAAGATTATGTGTACTCACATTTATATTCTATAGTCATTCTTCAGTCTACAGGGACACTTGACCTCAAGTTCATTTTCTCTGGAACAGAGAAAAATCAACATAAAGAGAGGTCACCAACTAGGACTTGCTAATTCTGTGACTAGTTACTGTTATCTATCTTTTGTGTTTTCAATAAAATGTCTGGTTAGTCAAAATTGCTTACAAATCCACAGGACTCAAATCAAAGCATCATGTGCTCTTATTCTCTCTTCCCCCAGGAACTATCACAGTCTATATGAGTACTATGATTAGGGTCAATCACACAGACACACACACACACACACACACACACACACACACACACACACATCCTAGCAGGGAAAGTCCCATGTAGAGTTTTAAGTGCTTGCTATAGGTACCCTAAATTGGAAGAAAGAGTGATTTCATTACTCAAAACTATTAACTACAATTGTTGCTTCCAAATCACCACCAAGCTTTGGTTAACAAAATCTTCTCAGTTTCCAAAATTTATATAGGCCACCTTTGTCCCTACAAATCTAGGGTGCTTCCATATCCCTTAGACTGTCCTCTCTATAGATGACCAGACTCCCCTAGCCCCTTCCCAATCTCCATTTTGGTTGCCATTAATTCTGTCAGGACAGGTACTTAGAACCACTGTACAAAAAGGCAAATCTTAGAATCCTTCTACAATAGGGATATAATAGTCTCAGACTAACCATTAATGTCAGGATTTTCCTGCCTCATCTTCATCAGTCTAGCCCTGGGGTTCTCTAGCACCACCTGGGCACATAATCTGGAACACCTTACCAGAAGTATATGTTATTAGGTGATATTTTGAATCTTCAGTAGATTACCGTTTCCTGTTGACTATTGGCTACATGGATTTTACCTATCCACAGTCTCCCTGTAACTCTCCAGGTCTCTGAGAACATCTCACCTTCCTATAGTCTATGTATTATTCATTCAGTGCTATAAGCACATTCAACAGGTAGATGCTCCACTTAGTTCTGCAATATTTCATTTGTCTCATTTCAAAATTTCAATTCATACTTCTGTCTTTTCCAAAATGGAACAACGTCACCAGAATTCATTAATACATTTAAGTAGAATGTGGCCCTGGTTTTCTGTGTTGGTTATTGGAATTCCAGCATGAGAGTAAAGTTTGTGCCCTCCTAAAGGTTGGTCAGAGTTAATCAGACAACTTTCTCCTCTATAGCAAGACCACAACAGAGAAAGCACAGGTTCTGAACAGTGGATTTGAATTTCACCTGTGTGAACCTTAGACAAATGTCTTAAACTCTGGACCTTGGTTTATTTATCTATAAAAATAAGTGTACTAGGATTCCTTCTGAGAACCCTTTTAGCTCAAGACATATGATCTAAAATCCTATATTTTCACCATGGCCATAGCAGCATTGCATTTATAATTAAAAATATCTGAAGACAAGTAAGAATTTCATCTTGAGGAACAATATTGTTGTTATTTCAATAGTAAGAACAGATCTTAATCCCAAATCTAGCTGGAAAAAAATCTATTCTAGCTAGAATCATTGCAAAGTTAAAGGAGAGGGTCTTCAATGATAGACGATACTTATCTAAGTCAGTATTTGTTCCCCCTTTTCTAGAACTATTAATGAGGACACAATGGTGATTTCAATTGCTATCAAAGGCACAAGATGCAGGCATGAGGTCCTAATGTTGCCTCATAATTTGAGCAGTCAACCCTGTAGCCAAGACAATAGCCATTTATTTGTTATGTACTTACTGTGTGCCAAACATTGTGCTAAGGGCTGAAAATATAAATACAAGCAGAAAGACGGTCCCTGTCCTCAAGGTGTCTACTCTCTTCTTTTTTAAAATCCAAACATTCTGTTTAGTATCAGTACTAAAAAGGAAGAGTGGCCAGGGCTAGGTAATCTGTATTAAGTGATTTGTCCAGGGTCACACAGCTAGGAAGTTTCTGGGGCCAAATTTAAATCCACACCCTCCCAATTCCTGTCCTGACATTCAATCTACCATGCTCCAAAGTGGTTACTTTCTAATGGGAGAAGACAACATATGAGAGGGAGGTGAATATGGTGGTAGTAGAGAGAGGAGAAAAGCAGAGAGGAGAGATAGATAAGAAAAGTCCAGCAAGTCAGGAATGTATCCCGAAGAGGAACCTCTGTTCATGGCTGACTTAAGAACTTTTTTCAAAATGGAGATGCTGGAAAGGACTAGCAAATCAGGGTAAAGGCCACCGGGTTTATTTCCAATGTGAGAAAGCCAGAGGCTATATATTACGAATTTGAGAAGGCCATGGGTGACATGAATTTCCAGTGTGAGAAGATGGCTGGGATGTCATTTAAAAAGTCCAGAATATCAAGACTGGATCCCAGAAAGGAATAAAGACACGGCTGGTTTATGTACTTATCTTAAAAAGAAGTTTCTGTGAGGAACTAATCAATCTGGGGAAGGGGCTATAAGAGTAGACTATATTTCCAATATGAGATGACCAATGACTGGGTGAACTTCCAAGATAAGAATGCTACACTGCAAAATACAGGCATTTAAAGAAAGTCAGGAGTAAATTCTGGCAAGAAATGAATGTAAATTCTGTAGCTATTCATCAAAACATACTTATCCTGGGCAGCTGGGTAGCTCAGTGGAGTGAGAGTCAGGCCTAGAGACAGGAAGTCCTAGGTTCAAACCCAGCCTCAGCCACTTCCCAGCTGTGTGACCCTGAGCAAGTCACTTGACCCCCATTGCCTACCCTTACCACTCTTCCACCTATGAGACAATACACCGAAGTTAAGGGTTAAAAAAAAAAAAACATACTTATCCTTTCATAACCTCAGTCAAGACCTGCCACTCATTGGTTGTGGTATCTTGGCCACATCACTTAAGAGGCTGAACTAGATGACTTCTCTTCCTACTCTGCTATTCAGTTACTCTGTGATTTTAGGAACGTGGGCAGGAGTAGAATTAAAGTGATTGTACTCTATCCCTGATACATGATGTGAAAAGTGTATAGAATGACTCGTGATCCAGGTTCATCACAGTCATGTCCCTTTGGTGTTTGTACTATTCAACCAAGAAGCTAACTATGATCTGGTACAGAAAATTACTTGTGTAAACAGTGTTTTTGTGGCATCATAGAGGAAATTCACCTAAAAACACAAAGGAAAAGAAGCCCAGAGCTATTAGAGCCCTGCTCCATTGCAGTGAGGTCCCATCAATCTTCTTACTTCCTCCTTCAATTAATATTATGCTCCACATAGGTAGTATGACTAGATCACAGACACCGAAAGCCAGAAAACCCTGTTTCTTCCCGCTTTTAGCTGAAGGTAGCCCCAATTTGGAAAAGATGGGCACACTCCAAAGGGCTATTGATTATAGCTGCTACCTTCCTCTGCTCCCTGCTCAGTTAGAATTCTTTCTTGAACTAAATATACATATATGATTAAATGTAGATGTCTATACTGATGAAATTACAAATTTTTTGAAGTACTATAATTTCTGGTCCTTTCAACCCATATGACAACATTATTAGTCAGCTCTTTCCTTTACCTTAGTGTCCAGAATTCTACCTGAGTATGCTTGGAAGTTTGGTCAGATTTTTATTTCCAAAAAAGAACAGTTCCTATATTAAGTTTAATCAGGATTCCCTTCTCTCATATTCTCAGTTCTAATTGAGAGGATTATGAAGATAACCCAGAGATTCTGGTCCCCAAAATGTAGTAATTTGGCATATATTTCTTAAAGCAGTGTAGACAGACAGGTAGGCGGATCACTGGTCCCAGCATCAAGACCCGAGTTCAAAATCACTTCAGACGCTTAGTTATATGACCCTGGGTAAGTCACTTAACTGCTGCCTGCCTCATTTCCCTCATTCGTAAAATGTTGATAATAATAATAGTGTATAATTAGAAATTTTCTCCCCAGGAACTCTCTTTCCCAGCTTTCCATGTTCCTTCTTAACATTACATACTAACATAGGGAGGATATAAGTTTTGTATAGCTCCACCCTCACTTTCCCCCCCCCCCTCTGATCATGGTTTGTGGAGGTGGGGGGAGTGCCAGGCAGGAGAATTTTTTCTCATGTGTCTTTACTAAGGTTTTTACTCTTGTTCTTTTTTTTTCTACTTCAAGTGATTCTTAATACATCTTATAAAAATATAATACTTGGAGTTATTGGATTTTAATTTTAATCTTATAATATTATCTACCTCACAGAGTTGTTGTAAGGATAAAATAAATTAATTTTTGTAAAATGTTTTGCAAATTTTAAAGCACTACATAAAGCTGACTATTTCTATTTTTATTATTATTATTCTCCTCATCTTTATTCCCATCACTTTACTCCCTTTCCTTACCTCAAAGATTATTCTAAAAGATAGGAAGTAGTTTTTGTTTCTTACAGGGTCTCCCTCTGGATTTAGTTGTATTCCCATAAACACAGGTAGAAGGAAAGATCCAGAAACAAATTGGTAATCTTTTCCTTCTTTAGATAGAATTCTTAAGATTTGAGTAAAATATTTTTTTGTTAAATGGAAATGTCTAATTACTCTATCCCTGAAAAATAACAAGCAAACTTTGATTTAAAATCATTGTTAAAGATGGGAGCTTTCCATAATCTAAATGACCTTGAAGTTGGACAAACGCCAGTTATGAAAGCTTAGTCCATATAAAGAAGCATCCATTTGAAGACAGGCATATGCTTAAAAGTAAATCATATTTTTAATAGTTGATAACTTCAGCATAAAGGTGAAACCAAGGAAGGATGTACAAAAATATGTAAAAAAAACATGGTTTCAGAAATGTGGAAAATAAGAGAATAAAAAGGTCTTTTATCTGTACAGAAGCCTCACACCTATGTATCCATGGATACTTTCTTCAAGAAGAGAGTCCAGATGTTCTAGACATGATCAATATTAAGTAAAATCATCAAATAAAAGAAAGGAAGAAAGAAAAAGAAATAAATTTATTATAATAACAGGTGGGGGGAAAAACCAACTCTACTTAATGATGTGAGTTATTTCCAAATTAGGTGTCTGTGCAGTCAAAACTACAACTTGCTAAAGCAAAGGCCAAAATCAATACTATATCAGACAAAAGAATACATGAAAAATGTGGTTTTGTGAGTATTGGGAAAACATATATATGACATCTTATCATCAACCCTCTCAATTTCTTTACCTCAACCAACTCTGAGATTGACCATTCTTCATTTCACCATTACCTAAAGCCATCACTAATTCATTACTTATGACATGTTAGAAAAGCTAATATTAGCTCCTCCTAAGATTCTGAAATTTCTCTGTTAAATCACAGCCTACTTCCATAAATGCCTCTGCCTCTCTCCTCTTAAATCTATTCTTTATCCTCATCATGGCTTCTTTCTCTCTGTCCATCCTCTTTTTATTTTATACCTTTTCACAGAGTCTATAACCAAATTGGACTATTAGCTGTTTCCTGAACATTCCATCTCCCTTCTTTCTGGTTAATAGTGGTCTCTCCCTCCTGAAATTATTTTGAATTTACTTATCTATGTTCATAGTATTACAGATCATATATTTTAAAGAAATTTTGAGATCATACAGTATAACTTGTCAGTTTACAGCTGAGATAACTGAATACCATCTAGGTTAAGTGATTTGTCTCATGACACATAAAAATCAGATAGATTCTAAGATAGGTCTTCTGATTCTATGCTCCTTTCACTATGCCCCAGCTTTCCCATTTTGTCTCATTCTATAGAATATAGATCCTTGAGGGAAGAAAAACTTCCACTTTTGCTTCCAAATTGACAACTGTTTAAGACAGTATCTTGTATAAAGTGAGTATTTAATATTTGTTGAATTCACGCAAATATGTATGAGTAAGACACAGTCCCCCATTAGACAAGTGGACAAAAGATATAGGTAGTTTTCCAAAGAAGAAAAATGAATTCATAGTATCCACCTGGAAAAGTCCATAATTGCTAATCATCAAATAAATGAAGTTAAAGCTACCCTGAGGTATCAACTTAAATCCATCAATCTGGCAAAGACAGGAAAACCTTAAACTAAGCTGAATAAGCAAACCCATGCCCATGTGAAGTAGATTCTTTGCCATTTAAAACGATCAAATCAAGGTCTTTCCAAAGACTAAATTTAGTCTTTCTAAAAACTAAATATCTCACATATTCAACTCATGGCTCAGAACCAAAAGCTGAATCAATGGTAGGGATTTCTTCTTTAGCTCAATCCTTCACTCAGGGTTTGCCATTGTAGACAGTATATAGTGGCTTATCTTGTCCTCACCCAAGATTTCCTCTGAGAAGAATACTTTACTACTCATGTATAGATCTCCACAAAAAGGTGAAGATCTCCTAGCATCCATGAAAGTTCTCCAAGTCTAATAAAAACACCAAATATAGGCTAGGTTCTATATCACCTAAAACAAATTCAAAATACAAGAGTCTCACATCGGGCCCATAAATAGTCAAAATAATATTCTAAATATTACTATTTCTAACACTGTCTATTTGCATTCCCTTGAGCAAATCACTCAACCAATGAGTCTTGATTTCAGTATCTACAGAATTGGAATAAATGGTTTCTAATGTTCTTGACAGTTCATTGTTTAAAGAAGATTCATCTGTTGGTAATTTGCAAGGTGTCAAGAACCCAGAGGTAGAAGACACCAGAAACAGAAAGACCAATGAAGAGACTATTATACTATTTAATTATAGTGCAAAGCAATAAGGGCTAAGTCAAAATGGAAAGAAAGGAATAGAGGTAAAACTATGAAAGAAGCAATTAAATCATTCCCATATGTCAAGCCTGCATGTCTGTGAGATAAGACCTAGCTTTCCAGTTTCCTCTAGTGGAAGCAAGGGAATAAGGAGACTTCCAGTATTGAGGTAAATATAAGGAATATAGTTTTTAATCAGCAGCATTAAATTATCTAAGTGTAAATGTTCATAAAGAAGTTGTAGATATCATATTGTACTATAGCTTGGGGGATAGCAGGTCTAGATCTATTGGCCATGATACTCATAGAAAAGAAAACTGTTAAATTCACTAGCAGTTTGTATGATATTTCTGAAGGAGAGAGTATGAAAAGAAAAGAGACAAGGGTTAAGGGAACTTAATTCTGAGGACAATTTTCTCAGTTTAACCCAGGTTCTGTTCCCTTTTAAAATCTTGCAAATCTTAGCCAATAGCAATTTAGAAAGTAGAAATGGTAGAGAAGAAGCAGCATTAATCCCCTTTAAGGACTATATATAATCTGTTTTATGATCTTGGACATGACTTTCCTTTGTTTAAAAAAAATGAAGGGAGTGAATTATATAATCTCTAAAGTCCCTACCCATGCTGATTTGCTATGGTGAAATTATTTCTGTGGCCCATTCTGAAATTCTGTGATTCTCTAACCCTATTCCTGGCAGTAATGATTAATCCTACAGGCAGGACATTTTGGAATTTGGCAAACAACTGAGTTTATCTCAGCAGCTTTCCTTGTTTCAGGGGAGTGCAACAGTTCCACTGGATGCCACCAACAGGTGTGTAATTAAGTCTGATCCTTTTTTTCTAGCATAGTCCCTTTACATTGATGGGTCTACAATTAAAACAACTCCCTCCCTTGAGAAGAATACATCAGTGTTATACTTTTCATCCTTAATTACACTGGTTGAAGATGAGTAAATGCACCAGAGATCCCAATTGGAAGGGAGCAAACTCATTAGGTAGTTGATAATCTGCTATCCAGCCTGCATTCAGATTACTGTTTCCACACAATGAAGATGGCCTTCGACATTTCTGCTGCAATAGCCCAGTGATTAACTCAACCAGCCACTGGCTGACTGTGTTGGGAACATGATTGAGTATTATTAAGGAACTGGACCCTTAAAGGAAGCAGACATAGTATCAAAGCCCTAGCTAATTTACTACCTCAGTGATTCTGAGCAAAAGAGCAAATTTAGCTTGTTAGCACTGTTTTTTATTTTAAAAAAGAGGGAGCTTTTGAGCTTCCACAGCAGCAAAGACTTGTTCATTTTAATAACCAACATAATAAAAAGGGCCAATCATATTATTTCAGTGTATAAACTACAAGTTTCTGAATATATGGGAAATTTGTGCAATTAACACACCCTACATTTCATTCACTTTTTTATTAAATGTGACAGGTAGTTTCCAAATTGATGCCTTGTTGTTTTTTCTGTTTTTGTCTGGATCTGTAATTTCACCAGTAGTAGGAACTTGATCTATCAATGCAGATTGACAACTATAATGGAATCTACAATTTAGAGGTTTGCCTTGGGCACTGAGAGCTAAATGACTTTCCCAGAATCATATGACCTGTATCCAAAGGAAGGATTAGAATTTAGTCTTCCTGAGTCTAAGGACAGTACTCTATCCTCAATGCCATTTTGCCTCTCAATAATTTGTGTGAATCCTAGAAAACCAAGAAGCAAAAATCATTTTAACTTGCCATTAACTAATGATAAAAGACAACAACTACTAGCTATCTTCAAAAGAGAAAAAAATATATATACTTAGATTTCTGGAATTCTTTACCATCTAGATCAGACATCTTTCTTATTGTAGCAAAAAGAAAAGGTTTTGTGATCTATAAAAATAGTAATTCATTATAGTTATAAAATTTATTACATATTTATAGTTATAAAAATTAGAACATTACTAGTGATGGGGACTAAACATATGATTTCATTGCTATGGGGAACTCTCTGCTAAAGAAACTCCTTTCCCAATACAGATCAGCATCTTCTCTATAACTTCATGGTCTTAGAGAGTTGCATAAAGCACAGAAAAGTTAAATGACTTGCTCAGAATCATACGACTAATATGTGTCTAAAGCAGGATTTGAACCAAGGTCTTCTTGAATTTGAGGCCAACTCTATATACTATAGTATACTGTCTCTTTCCTATTTATAAAATTATTTCTTAAAAACCTTTGTCCTCTCTCATCTTCATGCCTTTGCACTGACTGGTACTCAAGGTCTCCCTCCCTACCTCTTTCTTAGAATCTCTGTCTTCCTGTAAGACTCAGATTGTGCATCACCTTCTGATAGAGACTTTTCCCAGTGCCACAATTGCTAGTGTAACCTCTAAGGATTTGTCTTTTATCTACTCTGCCTATATCTAAATATTCTTCCTCTTCCCCTCCACTGACTGTATAATGTGGCTTCCTTAAAGACTTCAGTTCTAATATTACTTTCTGAAGAGGCCACTCCCATTCTGAAGAAGTATTCCCACACTGCTAGGTCTTTCTTTCTGAGATTAATTCCTATTTACACTGTGTATATATTTTGTATGTACATAGGGTTTTGCATATTTTCTATTCCATTAAAATGTTAACTCCTTCAAGTCAGGAACCATATTTTTAATATTCTTCAGGGTCTCAGTACATAGAATACTGCCTGATATATACCAAGTTCTTTAAAAAATGTTTGTTGACCAACAGACTAACAGACAAATCCAGATTGAAGACCCATTACCCCTTTAGGTACACCATTTCACTTTTAGACTGCTTTACTCTAATTGTTAGGAAGTTTTTCTCTTTCATCGAACTCTACCTTTCTGCCACTCTCTCATGATTTATTACTAGCTCTGTCTCCAGTTTATGCAATTTATTCTCCTTTAGTGTGAGCTGAGAACCCTCTCAATCTGGATCATTCTCCTTCAAGTTCACTTCGCTTTGTCTTTCATAAATATGCTTCTCAGCAAAATAAGCTGAACTGGGAGAGCATTGTACACATTAACAGCAATATTAAAACAGTGGTTATCTGTGAAAACTTGGCTACTCTCAGCAATGTAATAATCTGGGACAATCCTAAAAGACTTATGACAGGGAATGCTATCCACCTCCAGAGAAAGAAATGTCAGAGTCTTCTTTCACATCAGTGTATTTATGGTTTTATTTTGGGATTTTCATTATGTATGAGTGTACTCTTTTAACCATGACCAGTATGGAAATGTGTTTTACATGACAATAAAAATAAAATTAAAAATATGATTCTCAAAACTGAACATAATATTTAAGTGTGTTCTGAACAGAAGGGGTGAGAGCAAAGCTTTTATCTCTTTCCATCCACTCTCTGGCCTTCTCTTAATATAGCCTGAAATCATGACAGCAGTTTAGGCTTCCATATTACATTGGTATCTCATGCTGAACTTGTAGTCCATTAAATTCCCTCAATTTCTTCCTACCACTCAAATACCTAGCCCTTCCTCATTTATCCTCACTTATGGCATAAGACTTTATGATTCCTTTAGTAGATTTCATGTTGTATGAGTCAGTCCGTCCCTCTTTCTAGCCTGTTTAGACACTTTTTTTATTTTGATAGTCATTCAAGTTGTCCTTCCTACTTTTATATTTTTTGGAAATTTAGTAAGCATTACATTTATGTGTGTATATACCTTCATTAAATTCATTGATAAAATTGTTGAGCAGGACAGTGCCAAGGACAGATTTATGAGAAATTCCAAGTTGGATTTAACCCATTAATGCCTATTCTTATCAACCAGTTCCAAATCTATCTAAATGTACTACCACTTAACACATACCTCTCATTCTTACTCACAAAGAAATCATAAGATGCCTTGTTAAGTGTGCTACTGAACTCTAACTTCAAGGTTAATACTTTTCTATTTTTTTTTATAAAAACAACTCATTAAAAAAGCAATATAACCCAATGTTTCTTTTTAAAAAGTGTTTAAAAGATACTTAGAAGATTGATAACTCCATTCCTCAATCTAAAATTGTTCTAAATCCAGTTGTTAAGCTCTAAAATCATTAATACCTCCTCTCTCTAACTTCCAGAGCTCTCCCTAGAGTAAATAATGATTTCAGAGTAGCATGGTGTAAACAGTTACTCTGGTAGTTTGTCCTCAATGTCTTACATTCTAAATTTCCATATAAGAAATACAATAATATTAGTGAGGGTTTGTTTATTTTTTAAAGCAATAGTCACTTTATTTATAGGAACTTAAGCCTCCATCAGCAGAGGTCTAGGAATACCTAGGAGTGAGATCTACAAAATTACTTTTGCTACCTGTCCTGCCAAGAAGCTCTAGGGCTGCCATCAACAAGGCAGGCAAACTCCTGACGCAATAGGATTCACCATTTCCTGAAGAATTTTAGGATGATATCAACTTTTCTTAACTGTTATCTAAATTTTACCAAATACACAATCTCTCTTCTTTGATATCAGCACACTATTCTACTGATGGCAGTAGGAATAAAGTTACTTACCCAATAGATTTCATGGTGGTTAATGAATGAAATGATATCCATCTCATGGACCCTTCATATTCTTTAATGTTAATAAGAATTTTTATAACTGACTTAAAACTCTCAACTTGTTTAGGTTGACCACTAATGTGTTCTTCTTGAGCAATGAATTATAGACTCTTTATCTACCATTATTTTTCACAATTAATTTTTTTAATTAAACTTTTCTATTGTCATGAATCTTTCATCTTAAAACAGAGATCTTGCTTTTTTGATCATCTCTCATTTAAGACATTATTATGAATTTCTAGTTTTTACCCAGTATCCACCCAACATTACTTTCCATCGCTGGCTCCAATTCAGGGAATTGGCTTGTTACACTGTGCTGTTACTCTGTACTAGACTTTTGCTGCTATCCTTCCTCTTTCATTTCTCAAGGAGAAAAAACTTCACACAGCATCATGGGCACTAGCCTGACATGATGATGGGCAAATCCAAGTCTAGGATTCAACTAAGGTCCATATACAGGGTACATTTCTAGTCCTGTGGCTTTATTGTCATAGATGCCAGTCATTGTCTTAATACCCTCTTTAGAAGATTTACCCTAGTTCTGATCAATTCTACTTCTCTCCAGGTTCAGTACAACCCACTTTCTCTTCCTCTAGTCCATTTCACTCTGCCCTATGTAAAAGCTAGTCCATTCTTGACAATGTATCTGACATTCTAAAATTTATCTTTTTTAATTAGATTTTGCTATATTTTAATATAATTCATTTACAAGTATCTCAGCTCCTCCATACACACATCATAAAAGGCATAATTTGTATCTTTCATGTTTCCATTTTTCAATTCACTTTCTAAAGTTAACATTCACAATTTATTCTTCCAATAATAAATCTGTAGCTATGTATAATGTTCTATTGGTTCTACTCATTTTGCTATTCATTATGTCATAGAATTCTCTCCAAGTTTTTTTTAATTAACCTCCTCATCATTTTTATGACACAATCCACCACAATGCTATTGTTGGATTAAGGATATACACAATTTATAAGTCTCTGGGTGTAATTCCAAATTACTCTCCAAAAAAGTTAGATCAATTCAATTCCATCAACAGTCTATTCCCCATTTTCCCACATGCCCCTAACAGTTGTCATTTGTCCTTTTGTCATTTTAGTCAATCTAAGCGGTGTGAGAAAATAACTCGAAATTGTTTGGGTTTACAGTTTTCTATTTAGTAGTGATTTAGAGAATTTTTTCATATACCTATATATGGCTTTGATTTCTTAATATGAAAATTGTTTATATTTTTGACTGCTTTTCAATTGGGTAATGGTTCTTTCTTATAATTTTGATAAAGTTCTCCATATATTTTAGATATGAGACCATTATCCAAGAAGCTGTCTATAAACTTTTTAAATAATTTTTCCTTCTAATTTTTGCAAAATTTGTCTTATTTGTACAAAACCTTTTCAATTTAATGTACTCAAAAATATTCATTTTATATTTCACAATGATCTCCAGCTCTTGTCGACTCATAAATTCCTCTCCAATCCATAAATCTGATGAGTATTGTGTTCCCTGTTCCTCCAATTTACTTATAGTCTTTTTTATGTCTAGATCATGTATCCATTTTGATCTTATCTTAGTGAATGGTATAAGACATTGGTCTATACCTAGTTTCTGCCAAACTACTTTCGAATTGTCCCAACAATTTTTACCAAATTTCTTATCCCCCAAACCTGGACCTATGTTTTTTATCAAATATGAGGTGACTGTAATCATTTACTACTGCTTATTATGTGTCTTTTCTATTCCACTGATCTGCCTTTCTATTTCTTAGTCAGAACTGAATAGTTTCGATAATTGCCTGTTTATAATAAAATCTGGTGTTGCTATGCTAAAATTTTTCAACCAACATTTCTTCTACCTCCTCACTTAAATTGGTTTTCCTCCTAACAATCTGACTTCATGCTTATTAATATATTATCCCTTTTAACAGTTCTACTGAGAACCCACCTGCCAGTGCCCTCAATTCATGGTGCCAGGAACATGACCTTATCCTTTTTCCTCACCCCTACTTGGAGACCATTCGCTCTCTCAATCTCTCAACATCCATACCTCTTTCAGTTCATTAAAATCATCTTTATTACTCTCTCTGCAAACATCTTGTTATCTACTGATGTTCAAACCATTTTTCAATTTTTTTTCCATTTAGTTTATAATCTTTATGTCCACCTATAACACCTGTAATCATCTTCAGGAGTTCAGGTCCATAATGATGAGGCTATTAGCATTTTAACCACATAATTTGTCAACCTTTTCAACCAAACTAAAGACTCCTCTACCCAAGTTTTGTCACACAAAGAATGGATATTCTCCAGATCTTCCCATCTCAAACACTTCCAAAATCCTGAATTATATTTTATATAGAAAAGTTTATTTCCTAACCCAAATCTTTTATTCTCCAGCCTCTCTAATTCTCTCACAATGATTTTTGTCTTCATACTGAATTCTAGCCATTTAACTTTCCTCCATTATTCTCATCTGTCACCTATTACCTGACTCTATTTGACTCAATAGCCAGCCTTAACTCCATAGTTTATTAATTCAAATGATTCATTAGACACCAATATAGAATTCCTGACTACCTAATTACCATCTCTTTGCTAATTTCACTTATCAGACACTCCTATTCCTACTTCCAAAATGCAGAGATACTGTAGAAAAAGCATAAAATTATACTCATATTACTTATTATAAACTTTATAGTGTTTAGCCTAAGCTGGCCTTTAATATTTAGGAGTTTGTTATGTATGCTAGTCTATGTATGTGTTGGGGAGGGGAATGACTTGGTAAATTATTTTGACATCTATGTGTATAATGGCTTAGAATGGAAACAAACTTGAGTAACAGAGACTAATAAGAGGCTACTACAATAATCCAGATAAGAGATGATGAAGACCTGAGCTAATGTGATAGCTGTGTGAGTGAAGAGAAAGGAATATTGTGAACATAAAAATGACAATATTTGGTAACAAATTTGGGGATAATAATAGTATCTATTTCTCTTGCTTGTTGCAAGAATCAAATAAAGTAGCATTTGTAAAGCATTTAGTACAGTGCCTGACACATAATAGATGCTTAATAAATGCTTGCTCCCTTTTCTTCTCAGCAATTGATTGGATATGAGAGATGCATGAAAGTGATGAATTAACCATGAAAGCAAAATTATGACCCTGCATAGCTAGAAGTATAATAGTGTCCTCAACAGTAATAGGGAAAGATGGGAAATGGTGTCACAAGCACTGCTGAGAGAGATTGGAACCAGTGGATTTCTTGAGTTTGGAAGTTCTAAGATGTAGTTGAGTCAAAACCAACCATGTGTTTGTATAGTCTGTTACTAATATATTGAGCCCTTGCTATCAGAAGACCATCAAGCTACATAAGGAGGAAATAAATTGGCCCCAGGTCATAATAATGGAATAGGTTAAAGTTTTCTTATTCATCAGCATTGGAATTGGGCCCGTGACTGGCCAATGTACTTACTGCCTAAGGAGAGAAAATATAAATAAAATAAATAAACAAAAACATATATACATAGACACAAATACTACAAAATCAGGAAGTTTGGAAGGTGAGTGAATATATCTTGCATCTGGTTTCATCTCCAGGGAACAAGATATTCCTCTCAGGTTAAGCTCATTACTTCTAACCTCACCACTGTAAGGATGGGATTTGTGCAAGTGGGATGGGACAAAAGGAGCCAGAAGAAGGCAGTTGGTGACAGTTACTGACAGTTGAGACCAGAGAAAATTCTGGGTAATGCTCTGGAGGAAGGATGAGGAGGAGAGGGCTTCCAGCAGAGGACTGAGAGGGGGAGGAGGTGGACATCCAGCTTGGATCCAGTCCTGAGGGCTTCCTGAGGATATTTCATTTGGAAATTGAAATCCTGATTCCCTGATCAAAGCCATTCCTTTGCATCTCACCCATCAAGACTTCAACCAGGGAGTCAGCTAAAATTTTGGACTCCATTTTGGGAGCAATATCTTAGTCTCCTTCTCCCATTACCCAAACTTGCTGCGAGTCCCCCTTTCAGTCAAAACTTACAATTATAGAAAAGGATAGAAATAGAAATAGAAACAGAAACAGAAGGAGAAGAGGGGAGAAGCTTAGAAGTGGGAACCATTGGGTTTCCCACCTAAGTGATGGACCCCATAGGAATAATGAAAAGGGCACCTCAAAATCCTTCTGCCCTTCACCCCTTTCCCCAATCCCTGAATTGTGAATAATAAAAGCCATTCTTTAGTCAGATAGCATTCCAGAATGCCTGAGAGACAACAAGGGAGAGGGGAACCACAGCTTGGTCTGGCTGCCTCCATCTTGAAGCCAGACCACCCTCTGTGAAGTTGACTGACCTTGGGGGAGGCTTGTGTGAACCCTGCCCTCATTCAGAATTGGATTGGGGTACCACATATCTCATAGGGAAGCCTTGCCCCCAACTCCTGTGGGGCAGCACGACCATCCAGGTCACCCAGTTTCATTGTGACACCCACTTGAAGTCTCACAGTGTATATTCGGCCCCAGGGGAGAGCTGGAAGAGAGACTCACCACATAGACTCTCTCTCTCTCTCCCCCTTCTATCAAACATTGGTTATGGACTCCCTCTTTCTTGTTACACCACTATACTGTTAACTCGAGCTTTAGTTGATTGTATCTCACTCAGCTTCCTCTTCCCTTTTTTTGGAGGGCTGAAGGACAGAGTTCCTAACTCTTTTCAATGCCTTTCTTTTTTACAGAAAGGAGAAACTGAACTCTCAGATCATTCAAATTTATATCTACTGCTCTACCAAGTTTCAAATCCATGGAACAAGATGCCCCTGTGCTAAACATCCTTGTCCTTTCCTGCCTCCTTTTGTATGGTGTCTCCCCCTTTAATTTGTAAGCTTGGTGAGTACAAGTATTGTTCATTTTATTAATTTTACCCCTAGTACTTAGCACAGTGGCCAGCATATCATAAGCCAGTGATGGCGAATGTATGGTATGAGTACCAAAGATGGCACACAGAGTGCTCTCTGTGGGAGAGACTTGTGTGGAGATGCTCCCTTCCCCCTCTCTACCATGCCAGATGACATTTTTCACATCACCCATCCCTCTGCCCAGCAGCCCAATGGGAGTGCACAATGGGTAAGGAGGGTGGATCACAGGCAGCAGAGCTGGAGGGGAGCAGAGGGTTTGGGCCACTCCTCTTCCCATCTTCACTTGTGCTAAGGACATTTTTTTCACTTCACCCATCCCTCTGCCCAAAGCCCAATGGGAGCACTTTCTCCCTCTTCTGTGTGGAGCAAAGTGGGTAGCTCATAGGTGGCAGAGCTGGAGGGGAGCAGAACATTCAAGGCCACCCTACCTCCTCATCTCTACACTTGCTGAGAACATTTCTCACTTCAGCTGCCCCTCCACCCAGTAGCCCAATAGGAGAGCTTTCTCCCTCCTCTCTGTGGGTTAAGGTGGGGGACAAGGTATCCCAGTACTGAGGGAGGGGTACAGCACTCAATCTCAAAGGTTTGCCATCACTGTCATAAACATTTAATAAATATTGATTGGGTTGAATTGGGTGGATTTAGAGGGGAAGATAATGACTTCTCTTTTGAATATGATGAGTGTGAAATGCCTATGGGATGTCCAGTTGAAATGCACAAAAAATTTTGGTAATGTAGGACTGGAACTCAGAAAAGACACTGGGGCTTGTTATATAGATCTGGTTATCTGTACAGCGATAACAATTCAACTTGTTGGAAGTGTTCAGTTCAACAAGTGAGAACATGTAAAGAAAAAAAGAAAAGATGGTCCAGGATAGAATTTGAGGTATAACTAAGAAGGAATGGTTACAAGATGAACCAAGGGAGAGCAGTATCTATATACATATGTAGATATAGATATAGATGTAGATATGAGAGAGAGAGAGAGAAAAAGAAGGAGGACTAGGAGGAGAAAAGAGAGAGGGAGAGTGAGGAAAGGAGGGAGGGAGAGGGAGAGAGTGTATATCCAAAGGAGAGTCTGGTCAGCAGTGTCAAATATTTCAAAGGAGTTGAGAAGAAAAGGGTTGAGAAATGACCATGACATTTGGCAATTGAGAGATCATTAACAACTTTGGTAATAAGGTTGTGAAGTGCTTTAAAAGACAGAAAGAGAGGTTGATATTTTATCCTAGAGACAATAGGAAGCCACTGGAGTTTATTGAGTAGGGCAGTAACTTGTTCAGAAAATCACTTAAGGAAAATCACTTTGGCAGCTATGTGGAGGATAGATTTGAAGAGATAAGACAATCAATTTGGAGATCATTGCAATAATCCAAGTGAGAGGTAATGATAATTTGGACTAAGATGGTGGTGATATGAGTAACAATAGGGGCATAGATGAGAAAAATAGTACAGAGAGAGAAATGGCAAGATTTGGCAACTGGTTGAATCTATTCCAAATATATGTAATAATATAAATGTGTATGCATGTATATAAATGAACTAACCTTCTAGCTACATACAATTATCTGACCAAAAATTATTTTCTATACAATATATTTTTCCCTATAGGAGTTTTTAGGCCAATCTCCTTTGGGTATTTGTGGATCTCATACTAGACTTTACATCTATCTATATTAATTTTCATCACATTATATTAAATTCACCCATCTACCCTAACAAGATGTTTTTAGATCATGACTCCAAAATATATTAGTTACCATTTCTAGCTTCGTGTCATCTGCATATCTGATAAGCATATCATCAAAACCTTTGTGGAAACCATTGATTAAAAAACTTTGGATGGCATAGAACCAATGGAAAATTCTTGAAGGAATTGACTAAATATCCCCCTCCAGAATATTATTCTATTAATCTTTCCTCTTTGGGGGCTAGTTATTTAACCAGTCCTAAATCCACTTAAGTATACACAGAGCTGTGCTGGTGAAACTATGGCACATGTGCTAGAGTCTCCCAGAGGGGACTGCTCCCTCCTCTCTCTCCACATCTGCCTGAAGATATTTCTCACATGACCCACCCTCTGCCCAGTGGTCCAATGGGAGTGCTTCCTCCCTGTCTTGTCTGGGGTAAGGTGGGAGTGGGGGGGAATAGGGGCAGAACTCACATGCAACATAAGGATTGCAGTTTGGGAACTTGGTCTCTAAGGTCTCTAAAAGGTTCGCCATCACTGACACAGAGTATAAAGATATCTTTTGATGGTAGTGCTATGTGTCTAATCACCCAGATTCATAACACTATAATTTTAGAGTTATCCTTGATTGTTCGTTCTCATAATGAAAACTTCATGCTTTCTCCAGGGTCTAATACAGTGTCCTACACACTTAATGATTAATTATGAAATTGAACGAAAGTTAAATGTCCATTTCAGGCAAAATATCAATCACCCATTTTAAGAATATAGACTGACAAAGTTTTTCTCTTTTAAGTAATTTGTCCTGGCTATGGCTAGACAGTATCAGCCCTGGATTAATAAATATCCACAAGCAAAAAAATATCTGAATGAGATTTTATCTTCTTTACACAAGTTTAACTAATTTTTAAAAAATAAAAATCCCTTACCTTCCTTTTTAGAATGAATACTATGTAATGGCACTAAGGCAGAAGAATGGTAAGGGCTAGGCAAAGGAGGCTAAATGACTTGCCAGAATGACACAGTTAGGAAATAACAAGGGCCAGATTTGAACCCAGTATATCTGTTCTCCAAACCTGGTGTTCTATCCACTGAGCCACCTAGCTGTTATCAGATTAATCAATCTCTAAAGGAACAAAGAATAAAGAGGTAGATTTCTCATTTATCCATAAAGTTGCTACAGAGGTTAAAGAGTTATGATATTTGTGATTTCAAAAACTTGTTGCAACTTGCAACAAAGCTCTCCCTTCTCTCTCAAAATAAAGAACAATTTCTATCAGACTGCAGAAAAATATACTGAATTTGTTTATTCAATCACCAGCAAAACTTCCATTGAAGTTATGGAGGTAAATACATGTTTAAAAAATTGTATGTGAGCTAATAAATTTTTGTACCTATTTATCAGGATGCTGTAATGTACTTTTTCCTAGATATACATTCCAATTCCTATAGCCTCTTTCTTAATTTTCCAAGGTCAGTGACATAATTGAACTGAGATTTTTAACTCTGCAGCTAAAAACCTCTGGAGGTCATAATCTCAGACTATATCATTCCAAGTTCTTCCCTTAACCCCACAGGAGAACATTACATTCTAATCAACAGAAAAGGAAAATCTCAGCTGTGTCATTTTTCTGCAATCATTTGTTCAGCTGAGAGTTGATTTCAAAAAACAATATAAAATATATTCTTCTTTCTGGAAATCTCTCAGGATCTATTCTTCCACAGAAGTCTTCTTCTGGTGCTTCTTTGTGGCCTGGAGGAGAGCTATCCTCTTAAAGGCTATGCCAATGGAAAAGAAGGACTGACATGTCTCACTCAGATGGAAAGTCTAAAAACTAAAGTATGGTTTGATTAACAGAATGTAGTCCAAGGAAAGGTCTAGTTAAATACTGAAGATTAGGTCCCAGATGGTTAATTACTTTGATTGATAGATTGATGACATTTTATAGTTATAAAATCATCCTCAGTCCTAGGTGGTGCTCCCTCTGCTTACATAGTTATGGTGATAGAATGATAGGAAAAAACAGCTATGAAGATAAAATTAACTCTCCCTTTGTCTATTTTTAGTTAATTAAATCAAGAACTTAAAGTACCCATACTTAGTAGCTAGCTAACCATTAGGAAAGAGAGCTCACAATTTACTTACTAGTTCATACCCCTCCTTGGGCCTTGCTAGGCAAACTGGGAGACTACAATTGGTTCCTGTAAAGAGGGGGAGAGATAGGAAGTGACATGGAAAAAGGGGTATAAAAGAAGAGACCAACATGGTCTGGTCTCTCTTTCCTGCCTCGGCTTTTTGAGAGACTAGTTCTGGACATTCCTTCCTTGGCTTTTGGAGAGACTCTTCCCTTGGATTTTGCATCAGTGAGTAGAGCTGTACAGACAGACTTTTCCTTGGAGTCCATTCTGCATTGGTGGAACTCTGGCTGAAGACACCACCAGGACTTCTGGTTGAGGACTTCTGGGAAATCCACATAGAGATCAAGACTTGAAGGAGTCTCTGCCTGGGGCTGAGCCAGACTTCACCAGAGCAGCACTTAGGGCAGTAGGCTAGACAAATCTCTGTCTCCTTCCTACATTTCCCACTTTCAATATCTCTACCTTGTAAATAAAAGCTGCTAAGTCATTTTGACTTAGGAGGCTAATATTTTATAATTGGCGACCACTTTTATAACTCTCATATTGAGTCAAACCTAATTTAACTCTTACCCAGCTTTTAGACATTTATTAATATTATTTTAACTATTGATCCCCTGAAAGTGAGATCTTTACCAGTTATTAACAAATTGATATTCTCCTGAGAATTCAACCACATCAATATAAAAGTTCTTGCTGCAAAAAAATTTTTTTAATTAAGAAAAGTGCTACTAAATGGAAAGATGGTTTACCAACTTCCCAGAGGAGAAAAAATTGCTTAAGCTGATTGTAATTTGGACAGAAAGGCAACAAGAAACATTATTTGATGGAGTGCTTGTCCACTAGCAATGGTCATGACCAATGTAAGAGTAAGACATCCATGAAGGTAATTGCAGTATGTATGCTATTGCCAGGAATGAAAAAGTTGAGAAATTCTACAAAGAACTTGGAAAGATCCTCCAAACTAAATTAGCATATACTTGGATGATAAATAAGATCAATGTGAAGAGCATAAAGAAAGATAGTGAAAAAATATATTAGAAAATATGTTTCAGGATGAAGAGAAGAATGAAGCAAGAGGGCTATTGATTTTTTTATGTTTAATTCTGTTAATCATTAATACTTTCTTGAAGAATTAGAACCCATTAGACATGATGATCACTTAAGAATAGTATCCCCCAACTCCATTCTCTTCCCCCCATAAACTATATCTAATCAGGTAGTGATCAACTGGTTTTTGACATGGAGGTCATCTCCAAATTAGTTCTCTTTGTTCAGTCAGACTATCAAGTAGTTAGAGAAAAGGATAACATTAAAATCAAATTAAAAGATGATACAAACATGAGAAGAAGGCAGAGTAAACATTTATCTTAGTTTCACTGGACAATTTGAATAAGCCATGGATGCTGAAGAATGACACAAATGAACAAAAATAAAAAAACGGACTCTGATTATCAAAGACAATTAATCTAAGTATCTAGTTCTTACAGAAATTCAACTGATGTATAATAGCCACCAAAGATGATGAAGCCCAAAAAGTTCAGAATCACCTCCCAAGCAAAGAATAAAGGAAGAAAGGAAGGAACAAAGAAATGAAGAAACAAAGAAATTATCAGTGATTCATACTCCAGTGGGAATTAATTTAACAAAAAAAATTCCTATAAGGCAAGCTAACTGTCAGCAAGCCAATAAGGAAGAGGGAAGTCCTGAGAGAGTGCATCACAATGGGCATGAGGTGGAAACAGTATCAAAAAACCAATAAGACACCAAAGAAAAGGAAATTGGGAAAACCAAGATTAACCCTCTGCTACTTCAAAAGCTTGCCTAGGGTAATGCCTAACTATAAAGTAACATGCAAATGTTTTCATACCAATTGTTGTTCAGTCATTTCAATCATATCCAATTGTTATTGACCCACAGTTGGTTTTTTTTTGGCAAAGATACTAGAGTGAAGGTAGCTAAGTAACTCAGTGGATAGAGTGCCAGTCCTGGAGTTGGGAGGACTTAGGCTCAATTCTGGCCTCAGACACTGCCTAGATGTGTGGCACTGAGCAAGTCACTTAACCTCAATTGCCTAGTTCTTCCTGTTCTTCTGTCTTTATCAATTCTAAGACAGAAGATAAGGGTTTAAAAAAACAAAGATACTGGAGTGGTTTGCCATTTCCTTCTTCAGCCTCTTTTTACATATGAGGAAACTGAAGCAATCAGGGTTAAGTGACTTGCCCAGGGTAGTGAATGTTTGAGGCTGGATTCTGAACTCAATAAGTTACTGACTTCAGATTTGACACTCTACCCACTGAGCTATCTACCTGCCTACCATACCAATACCAGCCTTAAATAAGTGGTTATGAACAGACCTACTTTAAAAAGGTTATTGAAAATAGGTCCCCTTTAAAGCAAATGCAACTTTCCAAAATGAGCTACCTTCCATTCTGATGTTGAATACAAATTGGAATTTCTATTTTCTGTCTTAGTTTAGACTTCATATTCTCTACTACTAAAGCAGCACAATGTAGAGAGAGGGCACAAAACAATGGAAGAGACACAATTTCTGATGAGATTGGTGAGCCTCTTAGGAAAGAGACTGGTATGATGAAAGGTCACTAAATTCTATCTGTTGTCGCACAGCCTGCAAATCATGATGTGTATGGAACACATTCACAAACTCCATAAATTATATCTTTGGCTTATGGCTGAGGGCCACAGGAGAAATTTGAGGATATGTAGATGGTAATTCACAAGGCATGCTTCACAGAGGACCCATATGTTTGATTTAAAACAAAAAAGATGAATCAAAAATTACCTGCATTCTGAACCTGGAAAGCTTTTCTAAGATATTGACCATGAGAAATTAATCTCACCTCATTTAGTATTCCCATAATGTTGTTAAAAGAGTCATGAGGTCAGTTACACAAATTAAGAGGAAACTGCAACTTGGGCAACACACTTTTTCTGAAAATTTCATATATTTTGTTCCTTTTGGAAATCAGTGTCATTTGGCTCTTTTTTCTGTTTTTTTTTCTTTTTGAATGTCATTTTTTCTTGTATTCTTATACTCCTCTTTTTAGCTTGTCTATCACCTGTCACCTCAACCTACTCATTGTTCTTAGCACATAAAGGCTATTTAACCTCTTAGTCATCTACATCTTTCAAGTCATACAGCAGTTCTCCTCTACAATTTCTCTGTGAAATTTACATACAAATTGACCTTACTAGAGGCTTGAGGCTGGCTCGACATATTGAACCCAGTTTTGACAATTTTGCCTGAATTGACAGATCAGTCAAAATCATCCAACTGTGCTGTGGCTATCGATGCCACCTGGCATTCATTAGGAGAACGGTATAAATGCTTGAATCTCTATTTGTCTGCTTAGAACTTTGACGAGAATCTTGATTGAGAGGAGAGGGGTGGTTTCATTGAATAGCTGTGGAAGGCTGTTTCAGGTGTAATAATAATACCTTACATTTGATTAGTTCTTAACTTTTCAAAACACTTTCACATCTATTATCTCATTTTTTCTATTATCTCAGTTGGTGTATGTGTCAGTGCAGGAGAATGAAGGGAGGCAGAAATGAAAGGAATGAAGGAAAGGGGAAACTAAAGAGACCCTGGAGAGGCATGCTTGACTAGAGTAAAGGGAGCTGGAGATTTGGAGATGAGGGAATGTGGGCAGGGATGCAGTGATGAGAAACCCACACAGTGAAGGAAAGTACTTTAAATTGGATATGGAAGACAATGAGGAGCAACTGTATTATACGTTGTATCATATAATGAGTCTTCATGTTTTATGTAGTATGTTCCAACTGAAGAGCATACCCCAGTTTCCTCTACAGACAGTCATCTCTAATGAGGGCAAGTGAAGGCATGAATAAATGAGATCTGTAGGTAGTACAGAAGTCTCATTGTATTCTAAAGCTGGTGATGGAAAGTATCATTTTTTTGGATTATCTAAGGAGTAGCAAAATGGGTTGATTAGAATTTCACCACTCCTGCCTGTCTCTGCCCACTCCATCATGGAAGTGCTAACATACAGTGAAATGCCCACAGAATAAAAAGTGAAAAAATTAAGGGCAGAGTAAGAGGATACATATAATCATAAATTGACTATGTATCCAAATATAAAAAAGCAGATCCACCCCTAGAAGCATATGCAACTAATCTTTCAATGTGTAGGTGTGATTGTTGTTGTTCATTTCAGTTATGTTCAATACTTCATGACCCCAGTTGGGGTTTTCTTGGCAAAAATATTTGAGTAGATTGCCATTTCCTTCTTCAGTTCATTTTATAGAAGAGGAAACTGAGGCAAACAGGACTAAGTGGCTTGCCCAGGGCCACTCAGTTAGTAAGTGTCTGAGGTCAGAATTGAAAACTAAGAAGATGAATCTTTCTGACTTGAGGTCAAGCAATCTACTGCACTACCTAGTGAGATAGGAAATAACAAAGACATTGATTCTCTCCCAGTGTTACAACAAAACTAAGTGCTAAGTCAAGATAAGACATTTTTTAAAGCTAGCAATATAGGTCCCTGTCCTAGGAGCCATTTCTACACTTAGAAACAACTACCTATTCCTTTTCCCCCCTTTAATTAGCATACTTGATTTTTCAAGATTTGCCTACTTCTATTACTTCTAGACATAAGACATCAATCTATTAGAGATTATGCTATGATATGCTAGATAGCCCACCATTTAGCCCCAAAAGTTCAGTGAATGAGATACTGGCCTACTAGAACATTAATAGATTTTTATTGCATATATTAATTATGAATAGTATCACAAAAAGTTAAGTCTTTCCTCCTGAAAATTTCACTTTCTAGTGCTTCTTTCATTTTGAGAAAACATTCTTTCGTGTCTGGACTGATCTTCAGGATCCATTGGTCTGCTTTTTTGTTTTAACAAATAATTTGTAAATAGATTGGTTAAATATTAGATTCCTCTTCCAGCAATGGAACAAAGAATCTAAGAAAGGAAGAAAACTCCCTGTACCTCCTCCATCTGACATATGAACAATAACACAGATTGGTCTCCCTGCCACAAATCTCTCCCCACTTCAGTCCATCTTCCACTCAGCTACCAAAGTGACCTTATTAAAGTTTAGTTCTGATCAAATCACTCCCTTCTCAGTAATCTCTAGTGGCTCCTATCACCTCCAGGATAATATATAAAATTATCTGTTAAGCATTCAGAGACCTTCATAACTTGCTCCTCCCCTTCCAGTCTTCTTATATCTTACACTTCCCATTTCCCTCCCAACCCACAGATGTGTCAATGCAGTGATACCAGTCTCCTGGGTGTTCCACAAACAATCCATTTCATCTGTCAGCACTAGGCATTTTCACCAGCTGTCACCCATACCTGGAATGTTTTCCCTTCTTATCTTTCTGTCTCTTGATTTCTCTGACTTCCTTAAAGTCCCAGGTAAAATCCTGCCTTCTACAAGAAACCTTTCCTAATTCCCCTTAATTCTAATGTTTCCTTTTTGTGGATTATTTCAAATTTATCCTGCATATGATATGCATATAATAGTTTGCATGTTGTCTCTATTAAACTGTAAACTCCTTGGACGCAGGAATTATCCTTTTGTCTTTCTTTGCATCGCTCCAAGACTTAAGCAGCAGAGTCAAAATTTGCAGCAAAGTTTTCTGCCCCAAATCCAGTGCCCTTTACACTAGATCAGACACCTCATATGAAAACTCTGAGCCTCAGATTTAAATCAGGAACACAATGCCTGGCTCATAACAAATGCTTATGAAATGGTTATTGACTGACTATTTAGCATATAAAGTTTTCTACTTAATACTCAATAGGAAGTACAGGCCTCAATTTCCTGAGCTGTAAAGTAAGGGGATGGAATTTCATCCAAAAGGCCATAAAAATGCATGCAAACCCTTTGGCTCAACAATACCACTGCTGGGTCTATATTTCAAAGAGATCAAAGATAGGGGTAAAGGATATCCTTGTACAAAAATATTTATAGCAGTTCTTTTTATGGTGACAAAGAATTGGAAATTGAGGAGATATCCATCAATTGGGGAATGGCTGAACTAGTTGTGGTATGTGGTTATAATGGAATACTATTATGCTACAAGAAATGACAAACAAGATGAGTTCAGAAAAGCCTGGAAAAAGTTATCTGAAATGATGCAAAGTGAAGTGAACAAAACCAAAAGAACACTATATATAGTAGATCAACTTTGAAGGACTAAACTATTATCAGCAATGCAAGATTCAAAGATAATACTAGGGATTTGTGATGAAAAATGTGATCCACAGCCAAAAGAAGATCTCTTGGAGTCTGTAGATCAAAGCATTCCATTTTTCACTTTATTTCCTTCATGAGTGTTTTCTTATATATGTGATATGTGTCTTCTTTCAAGGCATGAGGAATATATTTACTGTAGATATGCTGCATGCATGACAACCTATTTCAGACTATTTACCACCGAGGGGAGTACATGGAAGGGAGGAAGAATATCTTTTTATATAATTTAATTGAATTTTTTTTGAAGTTTGAAAAAAAAGGGATTTAAATAGATGATTTCTGAGCTTTCTTTCCATTGCAGGACCTTTCATCCTGAAATGAAAATCCTGCAAGATAGGCAGTGTGTAAGCTGCTTTATTTTATATATTGAGAAACATGGCCCCAAAAGTCAAATGACTTATCTATGCTCACACAACTAGTAAGCAGAAGAAGCTTGGGGACTTAAATTTTTAGATCTCAAGATAAGTATTTCTTCTGCTATGCCATAAAAACATAATATTGCCTTTATCTTGCTCATAGTATTAAGAGAGTTGAATAAGGAAATCTAGAAAATAGGATGCTTAAAAGTATCATGCCATGGTTATCATGCAGCTTTGGGTCATTCATATTTCACGTCTTAGTTTCGTCATCTGTAAAATGGAAGGGGTTATACTAAATGCTTTCTAAGGTCTACTCTAGTTCTAATATGCTAAGATTTATGTCTATAATCTTTTACTATTTTAAAACAGTTCTATGAATTAATGTTTTTCTCCAAGGAGTATTTTGTACATTATCTAACTCATTCTCAGAATATGACCTGGAGTCAGACACAGAAGTAGGAAGAAGTAGGAAACTAAACCAGTTACCACTAGCAACATTCACAGATAAGGAAAACTGAGTTATGGAAAAGGATGACACGATTTTAAAATGACATCAGCAGGCAAATGGGGCAGTATTGACATCTAGAGGCAAAATCTTTGATCTGTCAAACTCCCCCTAACTTGATAAACCTCCTGAGTTCATATATTCCTGATTTATATGGATTTAACAAATATAAGATTGAGCCTTAACAGGTTTTGCTCCTGATAATTTCATTTCACACAAACATACCCAGAACACCTCACTATACCCACAAGCATACTTTAGCCTCTTAGCATGTTCCAGGGACTATGGAATGCATCACTGATGGAGGGAAATGTAGAAAGGAAGAAAATAAAGAGCTATGGAAATAGGATTAAATTCTGGACCATGCCTAGCATGATGTGAATCTGGACATAATTTTTACTTTTATTCCCTCTTAATGGAAGAGAATCACTTTAGGATCATAAAAAGAAAGGGCTTTAAAATTTAAAATTATCTGGCCCAGATCCTTCATTTTACTGAGATCCAAGAGGGGCAATGGCTGGTTCAAAATTGTATAGGCAGTAAATAAGCAGTATTTGCCAGAGGTCAGATTTCTGATTGTAAATCGTATGTTCTTCTCAATTCACAAGATTAAAGATGAAGAAATCTAAAAGTACACTAATGCTGTCCAATTATGCCCATTTCTACCTTCTCAATTTTCTTTACAACACCCTTCTTTCTACTCACACAGCTACCATCTTAGTTCAGACACCTATTGCCTCTCACCTAGATTATTCAAACAGCATCCAAACTGAGTTCCTGTCTCAGATCTTTTATCACTCCATTCCCACTTACACACTGCTACCAAAGTACTTTTCTTTAAACCTAACACCTATGACAATGCTTGTCACATAGTAAACATTTGATAAATTCATTGATCACTATTAATTAATGTAACATAGACAATCATACACACACGACTTGATTTACTGTACTGAACTTAATGACTTCCCTACTCAGTCAACACCATTGGCTTCCTTTTTACATCTTGTATAAAATGCCAACTCCTTTATTTAATTTTTAAAATCCTATATAACCTGACCTCAACCTATCTTTTTTTTCCATTTATTAGACATTATTCCTCTTCTTGCACTTCTGGATCCAGCTAAAATGTTCTTTTTTTTTCAGTTCCTTCCATTGTGAATTTTTCTTCCATTCCCATTTCCTTAAATGGTACCATTTTTCATGCCTGAAATGCACTCCCTTCTTCTTCCTTATAGAATGCCCTTCATTCTTTAAAGATGCAACTCGGGCCCCATCTTCTTCATAAAGCCTTTCCTGGTTCCCAAACAGCTAGAGTTCTCCTTCCCAAACTACTTTATATTTATATTATATTTAACTACTTGGAAATGTTTGTATTTATTAATATTATGTTGCATGTATTTCATATGTACAATCAGTCCTCAACATTCTAGCATTCAATTTGAATGACTTCAAGCATTCACATAATTTAATTTGTAACTCCATTTTCATTTTTATTGGCAACAATGGCCATTCATGGCTATATGCAGTATTAAGAAAAAAAATGAGAGACACCCATGTGTGAAAGTTTGTGGAGCTGCTGGTATACTAGTCTTTTTCACCCTACCAACATAGAGTAAATAGCTGCCCCTGCATTCCTTGCATATTTTCATTATATACCTTTAAAGCTCATTTTGTTTTGCAATTGAGCCCTCAAAGCATAGTGTAAGAACTTGGACTTTAAGATGATGTCAACACCTCACTAGTTTCAGCATCTTCAGATGTAGTAACTAACGTTCTAGCAACCTCTCCCTTGGTTTTCAGAAAAAAGCTGAGGAATAGAAGTTTAGGGCCAATACAATACAAAGCCCTTATGCTACCATCTGACCTAGCAGAAGGTAAGATTCAGGTTTTAAAATGTGGTTTTTGTTGAGATACTAGCACAAAAGGTCACAGAATTCTAGGAATTATTTGTGAGAAAAAATATTTTAAATGTTACAAATTTTACTTTGTGTACTGCTTTTTAGGGGTTATTTCATGGTTACTGTATTTGGAAAAGCACATATCAGAATTAATGTTTTGTTATAAAGAATCATATGCAGAAAATTATACTTTCAGCAATCTCTCGTGAAAGACTGTAGCTCTTGGTGGTCACAGAAACCTAACCCTCTATTTCCCATAGGTTCAATGTATTAACATTTTCATTTTTTATTTTTGCACCATTTTCTACGGAAGTTGCCCCCTCATAAAAAGCTGAGGAAATCAATCAATAATAAATAAAATATAATCAATTTTGTTGCCATAATTAATATTACATGTAAATAGTTTTTCATTCCTTGTATACATGTAACCCCAATAAGCCAGCACAATGTTTGGGACATTGTCAGAGCTTTAAAAAAAATCTCATTAATTGGAGGCAGTTAGACGACTTAGTGGACAAATAGCCAGGCCTGACATCAGGAAGTCCTGATTTCAAATCTGACCTTAGATACATACTAGCTGTGTAACCCTGGACAACCCCAGTTGCCTAGTCCTTGCTGTTCTTCTGCCTTGGAATCAATACTTAGCATCAATTTTAAAACAAAAATTAATGAGTTTTTTTAACAACTCATTAATTGGTTGGTTAGATTAGCCTTTTATTTGTAGTATGAACCACAAAGCCAATTAATATGTCTGACCTTCCATTTCTTCAATTATGGAATCAAATTTTTTTCATTTAATCATAGTTTTATTTACAAAGTCTAGTGAAACCATCTTAGTAAAGATACTTTTAAAAAACAGGGTTTGGGGGAGGGGCAGCATTTCTTTTTTCATTACACTCCTCATCCACAAAGAGATCAGAGACATTTTTTTCATGTCTTGGCATTCTGTAACATCAACATTTTTTTTCCTCTAATGATGTATATATGGAATGATGCAGTCTATAATAGCCATTGCTTAAGGTGTAGGTTTAGCTAGTTTGTTATCTCATAAATCTATCTGAGCCAAGTAGCTCTCAATTTCTACTACCTCTGACATTTTATTTACACAATAAATCAGCTCTGTTCTCTAGCTTTGCACAGGGGGAATCAGAAGCTCTGCACCTTTCCAGACATGCAAAAGAGAGACAAGATATCTATGTCCTCCCCAACTCCAAGAATCTCCTTGAAAGCAAGGGCTTCCCTCTGATGCTGGAGGAGGTATCACATAAATCATCTAATTTGATTACATTCGACCCAATCTTGGAGCAAGAGGAAAATCTCAAGTAAAAAAAAATTGACTGTCTACACTTCTGCAGCAATTCTTACTGGATAAAAGGACTTATACATAGGTGAAACTGCGTGGCCAGAATAATAATATTGAAAAAAAGTCTCTGAAACAACTTGATAATAAAATACATCTATACTCTTTGAGGACAAGAACTGCCTCGTTTTTGTATTCATATGCTAATAAGACAACACAGTGTCTAGAACATAGTAATAATAATAGCTAGCATTCAGACAGTGCTTTAAAGTTTGCATAGTGCTTCACAAATATCTCATTTGATCCTGTAAACAACCTTGGGAGGTAGCTATTATGATTATCCTCATTTAACAGATGAAGAAACTGAGGCAGATAGAAGTTAAATGACTTGACCAAGATCACACTGCCTCATAAGTATCTGAGGTGAAATTTGAATTCAGGTCCTCCTAACTGCAAGTCCAGTGTTCTATTCACTTCACCACATAGCTGCAACTAATAAATATTTGTTGATTTTTTTTGTTTAATTTCACATAGCATCACGTAGTTCCTNAGAGAGAGAGAGAGAGAGAGAGAGAGAGAGAGAGAGAGAGAGAGAGAAAGAGAGAGAGAGAGAGAGTAAACAAAGCTCAAGTATGGAGATGCTTTCATCTTCAGTGGACCTGTCTGTCACCTGGCTGGCAAATAGGTCTATCTTGGATATAATGAAGTATCTTAGCTTCCTTTAGTCCTTAGCATATCATACACCACCTATGTCCAGCTGTGTCCCACATGTTTGCAGTAAGGTTGGACTGCTGTGCAGCTGTGAGAGCAGGTACAGATGTCAGTCCTGTCTCCCTGCTCAGGATTGTAGAATAAGCAAGGGTATGACATAATCTACCAAGTAGAATTCTAAAACTCCTAATGAACATCTTGCAGAAAGGGTTGAACAATCTATTTGTTTAATGTATCAATCAAGGATCAAGAGATAATTTTTATTCCAGTATGAGAATGGGAGGGAAGATTTGCAGAAGTCACTTTAAAAGAATACCATTTGAATATTGCCCAATAAAAAAAAAGACAGAAAGACAGAACCCTTTCATTTCTTACAAGTCATTTAGTGCACATTTTCACAAAGAGCTTCAAAGAGATGTTTAATTACATGGAAGAGAAAGGCTTGTAATAAAATGATTTACAGGTCTCCTGCCCCTGCAACTGCAGGGAGTTAGAAAAGGAAGGAAGAATATGGAAACAGACTAGAGGGGGGGAAAAGGATGATGGGGGACAGGGCAAGGGATAAATAGATTTTAAAAATTGATATTGGACAGCAGGAACACAGTTTTGACTCATATTTGGAAATAGACCAAAAATTACCAAAAGGGAATGGAATTCAAGTGCAAACAAAAGAGAAGTGACAGGCTCTAGAGATAAAGATGGGAACATGGGATTTAGAGGTGGAAAGGATCTTAAAGATTACTTATTCCTACCCACTTTTTTATAGATGGGGAAATAGAGGTCCACAGAAAATAAGTAGTTTACCCAAAATCACACATACATAGCAGATCACAGAGCCAAACTCTAGATGTCCAACTTTAAATTCAGTGCTTTTTCCATATGATGCACTGCTCCTAATATTTCTTTATATATTATGGAATAGAAATATTTTTCAGAGACAAAGATGCATAATAATAATACACATATATTAAATGTCAAGTGACTGATGAAAATAATGTTTTATAAAAGAAAAGGGTGATCTAGCTCTGGAATAAAAAGAGGAAGCTTTGTGGAAAAATTAGGACTTGAACTCAACTGTGACAGCATTGTAAGACTTAAGCAAGGAGAAAATGCAAGGGTTTTTACCAAAAATAATAGATTGAAAATAGCCATGGAAGTACATAATCTGTATAGGATCAAAGTTAAGTTGAAAGGGACCTCAGAGGCCAGCAGGTTCAACACTTTTTTTTTCAGGAAGTTATGTGATTTACCCAAGGTCAAACAAATAGCAAGTATCACAGATGAGATTATTTACTCAGGAAAAGAAGATACCCTACTTTTAAAGGAGCATGGACTTTTTCTTGCAGGTTAGTGGGAGACACTGAAGGTTTTTGAACTAACGTTGGCATAGGCAAAACAATATTTTTAAATTAATGTTTAACATCTATTGGAAGAGGGGAAAGAATGGAAAAAAGTATTGGATTAATCTAAGTTCTAAACTAGATAAAGTGGGAACTACAGCAACTTGACCAATGGAATGTGAAGAAGGGAATGGAAGGAGTTGTGTGGATGAGGAGAGATAGAAATGCAAAAAATGGAAGGCGAGATTTAGAGCTCAGTCCTAGGCATATTGGAAGAGTGGCATGAAGACGTCCAGAAGATGCTGAAAATAAAAGACTGAGACTGGGAGGGAAGCCAAGGCTACAGTGTAAATTGAGAGTCCTGGCTCTATCTCTTACTGGTTTCATAACTTCTGACCATGTAGTTCATTTCTCTATTTCTCAATTTCCTCATATGTATAGTTCAGGCTATGGACTAACACTTTTAATCTTCACTCTCAGTGGCAGATTAAATCCTCATAAGGTGGATGCTACGTGTCTCTTCAGAATTCTTGGGGTAGCCCTGAGGCTTTAGAGTTTTGTTTTCCTAATGCTAGATAGTTCATTAGTTTTTACTAGTGTTCTTTATCCTGATTCATTATTGTTGATTAATATCTGTCATCCAGATCTGAGTCCTATGGAAAGAACAGTTAGTATATATCTCCACAAAAAGTCTCTGATTTGCCATCCCACCAATATATATATATAGTCAAAGAGAAAATGTTTTAGAGTACATGACAAAGGGAAAAGCCACCTACTTGCTAGAACTCATTTTCTTACCTTTATAAGTTGTGCGTGAATAACATCATCATCATTATCATTTTTGTATAGTACTTTAAGGTTTGCCAAGTGCTTTGCAAATATTGTCTCATTTGATTCTCACAACACCTCAAGAGAATAGATGCTATTTTTGTCCCCATTTTACAGAAAAGAAAACTGAGGCAAAGAGTTTAAGTGATTTCGCTCAAGGTCTTAAAGGAAATAAACATGTGAGATTATCTTTGAACGCAGGTGTTTCTGACTCCAAGTCCAGCATTCTATCCATTATACCACTTGGAGGCCAATTTCTTCACTGGCATAGCATCCATTCTCTGCTGGGTTCCTTGTAGGGTGTTAAAGCTACCTTTTCTAATCCTGTCTAGTTTGCCCTACTGCAAACCCTGGGTCAGCCATTATGAAGGCACGGATTAGACTAGAACATAGGTAGTGAATGTCAAATCCTCTGATCTAATATAAAGTTTACAGTGTTCTCTGCTAGTCAACAGGAAAGAGAAAGGAAATTAATAGCATGGCTAAGGCTGAGGCTCCTCTCCTCCCTATTCCTAGCCTTTTCAGGGTCTTGGCTGGAATGACTTCTACCAATAAGCTGCTAGACATTTCAATACTTAGTTCTAAAGTATGGCTGATTTATACAATCCCTATAGAGTATAACTAAGCCTCTTCAACTGTTCCCAGAAGCCCTCCTGTCACAATTAGTTGAGATGCCCTTGATGGATTGATTCACTTGGGATAGCTCAGCCTCCCTCATATTTAGTTCATAATTCTCACAAATTTGATATAGTCTCACTTGGTAAAAAGGTATCAGGGCATAACATCTTGTTAGTCACTTTAAGGAGTTTATGGGATGGTCAAAGAGGACTAGTGTCTCTGGTATGAGGGCTGCTTTCCTCCGTCAGTGTCCCGTTGTCTTGAGTACTAAGAGGTTAAGTGATTTATACTGGCTCATAGTCAGATTTGTCAGAGATGGGACATAAACCCATCTTCATTTACGAGTGGGGCAACTCTTTATCTCCTAGACCACATTACTTCTCACCAACATCAGTATCTCTGGAAGAGTTTTTATTGTCTGATTATTTACATCTTCAGAGAAAATAACATCACAAAAGGAAAGAATGTAGAACAGCAATTCTCATTGTATTTCTACTTGTGATTTTTCTTTGCCATGAAAATTACAGCCTACCACAGGTGAGAGGATAGATGTGGATGTACCCATGCAATTGCAAATGTAAGTTCCTTGCACATCTAGCTAAAACCTGGGACTCACTGATATGCCATGACATGTGCATGTAAAGTATAAGAGCAAGAGAAAAAAAGTGTATGGCTAAGCCATGTCTAGGAAATAAGTAGAACTAATGACAGAAATGGTAGAAGTAGACAAGGGTAGTATCGTGTCCCAAAAAATGATAGCATTTCAAGAAGAAAGGATTTATTAGGAAATGGGAACCATATTCCCTAGCTTCTGCCCTCCCCCTCTCCACCACTAATGACAAGAATAAGGCAAAATGAAAATAACAATTCTTTTTTGTTTAAATTTATTGATAAAAGAAAGAAAAGTTATATGTTTAAGCTCAAGCAAGGCAGTACCAATCCACTGTATTTAATCTGAATTTTGCCATGATATGGTATCATCTTCATTTACATATTTGCAGACAATGTGCATATTATTATTTTGAATCTGATTGCTTCATCCTTTACCATTTCATGTGTCTTCTCATATTTCATTAAACTCTTCATGTTTATTATTTCTTAAAGAGCAATAATAATACTACGTTAATAGACTTCATTTTATTCAGATGTTCCCCAATGACAAGTCATGGTTTTCTTCCAATTGCTTACTATTATATGTAGTGCTATTATGGAAAATCTTTGTATGGATAAATCTTTCCTGCCTGTCAATAACTCCTTCAAGGTATAAGCCTAGAAGTCAGATAAATGGATGAAAGAGTATGAACAATTTGGTAACTTTTCTTGTATGATTCCATCTTACTTTCCCAAATAAATGGATTCATTTACAGGCCCATCACTTGGTTTCTCACAGCCTATTTAGCAATGACTTTTCTCTGCATTAAAAAAAAAGCCAATAACCTATCTTTGTTTATTATAAGAAGAAAAGTGCTGTGTCAGTTATTTTAGGTATTATTTCTCTGATTACTATAAATTTGAAATGCTTTTTTCAAATGTTTAATAGTTTCAGTTTTTCTACTTTATTTATTTATTTCTTTTTATTCAGTACCCCCACCCGCTCCATTCCCCATACCACAGAAGTCTTAACTGCCAAAATACATAGATTACATCTTTGAAAACAAAAATTCTAAAAGTTGCAAGACATACCTCACAGGGAAGGAGAGGACATCCTGCAGATGTAATAAATATGACATGTAATCTATTTATTTCCTTAAACCCTTACCTTCTGCCCTGGTATCAATTCTAACACAGAAGAGAGGCAAATACTAAGGAATCAGGGCTAAGTAACTATCCCAATTAGGAGGTGTCTGAAGTCACATTTGAACCCAGGTCCCCCCAACTCCAGGTCCAGCACTCTATCCACTGTGCTACCTACCTGCCCCCTATATACGCTTTTTTAAACTAATTAGAATTTTAGGTGAAATCACACACATTATGGTTTATGAAAAATAGTTTAATGCTTATTAGAAATAATACCCAGGGGCAGCTGGGTAGCTCAGTGGATTGAGAGTCAGGCCTAGAGACAGGAGGTCCTAGGTTCAAATCCAGCCTCAGACACTTCCTAGCTGTGTGACCCTGGGCAAGTCACTTGACCCACATTGCCTAGCCCTTACCACTCTTCCACCAAGGAGCCAATACACAGAAGTTAAGGGTTTTAAAAAAATGAAGTCAAGACACCTGGACTACTACTATTTTTGTGATTTCGAGGGCAGGAATTAAGTTTATTTCTAAATTTACCTAAATTTAGAAATTTATTTCCAGAAAATTATTCTGGTACATTTATCTAAAATGTACCAGAAATTGATAAAATATTCAGGGGAAATACTGATTTCCTATTGGATAAATGGGCAAGAGATATAAATAGACAGTTAAAAAAAGGAATCTATACAATGTAATCCTTTGAAAAATCCTCCCTAAAAATCTAAGAAATGTAATCATTGTCTCCTGAAGTTTCAAGTGTTTCTTTTTTTTTTCTTTTTAAAACCCTTACCTTCAGCGTTAAAATCACTATTGTGCATTGGTTCTAAGACTGAAGAGCAGTAAAGGCTAAACAATGGGGGTTAAATGACTTGCCTAAAGTCACACAGCTAGGAAGTGTCTGAGGCCAGATCTGAACCCAGGTCCTCCATTCCTCTAGATCTGGTTCTCGATCCACTGAGCCACCCAGCTGCCCCTCAAGTATTTCTGGCTCATGATGCCCAACTTATAACCCCAGAGGATAGTTGCTCCCGTGGGTTCTAGGAGTAACTCTGTGAAACTATACCTCTTTTTTTTAAACCCTTACCTTCTGTCTTGGAGTCAATACTTGTATTGACTCCAAAGCAGAAGAGTGGTAAGGGCTAGGCAATGGGGGACAAGTGCCTTGCCCAGGGTCACACAGCTAGGAAGTGTCTGAGGCTGGATTTGAACCTAGGACCTCCTGTCTCTAGACCTGACTCTCAATCCACTGAGCTACCCAGCTGGCCCTTGAAACTATTCTTCTAACACTATCACTTATAAGCTCCTAACTGGGATGCTTACTTTTAGTAAACAGTAGATACAATTAACCCTTAGCAAAGGCACTTACTAAAATAGCATAAGAATAATAGATACAATAGATACCTTGAATAAAACTGGATCACACTGTTCCACAAATAAACAGAGTATCCATAAGAAGAGTACCCTCCAACTGAAATTAAAATGATAGTGAGGAACATGTATAAGATATCTTAGTGGCAAATGACAAATGGCCATTCTTGGTCCTTTAGGACCTATAAGTCCTTTCTCTCTTAGAATCCTCATGGAGCTCTCTCAGGAAGTCTGCTCAGTGGTTCATAGTTTTTTTTCTTTGCTGCTAAGATTCAGCCTCATCAGGTGACAGTTCACATCTATTCTCTCTCTTGATCTACACTAGAGCCTACTGGCCCAGGACCTCCAATGTTATGGCTTATGTTGAAGGGAAAGAGTGGAAAGAAAGTTTCTTCCCCCCACCCACCCACTCTGCCTTCTATTGTGTGCAGGGCTTCCTCCATGGTTATTTCCAGCTTTCAAACACTCAGTACTTTTCCATTCTGAATACCTGGAACTCCTTAGTGCTTAACTATTTAAAGTTCACAGAGATGTAACTCATTTTCTCAGTCAATTGCATTGTTCCTTTCTTGATTCAATCATAGAGTTATTCATACCACAAAAAGGGATCAGAGAACAGACAACATTTAAGTTCATCTAACACCTCATTTATACTTCATCATTATATTCTGAATCATCTGTGACTACACCAACTGAGATGGAATGTCAGTAAGGAAGAGAGGATCTGTCTGTTATATTGGTATTTGGAAGACCCACATGATAGATAGTCGGAGAGACAGATGAAGAGATTGAGAGATTCAGAGAGACAGAGAGACAGAGACAGAGACAGAGACAGAGACAGAGATACAGATAGATAAAGAGAGATAGCGATACAGATAGACAGATAGAAAGATGGATAGCTAAAGAAAAATAGATAGGTTTACATTTATATAGAGTTGAACTGCTCTAATATTTATTGAACAAAACCTTTGATTTCTTTGATTGAAATATGCCAATATTGCTTTAACAGTTTCTAAATTAAACACTGTGGGATGAGACTGAATAAATTATGCAAGAGTACAAGTGATGCTTAACCAGCTTAGCCATCTATTTCCTCTTGTAAAGTCAATGGATTTTCTCATTCTTGATTTAGTCATCTCATACCTTATAGAAAATTATCAGAAACTCTTTCATAACTTCCAGCTACTCTATATTTATAAACTCCATATCAGATAATTTGTTGATTTCTAATGGTAGCCAAGAACTGAAAACAATACCTAACCATTGACTGGTACCAAAGAACTGGAAACAAAGCATTTGTTCATTGTCTGGCAACTGGCTAAGAAAATTATGGCACACATATATAATGAAATTATATTTTGTAGTAAGAAATTTATGTGTAGGATTTAGAGAAACGTGTGAATATTTGAAAGAACTAATGAAGAATGAAATAATTGGAATCACGAGAATAAAACAACACCAATGACTATAACAATGTAAACAAAAAAATGACTAAAAGGAAGTCAAGGTCTTAGTAACTGAAAAACTAATGAGCATCCTGGAGAACAAATAATGAAAGGTGCCTACCCCCTCACTTCAGAGAGATGGGATTAAGACAGTACTGTCTACATAGTCAGATGCAAACAAGATGTTCTAATTTCATTGTTTTTCTTTGTCACAAGAAGGGTGTTGAAATGTCTGTGACATAAAGACAAAAGGCATGAATAAAATGTATTTTTTAATGTGTTAGTATGCATTTTGAGTAGATTTTAAATCCTACTTGAATTAATCTACTCCTTTGCTCAGGAAGCTATAAGTCCCATATTTTTCCAGTATGTCACTGCAATAGTAGCAGCTTTGATAGACTCTTCTTTTCAGAGGTCACCACTTTGTATTCATCTTGTCACCCACCTTCTTTTGTGTGCTTGTGACTTTAAAGTAGCTTTCAAGGTTTCCTCAGTCTATTTACAGATGGAGTGGAAGCTATGCTGCCTTTTTGCTTTATCTTCTATATTTCAATTTTGGGAGCATTGAGGTTGTTTCCACTTTGGCAAAGAAAAATATTTGGGTTTTCTTGTTAATAATAAAAATTAAAGTCAGAAAGAGTACTTCCTAAACTAGAACAAGGATAAAAAAAATAATTGGAGAAACATTAGTTGGTTGCTATCCTACCAGAGAATTTTCTGGCAATTTTTCAAATGATAGTCATGCTGATATAGAAGGTAACAAGATTTGCAAAGGTACACTTCTTCACTCTGCCAGTATAGAAAAGAACCTTATTCTTAAGAGACAATATTGTTTCAGCATTGTTTTTCTTTTGCAAAAGCCCCTATTCTGTCCTATATGATTCAGTAGATTCCCATTTGGGTAAATGCAACAGAGTTCTATACCCAGTGCTAGCAATGTGTCCCCTATAATCTTTTCCTACCCAGTTGTCTGGCCTCCTCACCTTCTGTGGTCTGAGAACTCTTGAAGTCACTGCTCCTGATTCAGTTGCCCTGTCAAAGTCTGCACTGTCCTCTGGAGCTGGCCTAATGTCACACAGTCTATTGGTTGGCTTGCTCAGACTATTTGTCCTGGACTACACTCCACTTACTTCAGTGAGATAGCTCCTTCCTCCTGATCTTCTAAGTTATCTTGGGATGTTTCACACAGTCCTTTGGTTGGTTTTGCTGTTCCAGAATTCGTTTTAAGGTGTTAATTATAAAGTTGTTTGGAGCAGAATTTGAGAGTTCAGATGAATTCCATCCTTACTCTGCCATCTTGGCTCTGCCCTCCCATCTCTATTCACTTTTCAGGTAAATAAACTCCCATTTGCTTCAAACTTAAACCATGCAATCTTGAAGTAATTGCAGATGTTAGTGGTTTATTCTTAACTCATGTCTCCAAAGTCTTTGCACTTCAATTTCTAATTTCTTTCAACCCTTTAAAATCTACTTCATTTCTTGCATATTCGTAGCAATTACACCATTTTGAATTTCTATGTTCAAAATGTACCCATATTGCAATTGTTCCAATCCTGTGCACCTTGGTAACATAAATTAGTATACAGAAATAGAAGGATAGCATTTCAAACTGCAATTGTGAATTTCTTAGCAACATTCTAACTCTGAAAGCTCCCTATTGGCAGGAGGTGGTGGAGAAAAATGCAATTTCTTCCAGTTGGAAAAAAGGAGCTAAAGGATCACGGAAGGCAGGAAGGGAGAACTGCTCGAAATAGGGTTTTGGGAGGGACAACCTGACAACTTTTGAACGTGTAGGTAATGTCTTTCCAAAGGGTGGGCACATGTATATACATTTTACTAGAAGAGATATGAGCACAGATTCATAATAGATCATTTCTAAACATGGTAAAATTCCATTAATTCAAAATAAAGAAATGGAAAAATATTCTGAATTATCCAGGTATGAATGAAATTTTTTTAAGTTTGAGTCTGTCATGTTTGAAAAATGATAGGACATTTAGTTTAGGTGCTAAATAGCATTTGCTTTACCCTGAAAGTTCTTTTAAATAAATCCTTTAATATTTTTGGTATGTCTCCACATAGCACCTAGCATAGGGCTCTCACTAAATGTTTTTGACAACTGACTTGAAAGCAAATATCACTATGTGAAAGCTGCATCATCCAAATTAATACACTTGGTAAAGGGGATGTTGTTTCTCATTAACCCAGCTCATTAACAATCACTCAATATTCAATGAAATGAGAGGAGGGCACACTGTGAATGGTACAGCTTTGCCGTGTAATTAGATACTACACAAAGTCCATAACCGTATTACTTTTTCCTCCGTTTTTCATCCCTGAAGTGGCTGTTTGGCCTAATTAAGAGTTTGAAATATACATGAATGTCATTCTTGTAAAAATGAGATGCAATCATAAGTCTCTATTGTTATTTGAAATGGAGTCTCAGCCTACGGAATAACACAAAGACTCTAGATTCAATTGTGCTTTAAAATGAAAAGACTATCCAAAGCCTTCTGAAAATGTAGACATTTAAGTATCCCTTTGCCTACCCATCTAGTTGAAAAGATCAAAGTAAGGCCTTAAATTATCATTGCATTTGTTTCAGTCATCCTGGTTTCACAGTGTCCAGTCATTCTCTGTTTTCTATATTCAGAGCAGCTGTTGTTGTGACTCCCAAGATGTTAGACTCCTTAACAAGTTATTTTCCAGTTTTTTGGCAAGAACTGCCTTTAGAAACATGATGGTTTGCCTTGATGCATTCCAGCTGGCAAGAACTGTGTTCTTCCATCAGAAAACAGGTCATTGCCCAGAGGATCCCCCTCTTTTACTCAGCTAAGCATGGGATTAGTAGCTGCTAAGGAATCCAAGAATTATATCTGATTAAGGAGCCCCAGTGACCTAGTGATCCAGACACTACACAAGAGGTTAAGAACTTTTAACTTCCATCCCAGACTTCCTGCCAATGCACTTTATAACCTTGGAAACACCACTTAACCTTCGACTCTCTTTCCATGGCTATGCTCCTAATTATTTTATATTTATTGAGCTGCAAAGAACAAGCACCTGAAGAGGCATAAAGCAAAAGTATTACTTCCTTCTACTTAAGAGTTTACATCAGAACTAGTTCTTTAGCAGCATTTCAACCTAGTTCGTGGAAATATATTATGAGCTGAGCCATTATTATGAAATATTTAGGGATTATTCATCAGGACTATTCATTCATATTCAAAGCAGAATGTACGGTTCTCCCTTCCCTCGTTATTTTTCAACTTAGAATTCCAATCTAATGTCACCACAGGTCCAAGTATAAAATGGCGGGTCATCTTTTGTTCAGTTGATACGGTGAGGGACAGTAGAAGGAATGCTGGGTTTGGAGTCAGAAAACCTGAAGTCAGATCATGGTTCCATGACTTGCTACCCATATAATCTTGGAAAAGCAATTTCACTTTTCTGAACCTCAGTCTTCTCATCTATAAAATTATGCAATTAGACTGTGAAGTCTTTTCCATGTGTAGATTTATGACTACTATTATCCTTTGACTAGGTCATTTTTAAGACTAGACTCCCTTCTAGCTCTAAATCTATGATACCAAGAGGATGTAGCTTCTTTCCTGGTCACCCTGGTCTGCTCACGTCAGAGCCTGTGAGTGAAAAATCCCTTACCCCCTTATATGTAGTATATGCAGTACTATTGAGTTCATCATCGTTGTAATTCTAAGAGAGTTAAATAATGTTAGCAAAAGTGATGATCCCAATAGATCTTTTATGATTATTTTAGTATAAGTTTTAAAGTAAGATAACTACTTGAATATAGTTAATCATTGTTAGTATAGACCTCAGTTTTAGCCTTAGCCTATAACTTGCTCTATCATGCACCCTCAGCAATTATGGTCTTGAATGTGTGACTGGGTCTTCATTAGCATAGAGGCTTTTGCCTCAGTTAGAAGCCTGGTGACATCCCTTCACCTTTGTATACATCATCAGACTTTTGCCCCACTTGGGAGCCTGCCACCCCTTCCTTCCCCTGGTTATCTTGGTATACATCATCCTTGATATCGTCAGGCTTAGAAAGTAGGGTTCAGGCTCCCCCACTCCCCCCCTTGTCTATCAAGTGACTTTCAAGTCATCGCAAAGTGACTTCTTCTACCAATGAGAAGTATTTCCTGAACACTTCAACCAATCCACATCTCTCTATTTTTGTCACTGTCTTGGATTATTTTATAAATTATGATGTTCTTTGGGGTATAAAAGAAGCTCTTTTGGTCTTGACCCAGAAGTCCGGCTTTATTGGGAGACCAGCCCTCTCTGAATAAACCTATTTCTTGATGGCTTGGAGACTTTGTTTGTCATTCATGTTCCTGTGGTTAGAAATTATGCAACAGATCCCAGAAGTGGCTCCAAGAAGAGACTATCAGAGCTGCTAGGTCTCTCAAGAACTTCCAACTACAACATAAATACAGTTCAGTTTTTGTTTATTTGTTTTCTTGAGCCTGGTTTGGTGTGCTTAAGTTTTCTGCCTGTCGTTTCACAAAAGGATGGGGGATGTTGTCTGTTGTTGTTCACTTATTTCAGTCATGTCTGACTCTTCAGAACTCCACTTGAGGGGGCAGCTGGGTAGCTCAGTGGATTGAGAGTCACGCGTAGAGACGGGAGGTCATAGGTTCAAATCCGGCCTCAGACACTTCCCAGCTGTGTGACCCTGGACAAGTCACTTGACCCCCATTGCCCACCCTTACCACTTTCCACCTATGAGCCAATACACAGAAGTTAAGGGTTAAAAAATTTTAAAAAAAGAATTCCACTTGGGGTTTTCTTGGAAAAGACACTGGAGTTGTTTGCCATTCCTTTTCCAGCTCATTTTACAAATGAGGATAAGGTAAACAAGATTAAGTGACTTGCCCAGGGTCATCTAGCTAGTGTCTGAGGGCAGATTTGAACTCAGAAAAATGAATCTTCCTCTTCCAGGCCTAACAGCCTAGTTGCCAAAGGACAGGATAGTTAAAATGAAAGTAAGATAATTGTACTTTTACTGTACAGATGCTCAGTTTTAACGTCCTCCTTCACCAGTATAACAGAGCTGATCTTCTTAATCCCTGACCTCCTACAAAAGCACTTTGTTTTAGAAAATGGCACTGAGTATAGTGTTTTGAGGGTTGTTGTGTTTTTTTTTCCTTCTCAAACACCAACCTGGCTAAGAGTTCTTTGGAATCCACATCAGAGAAGGTTCACTTGCTTACAGAGTACTCAGTATGTTACTCTGGCATTATACATGGATGTGTGTGACTGATTGGTTTTCTCTGCAATGAGTGACTATTTTCAACAATGAAATCATATGTCTAATGACTTTCAGAACAGTTTTGGTTGATGCAGGAGTTTTTTCCCTGATGTTTTGCCTTTACTTAGTCCATTAAAAATCACAATCAAAAGTATACCATTGACCCCCCACAAAAAAAATAGGAGTTCCATAGTTATTGATTCTTTTCCTCCATAACCCATAGAGAAACACATCATACCAATAAATGTTTGAAATAATTTAACCACTAGGAGAAAATAATTTCCAGCCTATTCTTATATTCCACATGTAAATCTTTCCACTATAATCTTGCATTAAAATACTTTTTCCCCTGCTTCTGAGCATGTTTTAAAATTTCACATGGGAATTTGTAATACAATATATTATAATGAAGCAGCAATAGAAAACAGTTAAAATACAGAAAGGAATTGAACTGCTTTTGCCTTTCAACTTCTGTAGACCACAAAAGTTCATTTATCCGGTCTCTATTCCTCCAGAATTTATTATAATTGGTGTAAAAACTGTGCTTGCATTTACCTCTAAACTACCTGTGAAGAAAAAGATTACTAAGCAAATTAAATGCAATAATGTAGCTTGATATATCAACTAGAGAGCTTGTCTCAGAGATGGGAAGACCTGGATTTCAGTTTTTCTTCTTGCACATGCATTGTCTATCAGTGGTTGAGTCAATGAAACTAATAGTATGCTGGACAATTTGACTATAAGTTGCAGAAAAGATGCCAACCAGCATTAGTTAAAGGAGTTTTCTTACCATAGAATTCCTATGTCAGAAAAATCACAGGTAAACTAATGTCCCCCCCTTTTTACAGTTTCTTTGAGGAATGAGAAGTTCTATTACTTACTTTTATACATTAATAATATTCCCCTACTATAATGGATGCTACATATTGAAGCTCAAGCATTGTCAAATATAAATTTTGTGTTAGCCCCAGCACCTTGAGCAACACCATTAAGATCATTTTGTTGTTGCTGTTTAGTCAATTCAGTCACATCTGACTCTTCATGACCCCATTTGGGGTTTGCCAGCAAATAAATAAGGCCATATAATCAATAATAGTATCATTATATTAATAGGAGTATGTGATCTATTAAAAGATGGGTCCATCATTTCTTTATCTTTCTTGAAAGACCGGAAGCCCTGATCCTTTCTTTTATAGGAAGATATGTCTTCTTTATGATTGACTTGACAATTCATCCTTTGGATCTTCTCCTGGCAGTCCCTATTGATAGATATTTTGAAAGAAGAGATGGACTTAGAGATCTCAACTCCTTCCTCATTATTTTTCACAGGAGAGGAGGGCAAACTACTCTTTTTCTTCTTACACCCTTACTTTCTGTCTTAGAATCAATACTATCTATTGGTTCTAACAGCAGAAGAGCAATAAGGGCTAGGCAATGGGGAGTTAAAGTAACTTGCCCAAGGTCACACATTTAGGAAGTGTCTGAGGCCATATTTGAACTCAGGAACTCCTATATCTAGGACTGGTTCTCTATCTACTGAGCCAACTAGCTCCCCCAAGACTACTCTTGAGGCAGATGAAAGTTCACCCAGTTAGGGAAGTGCCAAATCACTCAGCTTTCATAGGAAGGGTGTTCTTATTTAAACATCAAGAAGGAGAAGGTCTACACCTTGCCTCTAACAAGAGTCCAGCCCAGTTAGATGCCTTGAGGTCTGGAAGTAAATCACTTTAGCTTTAAAAAGTAAACTATTTCAGCCTGACTTGGGAGGCCAAAGAGGTAGGAAAAATGAATGATTTCAAAATGAAATGTTACGAATAAATAATTCAATTCAACATTAATGTTCCTCATCATTTTGTAGATGAGGAAACTGAGTCAAACAGGGTTAATGATTTGATCAACTTAGTAAGTGTCTGAGGCCAGATTTGAACTCAGGAAGATAAGTCTTGCTGACTCCAGGCCTTGCACTCCATCCACTGCTACCTAACTCTGCCCATACACAAAACAAGTACTTAATAAATATTTTTATAATCAAACAATTCCACATAAGCTTGACCCTTTATTTCATTAATTTTAAACATTTTAATGAAAATCTTCCTAAAATACCCTACCTTAAAAAACCACATCATCCACAAAAGTGCTCCCCAAGGTTTTATCATGATATGGAGGTGACCCTGGGTTCTTAAAGGAAGCTGGAAAATAACCAAACACAAGTCTGGCAACAGACTGATTATCTTTCATCCAAGGACCAATCTAACTGCATTTAGAAAGGCTCATTGCCAAGCTAGCTAAAAGGTGATAAATTGTTCAACTACAGCAACCCTCAAGGACCATCTACCAAGTAGGGGGCTTTGTGATCTGTGTTGAGAGAGGATGTACCCACACCAATGAAATCATGGATCCTTGAAATAAATTATTAAATGGAATATGTTGAATATAACTTTAACTTTTCTTGATGGTCATGGTCAATATATTATTAATGTGTTGTACTATATTACAGTTTTACTTTCAGAGGCTTATTGATGTGTGTATTCTGCCTCTAAAATATAACCGCTTTATATTTTCAATCATTCTATTGCCTCAATGGTTTCTTTTCTTACTCTTAAGGAGACAGTGTGGTATAATAGTTAGAGCAGTAGACTATGAAGTCAAAAAAAGTTTCTATTGGAATACCTCCTCAGCTATTTACTAGGTGTATGTCTCTAGGCAAATCAATTAACCTAAATTGGTCTCAGTTTCCTCATCTATAAAATGGAGCTGATAATAGTGAATTTTTATGAGGATCAAATGAGATAATCTAAGTACTTTGCAAACCAGAAGTGCTCCATAGATGTTGGCTATTATTATTGGCAAACATTTCTCAATGTTACTCTATCCAATATGCCCTCTTCCAAGTATACCTCACTACCTTAATACTTTTTACTACTTACTACTTCTACTGACCATGAAACCTAAAAGAAAAGCAGAAAATCAAACTTGATAAATTAGTAGAACTAATTTCACATATACATAAGAATTTTTTCCTGATTCGTTTGCCTATGATTTGTGGGGGGAAATATTTAAGTTTTGTATCAGGTATCAAAAGCCTTTTACCCCTTTATTTCTAGTTTAACAGCCCAGGTCTACTGGGGTTACTAGTGGAATCAGGCACAAAACCCAGTAAGATCTAGTGTGTTTTTATGGGATTATTCTCTGAGTCAAACATTGGAGAAAGTAACAGAAAACTTGGAACTGGTGTGTCAGTCAAGGTTTGGGGATTCATCGTGATTCGTGCTGGGAGGAAAAATCCAGGATATCGGCAGATGGTTGGTATTCAAATTCCCTTCCATGGGGAAAAAAGTGCATTGGGCAGTTAACTCAGACTTTAATATAGTCTGGAAGATTTGGGTTTTCCCAGAGCTTCTTCCATTCGAAGGAGGACACTGAGGTCCTCACAAGGAAAGCATTTGGTCAGATGACAAGAAGATGTCAACTCACTGATTCATCAATCAAAATGAATAAGGTGGGGAAGGAGTTTAAAACATGAATGAACTTATTCTCCCACATTAGGGTTTCTGGAGAACTGTGATTTGAGATCAGAGTACTACAGCAATAGTCGTGGTACCCAGTACTCATCACTGTGTTCTATCAATTGCTTGACCAGCATTCCATATAAAAGAATTTTCTAATGAACCCTAATCTTTTTACCTTGAATTAACTACTACCATGGAGAAATAATGAGCCATCCCCATGCCACACACAGACAATGTAGGGAAAGTAAGCAAGCTAGCCTAATTGAAGGAGCAGAAAGTAACCCTTAGGGAGAAGCAGGAGGCAGATTCCTAACTGGAAGATGCCAGGTAGGAATGTGCAAGTCAAGCCATCATGACCACCATCTTCCCCCAGACCCTGATGGCAATACCTGAGAACTCTGGGAGGTAACCTCTGTGAAAATGCAGTCTGGAAACTGCTCCTGCCAGTACTACATCCACAACTACTGAAGATGTAGAAAATAAAGTTCTTGGTACTAAAGTCCTTAGTACTGTCAAATCAGAAATTCATAAGATTTTCATGATAGAAATTATATTTAAAGGAGGAATTAACATCTACTTTATTACTATGCTGTGAAGACCATGAAACTTTTCCCTTTGACTTGTATTTGAAACCTTCTGTCCACATGTGTTGTTTTCTCCATTAGAAAAAGAGCTTCTAGAGAGCAAAAACTGTCTCTTACTTTTCTATTTGTATCGCTAGTGCTTAGTACAGTATTTCACAGAGTAAGTGATTAATAAATGCTTTTTTTTCATTCATTTATGAAACCTTTGGATTTTTCCTTCCTCTGATATGACTTTTTTTTATTAAGAAGAGCATTAAAAGGACAGCTATGTGCTTAGAGATAGGAGCTCTTGGGTTCAAAACTGGCCTCAGATAGGTCCTAGCTAGTTGATCCTGGGCAGCTCATTTAACCCCAATTGCCTAGCCCTTATCATTGTTTTTCTGCCTTGGAACTAATATTTTGCTTCAATTATAAGCCAAAAGGCAAAGAAAGAGACAAATATGGAGAAGGTAAAGAAAAGGGAGAAGGAGAATAACAAAGACAAGAAGAAGAAGAAAGAAGAGGATTAAAGAAGGAGGAAGAGAAGGAGAAGAAAAGGAGAAGATGAGAGGAGGAGTAGAAGATGACACAGAAGCAGAAGAAGAGGAGGAGCACAAAAATCAAGACTACTTTGCTAACATGTTAGCTCTCTTCATCTCAGTTTAATGCACATCAAAGGGGTCAGTTATATGTCACCTGCTATTTATGTACACATCTTGGTTTTCCACTATCAATATAGCACCTTCTCTTATCTGTACTGAGCTTTCTTTTATTTTGAACCTCTTTTCCAACTTGTTGATATCACTTGGAAGTCTGATCTTCTCTTCCCAAGGCTTTGCCTACCTGCTAGTATCATCTGGAAACCACATTTGTATGATCTTGATCCCAACATCCAGGTCATTGGTGAGAATGTCAGAGCAACACTGGGTTCCAGCCCAGTATGTGTTGTTAACAATTGGGATGCTCTCTAAATTATTCTAGGCTAATGACTCTCCAGGCACAACCTCATGCCTGAACAGAACATTAGGTTCTGACCCTTTAAATTCTCAGTCTCTTATTCAGTTCAGTAAGCTAACACATGCCTCCCTCACAAACATTACCACCACCTCAAGACACGGAATAACAGAACCAAGGAAATTCCAAGCTGCTATTCATCACCTATATGAGAGAAATACTTTATGACCTTTAAAAAGGCCCTAGTCCATTAATACAAATCTCCTGCAATGTTTCACATATTTACTCATGGTAGATTTGACTTCTGGCTCAGGAAATCTAAAGGAAGTTAACTTAAAAAAAACAGAAGGGCAATTTTTATCACTTGTTTCTGTGGGAGTCTGGCAAATGTGCTTAGGGATCCAAATCCTACAGCCCAAAGTGCTCAAACTGTCACTAGCACACACAGAAAGTTCATAGATCAACAAAGACACAACAATCTCACAGACTTCCCAGGCTTTCCCCAACAGGAATTCAATGCTGTTCATCTTGCAGCTATACAGCGGTATAGCAGCATTAGTCTTTAAAACTTACATCTGTTTTGAGACTAATTTTAAAAGATTACATGTAATTATGAAATCAATATTCTCTTGCTATCCCAAAGGTTCCCCAACATCTGACTATTTTTCCAAAGTATACATTCCCCCATCCACCCACAAAAGAATAAGTACTGTTATAATGGCTCCAAAACCTATAGCTTATGATGTGGATTCACACTGCAGAAAGACAGAACTGGGGGAAATGAGCCAAAGGTCATCTAGCCTCATAAAAAGCAAGGCAATAGAATGGCGAGGTCACATCTCCAGAAGCTGAGCCCTCTTCAGATAGGTGAGATCAGAGACCATCCTGGGGTAGACTACAGAGTCATCTCTGTCTTCACCTGGAGTCAGAATGTGCCACGGGTCAAACATGAAACTGAAAAGTCTAATAATTATCCCTTCACTTTTCTCTGACTCCACGTTGAGAAATGTCCCACTGTATTATGTGTGTGATCAGAAACAATATCCCGGTTGCCCTTGGTGTTCCTTCCCCTGAATGCTCTCACTGTTAGCCTACTTCTGTCCTAAGCCTCCGGCAGACTCTGAGATGGACTGTTTGGCTCCATTTCTCTCAGTTTTTCTGTCGGTTGCTCTGTCTCTAAATAATGGAGGGAAAAAAAATCTTTCTTTCAACTCTGTCTAACACCCACTCCCCCACCTCTGCTCACTCATTCTCCTCACCAATGTAATTTGAGTTGAAATACAAACAGACCAGTTAGTTCTTTGTTTGCCCCTATTGCATAATAACTGAAAAGGGGGAACAAAGGCTCCCATGAACTTTGGAGATTAATACCTCTTCTGTTCTCAGCTGTCAGATTTATTTCTCTTTTGTAGCTAAATCAGGTCATTATGCTACAAATCTTTATTCTGGAGGAGAGATTTAAATCTCTGGTGGCATTTTTTTCCCTGGGCATAATAAACCATAGTAATAGTAATTGGCTATAGCTTTATCTGGGTAGTCAGATTGGGGCTCCTATCAAATTCCCAATAAACCTTCCCTGACCCTTTTCACTTTTGCAGAGCTCCTAGGAGTCCCGGCAACCCTTCTTATTGTCCTGGCACGTGGAATTTTATCCCTAATTATAGCTCTTTCGACATCTAAGATGTCATGTTTCCACAGAGTCACTTTAAACAATCAAAGAAATTAAAAGGTCTTTTGGGTTGCTTTGTAATAATTATAGTAATTTTTTTAAGTTTCCATAACTCGAGCATTTGTCCTTGACGTGCTCTGAATTATTTCTTTAGGAAAAAAAAAAAGGCAACTGGGTTGGGGGCGGGGGGGGGGGGGTGTTGAGAGGAAAGCTCGGCATAATGGAAGGCTTACAGATTCCATTTAGCTACTTTAAAACCAGGACCAAAAAAAAAAAAAAACAGCAGTTGAAGCCTGTGCCTGAAATGAAAAGGCATAAAAGTCACCAAAAATGCCATTCACTGAGACCCCATTAGAACAGATGTCATTTCTACCATCTATACCAAAGGGCCAGGGAGGAGACAGAGAAGGTATTAATAAAGGTAATGAAGCCACCAGCCTTGAAATTAAAGCTGTTTTCACAAAGATATTCTTTAGACAAAGCTTCCAATGATCCTAAAACAACCACTCGAGTCCTTCCTTGCCTCACTCACAAACCTCTTTTTCTCAGGACTATGCAGGGGTGAGGAAGATGAGAGGGAGAGTAGAAGGGGTGGGGGTGAGGGAACAAATTCTGATTCTATGCACTAATGACAGACTCTAAAGAAAATAAAGAAACTAGAGACTAGGAAAGTTAGACTAGTAGCCTAAATACACTGTGCTTTTAGCCCAGAACACAAAGCACAAATGCAGATCTCTTGAAAAGGTACATTTGCCATATTATAACCCACTTTTCCCCACTGAGCTATATTTTTAGTTGTTTCAAGAATAGTACACTCCTCTGAAGAAACGAGGAGGTAAAGTGAAGCTTGTCAGGAAACAGGAGGAAATGTTCTTTGAGAGTGCTCATGTCAAAGAGCTAAAAGACCTTCTGTGGAAGCTCTTGGCTTCTTGACTCAGTCATTGGTGTGGGCCCTGCAGAGTGCCTGGCAGTGAAGCAATGGTGTGGTCAGATTCCAAGCCAAGGTCTCAGCTTGGGAGGTCTGAGCAAAGAAGACAGAAAGGAGAGTTCATTCTGAATAGTAGAGGGGAGAGATCCATGTGGAGTAGTTGAGGGGGGAGGTAGGAGAATTTGAAAAAACAGAGTGTGAAGAGGAAAAAAAAAGACTAAATTGTCAGCCAATGTAACTAAACTTAAAACAAGCAGATACAAGGAAGGAAACAGTGGCAAGGGTTCTACAAAGCTTACAACAATGAAAACACTAATCTCCTCATGGGCTTCTACTTTTAGATATACCTGCTCATCCAAGACGGAGCTTCTACTAATGAGCTTCGTAGTTCATGTCACAAACATTTGGAATCCTGACTGGGGGAGCAGTTTTACTTAGATACTGTAGGTAAGTAGGTAGGTAGGTAGATAGACAGACAGATAGACATAGATAGAAAAGACAGACAGAAGACAGATAGACAAAAAACAGACAGAGATCGACAGATAGATAATAGATAGAGAGAAGACAGATAGAAGACAGAGTGACAGACAGAAGACAGACAGACAGATATAGAGAAGTAAATATACACAAATATATTTATACATGATAGCTAGTATGTATCTATTACCTTAAGATCTGCAAAATACCTTATGGATATTATTTCATTTTTATCTTCACAATCAACATGAGAGATAGGTGCTATTATTATCCCCAATTTATAGATGAAGAAACTGAGGCAACAAAAGGTTAAATGTTGGTCCAGGTCCACACAATAAAACTATGTGTGTGTGTGTGTGTGTACACATATATACATATTTTAACAAGAGTAATGAAGTCACCAGTCATGAATTTAAAGCTGTTTTCACAAAGCTTTAGACAGAGCTTCCAATGATCCTAATGCGTCCAATGAAATCCCTACCTCACTTACAAATCTCTCTTTATCTCAGGACTGGTGGAAAAGAGAAAGATGAGAGAAGAATATGAGAGGAGAAGTGGTGGGAGTATACACACACATATGTATATAAGTGTGTATGTGTGTATGCATGCACATACCCAGAGAATTCTAAGGGAAAAAATATTTTTCAAACCAATCTGAAATTCCCACCAAGAACTCAGGAGGACCTAAGTTCATATTTAGTCTCAGACACTTATTAGTTGTGTGATCCTAGGCAAGTCACTTAAATTCTATGCTCCTCAAGTTTTTCAACTGTAATCAGGATGATAATAGCACCATTTCTGGGTGCTATTATTCATCATTGTAAATGAGATAATTTTAAAACACTCATCACAGTGCCTGGAGCATAGTAGGCTCTCTATAAATGCTAGCTATCATTGTTATTAGCAGTAGTGTCAGTCTTTTAGATGAAAGTATTGCTTCCAGAAATAAGAATTAAAAGATAACCCAAGCGCTATGTGCACACACTTTATACCAAGGAGTCCTGGAATGCCTTGTTAGGGATGTGTGACCTCTAAGTGTCAGGGTCCTGTGATTTCCAGCACAAATACACCTAAGAGATGAAAGAAGGGCTCAGAAAGGCTTGCCAAAGATATAGCTGTTACTGAGTCTGTGACACAGAGTCATCACTACAAATCCCATCAGAATTTAGTCAATGCATCAGTACTATTATTCTAATTTTCCATTAAAGCACTCAGAAACAGAGTGATTTAACTAGGGAAACACAAGAAGGAAACAACCAAACCAAGCATTCTGCCATCTTTATCTGACTGGAGCATTAAATCGGTTCACAGTCACAGTCTACTTAGCTGACGGCAGAAATAGAGCAGAAGGTCACTTTGGCTATGGAATCAGAGGGTCTGCATTCAAATCCTACCTTTAGTTTTTATTTACCTTTTGTATGACTTTAGGTAAGTCACTTATTCTCCCCAGTCTTCATTTTGTTCATCTCTAAAATAAAGAGGTTGGATTGGATGGACTCCAAGGTCTCTCCAGCTCTATGTCTATAAACCTGTGGTGGCATTTCAAGTCTAAGATGATTCATGCAATAATAGAGCATATGTGGTATCAGGTGTATTCAATGTGTGGAATGTTTTTCCTTGTTTTTCTTTGTCACAAGAAAGGATTTGGTGGTGGGGCAAGGTGGAGGAGAAGAATTACTGTGATATAAAGACAAAAGTCACCAATAATATTTTTAGTTTTAAAAAAATTTCTGCTAATTACAGGATCCACATAAGCCAAGGGGAGGCCTTCTACTTGGAAGTTCATCTGATGTTACCCAGAGTAAACCAGCAATTATTTCTGGTGTTTATTAAAAGTCAATCAAACTCAGCTACAATATGCACTTTGTTGCAGCATAGTTTAATCAATTCAAAGGTTCTTAACCTAAGTCAATGAACTTTATTTTTATTTAATATATGGATAGAGATATGGAATATTTTGAATGAAGTATTTATGGAATATGGAAAGAGATATGGAATCAGGAACCCAGTTTCAGGTACTTATTAGCTTTGTGACCCTAGGCAAGGCACTTAATCTCTGTTTGCCTCAGTTTTCTTAACTGTAAAATAGGGATAATAATAGCACCTACCTCAAAGGGTTGTTGTAAGGATCAAATGAACCCATATTTGTAAACCACTTAGCTAAGTGCCTGACATATAAAAAGTGCTATACAAATGCTTATTCCCTTCCTCTGTTTCTGTATAATTGGTTTGCTTCGTTATCCTATATTTCATTTGTGTATTCTATATTCATATTCTGTATTCATAAGCTTCACCAGACTGCCAAAGGGTTCCATGATGGAAGAAAAAAAATTTATCTGGTATAATAATTACGAACTTTTTATCTGGTCTAATAATAATATTTGTTGTTTAGTTATTCAGTCATGTTTTACTCTTTGTATCCCCATGGAACATATCTCTTCAGGGGTTTTCTTGACCAGGATTCCAGAGTGGTTTGCAATTTCTTTTTCCAATAGATACAATGGATCCTGTTGACAGGCAATCAAAAGTTAAGTGACCTGTTCAGCTTCAAACAGCTATAGTGTCTGAGACCACATTTGAACTCAGATCTTCCTGACTCCAGAACCAGCACTCTATCCACTAAGCCACTTAGCTTCCTCCTCATAATAATATAGTTAGGCAAATAATTCCAGTGATTCAGAGAGAAATAGTCAATCATGCACATCCAGATATAAAGAAGGTAAATCCATTTCCTCCATCATACCCAGTAAGTCCATTATTATTGCTTCATGTACTTTGAAAGCATAAAAGTATTATTTTAAAACATGATATCTAGTTCCAACATTATAATGATTTTTGTGTATAACTTAAGGAAAATATTATTGAAATCATTATTGTATTTGGAGTTTTCTGTACTATATAGCCAGATCTCGTCCTCATTCATAATGCAAAACATTTCCTAAGTATCTGAGGATGGATTTGAATTCAGATTTCATGTATATTTCAGTGGGAGAGATCATGTCATCTTAGGGTATCTGCTGGGCTATTCCAAAAAAGCATATAGAGATACGTGTACAGAGCTTTATTTTCCCTCTACTCATTCTCTGCCACCCCTACTTGTGATGTTCATTGGCTTCAATGGCCCTCCAGCAACAAGAACACTTAAAACTTTTTTTCAATTTAATAAGAAAAGGAAGTTGGAGGCTCTGTTTGAGTACTCAGTCAGAAGATATTATATGAGAAGGTGATGTGTTTAAATTCCAATGTTGGACTTTCTATTGGGAGACAAAACTGATTTTTACATTTTTACTGGGGGCTTGGTTATGGAGGTGGGTAAAGAAGCTTAGAATTCAAGGAGATTATACCAGTCACCAATCTAGAGTTTGTGATTGGAAAGGGAAAAGTTAAAAGCTATTGGCACTAGAAGTGAAAAACTACTCTATTCCATCTCAGCACTAGGGAGGTGTGTCTGTAGGGAAGATGAAGGGAATTGAAACATCAAGTGAGAATTTCCTTATTCTCATTCAGTCAGAGAACCAATATTGAGCTGGTGACCTTACTTCACGCTTCTCTACCCCAATACCTAAACTGCTCACTGGCTACCCTATAATTCAAATAGAGAATAAGATTGCCCAGGGGTGTGGTACAAAGGCAGAGGAAAGAGCAGGGACGTACAACACCTATCATGAAGGGACTGAATTCTAACTTTCCTAGTATTGAGACCAACCACTAACTTCCCCTATTTCTGACTTTGCTAGGCAGGCTACTTAATTATGATGGGTCTTGGAAATGCATCAGGGAAAAATTCTGTTCTGCTCTAGTAATAGAAATGAGCATTTACCATGTTAACAGAGAGTGTCGTGTGAATGAAGACTGCTCCTGCAGTCCTTATATATGAATATCTATATGTATATGTAGGTTCTCCAACAATCTTGAGATGGGTGAGTATTTCCAAACCAAGACTGTGGGAGAGCTGTGAATTTTTAAAAAAGCAATTTAACCTAGAATTGGATGTTAAATGGAAACTATTTCCATAAAAATCATTATGTTATAAAATCAACAAGATTGCTAAGTGGAGGTGGGGAAATAAAGTAATTTTTAAATATTATTTTAAAGTACATTATAACATTGATATTTGTTGTATTGAAAAACCAGATCAATTTCCCAAACAAAAGCATGGTCCATAAACCCAGTTATAACAATCTGTAGCATTAGCAGATAATAGGAGAAATTGCAGAATTATCATTGAGCTAGAGATGAGAGCAGAGTCATTGAATTTTGTCCTACATAAAATAGAGTGAATTCTGATGCCAGGGTGAGTGCAGGGGGTACAGAAAGCTAAAGGATTTTGAGTAGGGATTCTTAAACTCTTTAATGTCATGGAGTTCTATGTCAGTCAGTTGACATCAATGGATCATTTCTCAGAATAGCATTTTAGATGCGCAAAATAAAAGATGTATGATTCCAAAGGAAATAAATTATATTGAAATGCAGTTGTCCAAGTATTATAAAAACAAGTTCATGGATCCCCCCTTAAGAATACCAGAAGAGTGTGGCATCTGAGAGTAAGCAATATTTTTCTACTGACAAAAGGTCCCCAAGTCCCTAAACACTCTGAGTCCCTAGCTATGGTCAGGAATATATACCTCTATTGGCATTCAACTAATTACACAGGGTTCCAACTCTGCTGAAATTATGGGCATCTTTGTTACACTAGAGAACATCCAACTTTATAGAGTTGAAAACAAAAGAGAAATATCAGCTCGATCACAAAATACAGTGAAATGTAACTAATATAGTATAACTTACCTATAGTTAAAAGCCAACATTGGGCATCAATTGAAACATGACAGATTCCAAGCACTGAGAGAGATAGTTATAAAATGGGCTAAGTTATTTATTGTGGTTTCTTCATTCTGTATGAAACAGATGTGTCCAAAACATAGAACATTAGATCCAGTTGTTTACATATGCTGATGTCTTTATCCAACAAGTAAAAGGGGGCAAGTAATCATCCCCTTGTAAAGTCTCAGGACTTTGCCCCTTATTCTTCTTGAATACTTGTAGCCAGAAGGTTGAAAAAACTGGAGGCACAAAAACATGGAATAACAAGCCAGCAACAGAACTAAAACTACTTTGTTTCGTGGCTGGGGAAAATTTTTCTAACTGGGACTGACAGAATGAAAAATAATTTAAAATCAGGATTCTTAATGGTTTTTTTTTTGTTTTTTGTTTTGTGCTATGGACCCCTTTGGCAGTCTGGTGAAGCCTAAGGACCCCTTCTCAGAAAACTATTTTAAGTGCATAGATTTAAAAAAAGTAGTATTGTAAAAGAAATATTAAAATGTTAGTAACCAAAATCTTTTCAAAAATAAATTCATAGATAAAAGACAAATCCTTTTGAGAGAGGGAAAGAGACAGCACCCCCCCACCAAAGAAATTACAGCAATGCCACACATGAGGGATGATGAGGAAGGGAATTCACCTAGCTCCTAGGACAGTGCTGGTGAAGGTTTTCAAGTTCGAGTACCCAGAGAACAAATTCCAGCCCCCCTCTTTCCCCAATTACCTGAGAGAGTAGAGAAAGGAAGTACTTGCTTTAGGTGGCCAGGCAGAGGGGCAGAGCATATAAAAAATGTCCTTGAGTGTTGGAAGGAGGGGGAATGGAGCAGCTCTCCAAGTGCCCACTCTACACATGTGCCAGCATTTTGCCAATACTATCTTGGGGTACAGAAATTGAGGATGGGAGAAGAGGAAGCATGTGCCATGTGAGAGTTTTCTATTTTAGTTAATTATTCTTACTAACAGGTTTGAGGTTTCTGGAGTATAAGTACTATCAATATCATCTAAATTTTAGTGCCCTAAAACAAAGAGTCCATTGCCCTGCCCCAGTTACTATACTAAAAATAATAAAATCAATCAATAAGCATTTTAAGAACCTCTCAAGTATCACTATCTCAGATACTACAGCTTTAAACGCAAAAATGAATTGCCTTTTGTCCTCAATGATCTTATATTCTATCAGGGGAGACAACATAAATGAACATGAGTATATACAAAATAAATACAAGATAATTTTGGGGGGAGAGTGATAAATTTAAATCTGGGAAAATCAGAAAATCTCTTATGTAGAATTCATCCTAAAATGGAATGAAAGTAAGAAGAAAGGAAACTAAGGAAGAGAAAACTAAGAATTCAGAGTAAAGCTGAGGAGGGAATAAATTCCAGGAACAGAGGATGGCTTCTACAAATGCACAGAGATGAGAGATATAGCATTATGCATGAGAAAGGGGAAGGAAGGAAGGAAGGAAGGAAGGAAGGAAGGAAGGAAGAAATGTTTAGGAAGACAAGATAGTCAATACTGTTGAATGGTGCAAAGATGCCTAGACACATGAAGATTAAGAAAAAGTCACCAATATCACACATATATTTGCAAAGCACTTTAATTCATATATTTACCAAGGATTTATTTAGTTCCTACTACATTCCTGGCACAATGCTAAGTGTTGGAGATGCAACAACAAACAACAGCAAAAAAAAATGCCCTCTTATTTCAAAGAAGGAAAGACAATAGTAATTTGGGAATCAACAAAGGCTTCAGATAAAAGATTCTGCTTGGGCAAAATCCTAAAGGGATTCTATAAGATGGAAATGAGGAAAGAGAGTATTAAATGAATGAGAGAGGCCAATGCAAAGACACAGGAATATGAAATAGAAATCTTTATCTGAGAAGCAGGACGAAGTTGTGGGTTTGCATATATTGATAGAATATGTTTCTAGAAGGAAAGAGTATGATCTAGCATGATGACTTTGAATCTCTGTATGTTGTTGACAATCCAAGTGAAAATAATATTCATGAGGTTATTGTAAATGTAGAACTAGATTTTAGGAAATAGGTAAGAAATATATATGTATGTATTCATATGCATAGGTTTTAATCAAATATATGAGAATGAATAAAGTTATCAAAGGAGAGAGCATTAAAAGAGGAAAGACAAGGGTAGAATCTCTGGGAAAGTATGTATTATATTTGAGGCTTAGGAAGGAAAAAGTCCAAGAGCTAAAAGGAGAAACAGGAGAAAACAATCATATCAAATCAAAGATAGAGTATCAAAAAGAAGGTAGTCAATAGTATCAAAGGCCTATAAGAGTCAAGAAGAACGAATGAAAAATAGAAAATCAAATAGGCGATTATGAGGTCACCTTTTAGTAGGAAGAGATGCCAGATCATGATCAAACTACTGGAAAAAGAGGTCACTATCCACTCATTCAAGTTTTTCAGAGAATGGGAGGGTAGAAATGACACTAACTAGAGAGGGCAACAAATAAACAAAAAAAATGTTTTCATGATGTAGGAGATCTATATATGTTTTATTGCAAAGGGAGAAATAGCCAATAAATAAGAAGAAATTAAATATCTTTAAGAGAGAAGGAGGGAAATTGAGAGACACAGGAGGGGATGAAATCAAAAGCACAATGGAGACAGTCATAGAATGATCAGACAGATTATTCTCTTAGATTGTTTATGGGAAGCAGTTATGGGAACCAAGATAGTTAAAAGATGGAAAGAAAGAAGTATGAAGGAATTCCCACCCAATGGGTTTGACATCAGTGAAATAAGAGGCAAGACTGCCATTTGAGACTGAAGAGAAGCCATGAAATTAAGCTACCAAAAAATATTAGAAAGATTTGGAATAGCCATGTCATTTGGAATAACTAGGGAATTAATAAAGGATGATAGAGGTCTCATATCTAAAATATATAGAGAACCTTGTCAAATATATAAGAATATGAACCATTTACCAATTTACAAATGGTCAAAACACTAGTTTTGGATGAAGAAATTGGAGAGTGAAATGAGTAGAACCAAAAGAGCATTCTAAAAAGCAAAAGAAATATTGTTTGTAGAATAACTTCTATATGTCTACCTCCAGAGAAAAAAACTGATAAATGGAAATAAGTAAACTGTTATGTTGATCTTAACAGAGATATTTGGGAAGCTGAAGAGATGGTCTGATACTAGAAACCTGCAGGTCTCACTCCTCCCCCACACACAGGCTTGAGTGAGTAGGGAGGGGTAGGTACTCCTTACTCTCACCCCTCCCACCAAGCAGTTGGAAATCCGTTGAAAATGGAAGCAGAACTAATGTCTTCTGGCAAGGCTCAGCAAGGTTAATCTCTAATGATGTTCACTTTCTCAATTTATATTCCCCACAGGTTTGACTGAGGGACAATCAGAGAAGCTTGATGTCTTGTAGTTATCAGGGACAGATGAATGTAACTTGTATGGGCCGGACAGCTGAAGGAAACTTAGCTAAAGTTGGATATAAGTATCTCTAGAATAATAAACAAGCACTGCTCCCAAAAGATGAAGTTTTTACTGATAAAAGAGGAAGGAAAGGCAGGGAGGGGGTTTCAAGGATTTGGATAAGAACTGGGAAGCCCTGAACTGTTAGGTAGAAACTGCCCCTCCCCCCTCAGGAGGGAGTGGCAGACTTTTAGTTAGCTTGCCCTCAAGCCTGTAATTATCACTTCTAATATCTAAAATAACTAAATAACAATTGTGCTGTTGCTAGAAAGGTCTAGTTCAGTTAAACAAGCAAACCATGGAGCAGAACCAAGATGGTTCTTGCCGCAGATGGCCTCCAAAGCAATCCCAAAACCAGGAACAGCAAGCAAAGTGACCTGCTCACTTAACAAAGGATCTTAATAGCATATGTGATTTCATATTTTAAGTAGTCTTGTAATCAATTTGTTATCACCTAAAAAATTTTGGCAGCTTATAACTAGGCAATTTATAAAGAGAGCTTTAAGCTACCCCATACCAGAGACATTTTAATGCTTAATATCCGTGAATATTGAGGTGAAGTTTTCTTTTTATCTCAGTTTCAGTGTAATAGATATTTGTTCTCTTTTCTCGTCTTCATAACTATACCTCTTTCTCAAATTTGTTATACCCTATTGAAACCTAACTTTTTTCCTAGCTATTATCAAATTATGTTTAAACTACCTATGTTTTAAATGCAATGTTAATTTTTATATTGAGAACGTATTTTAGTATGTTAGTGTTCTTGGTTATCTATCCAACAACACTTATATATTTTATTCTTATGCTTTCCCTGCACTAGCTTGCCAAAAAATTTTGAACTTCCCTAGCCCTTTCTGCACTTTCCCTATATCTAATGTCCAAATTATCTGCTAAATTGTTAGTATGCTATCTTAGTCTCTACATGTTTAGGAACTATTATTTACAATTCTACTCTACTTTTCCAACCTATATTACAGGTAAATAAAATTTACATTATTTACACTATTATACATTTGTACAAGCATTAGTTCTGCAAGACAAGAAAATCACTTAATTTTCTTATGTGGTTAAAATCTTATGGAACTTGAAACTATTTACATTATAGACATATATATACATTTTAAATTTACACAATCTTCAGACACTTGCTTATTTACATGAGGTCTTAACTAGATATCAGTTTTGTGTTGTGTTTTGTGTTCTCTTTATGTACTGTGCAGGCAAAATACTCACTCTTGTTTTCAAAGTTGTCAATTTTCTTCAAGTTGTCTATAGATTTCTCTTGTATCTTGATGCTATGTGTGTGGTTGCATTTTCTCTAAAGTGTGATATCGTCACACCATAGTCTTACATAAATCATTTCCTTCTGTCTTCTTCTTTGTGAAATTGTCCTCTATAATTGTGAGTTAGACCAGAAAGGGTCTCTCAGCAAGGCTGGGTAATGAAGGAAGGAGTCTAAGAGATCACTCCCAAAATGGAGTCCAGACACTGCTGACTGGATGGTTGATGTCTTCCTGGGTGAGATGCGAGGGAATCTTTGACCAGGAAATCAAGGTTTCAATGTCCAAAGAAAGACCCTCAGGACTGGATCCAAGCTGAGATGTCTACCTCCTTCCTCTCCCAGTCCTCAGCCCATCCTTCCCCTTCCTCCTCCGGAGACCTCCCAAAATTCCCTCTGGTCTCAACCATCACCAACTGTCACCAAATGTCAGCCACTCCTTCTCTGGCTCCTTTTTTCCTATCCCCCTTGCACAAATTCCATCCTTACACTATGCTTCACTGAATTTTTCATTTTCCCTTATATTCATATACCACGTTTTGTTTACTTTGTTTCAAATATTTTGCTACTATAAAAATACTGACAGAAATATTTCAGTGTATAGAGGACCCTCCCATTTTTAAAAATCTTAATTGACCTTGTTTTCCTCCTACCTCCATTCAATGCAGCTCCTTTTATTGGGGAAGGGAAAGGGGAAAATGGAGAGATATTTTTGTTTGTTTTTAACTTATCATTTGGAAATATCTATTTTAGATGATTTTCTTTACATTAAGTGCACACCTCAGAAATTTAGTTTAACTGGACACTAAGAATGTCCTGATACTGTGAGAGTTAAGAGCCAAGCAATTTAGAAGAGGCAATGCATTTTAAGTCAAATTGATCGTATTAATTGTTTTATTGAGCAACTTTAACAGCATCTTGTTCCATTAAGTTCTGTAAGCAATACTTTTATTAATTACATTAATTGTGTAGCGGCATCCAAATCCATCAAGCAAACAATTCTATTTTACATGTACGTTTCATAGTACACAGGCAGTACACTCAGACTACATGGCTTTTACAAGTCGGAACTTTCTCTGAGCTAGATCATTTCTTTAAGAAGGAAGCACGATATGGTACATGTAGTACTTTTCTTAGAACCCGACACACTGGATTTGAACAGTGGTTCTGTCTTTTACTCTATATATGATCTTGAGCAATTTACTTAATTCCTCCAGGCCTCAATTGTTCTCATGTATAAAATGAGGTGTTGGACTAGCTGAGCTCTGAAACCTTTTTCCACACAAACTGCATTAACTCTTTACCATGGCCACTGATTATTGCATAGATTCAAAGACCATTATCAAATACATGTGTATTGCTCATCACAAAAGGGGACTGAACAAGAGACTGTGTCCATAGATCTACAAAAACTCATCACTACTATTACATAGAGATTGAGGTAGGAGCTGGCACAGGTCCCTTTTAAACCAGTCAGACTTACCTGGAGTCATTTGCTTCCAGGCTGGAATGCTCTGTCTTCATTTCCACTTTTCAGAACTTCTAGCTCTCTCTAAGGCTCAATTCAAGCACCATTTCTTTCATACAACCTTTCCCTCTATGTTGCTAGTGCTTTCTTCTCCAAACTGCTTTACATTTACTTTTAATATATATTATATTATAAGAGTAAGTAACTATTTCATTTTTCTCCTTATATACTCAATAATTATTATAGAACCTACTACATAACAGCTATTTAGTAAACATTTGTAGAAATGAATTAAAGAATAAAGAGAGGAATGAAAGTCATCCCCCATGGACAGGTTAAAGAGTTTTGGAATTTGACATTTCTCCACTGGCTAATAAAAGGAGTCCCAAAAGTTTCAGAACAAAGGAGTGATAAGATGAACATGGTGTCTGAGCACCTCTGACCTAGCAATAGCTAGGTGCATTTCAGATCAGATGCTGGAATATACTAGAAACAATGAGACCAGTGAGAAGTCCAGATGTGAGATAAAATTAGTCTGCTACTTAATATGCATTTATCAAGAAATTAATATTTGCTAGGTACTCCTCCAGGCACTAGGGATACAAGAAGTGGCAAAAAGAGAGCCCCTTCCTTGAGAAGCTCACACTCTAATGAAAGATTAGAATGATAACAATGGGGAAAAGAGGGTTGGTATGCATAGACTGGGAGCTCCTTGAAAGCAGGGACTAGTTCTTGTCTTTCTTTATATCCCTGATTTAGAATAGTGCCTGGTTCTTAATATGTGCTTAAGAGATGCATGTCAGTTTGATAGGTCTTGGTGAAATGTTAGATATGAGAGGTCATAAAAAATGAACTGTTAAAGGTTCTTCCATCTAATAGCTAGAGCTTTTATAGGCAAGTATAAATTCAAAAATAACACAGAAATACAATGTCACTGCCAAAAAGCAGCATATGTATTGGTAATAGATAGAGTCCCTTAATAAATCTCTTGACAGTTGAAGCCATCTTATAGTCTTCATTTTACCAGTATAATGGAAGTAGGAACAAAAAACTCTATAATCTGAATGTAAAGACCTTGATTTCTATTCAGTGATAGTTCTTTCAGTAATTTGAGGTCTGTGTAGTTGTGAGGAATGCAGGGAAGAGAAGGGTAATTGGGGCTCATTTGTTCTTCTCGACATCCTCTCAATATCCTTTATTATTATATATTGATGACTTAGCACTCAAAGAATGAACAAACTCAAGAAATCAATAAGTTCTTCCCTGCCTTCCCCCATCTGCTGATCTGAACAGGAGTACATTTCGGATTTTAAACTCCAATACTCTTTCAATGAAAAAGAGTAATGGTTAAGATCATCAAAGAAAATATACATCTTCTGTAGGGCATACTTTGGTTTCCCAGTCTGATTCATCTACTATTTTTTTGCTCTTGTGTAAATTGTTACCCAGGAAATAAGTCAACCAGCAGAGCTATAACTAGAAATTTTTACAAGGCAAAAAAAATTATCTCAACTTTGATAAAGGCAGAAGATCCTCAGAAGATGGTAATTTCTTAGCCAAACTAATGCAATGCAAATATATATGTGTATATAATATATTTATGAAGAGCCTGCTACAAGCAAAGTATAATGCTAGGCACCAGTGATACCAAGACAAAATGAAAAACTGTCCTTACGTTCAAAGAACTGATAATCTATTCAAGGAATAAATAAGTCAATAGATAACCATGCATGATAATTTGATCCTTGAACAAAGCTAGGGGTTCTATAAGGCAGAGGTGAGGAAAGAGAATGAATCAAGTCATGAAGTCTATATAAACATATAGAAGTGGGAGATAAAAATGTCAAGAATTGGAAACAACCAAGTAAGCCAGTTGATCTGGATCATCATCATTAAGAAAATACTGTGAAATAAACTTAGAAAGATAAGCTGATGTCAAATTGTGAGAGGCTTTAAATATCCAGTCTGTATCTGTATTATCCAAAAGGCAATAAAGTCACTGAAGTTCTCAAAGTAGAAAAGAAGAGGTAAAGAAAGGAAATGAGCATCTACTTATGTTCCAGGCACTATTATTCTATCCTCACAACAACCCTGCAAGGTAGGTGCTATGATTCTCCATTTTATAGATGAGGAAAATGAGGCAGAGGTCAAATGGCTTGCCCAGGGTCACACAGTTAGAAAATGTCTGAGGCTAGATTTGAACTCAGGTCTTCCTGATTCCAGGCCCAGAATTTTATCTACTATACTACCTACCTGCCTGACAAAGGAGCAGAAGAGAGGTGTGGTCATACTTATGCTTGAGGAAGGTTATTTCAGCTATCATAAGAATAGACTAGAGCAGAGAAACTACACTTTTAATTTGTAGGCTTGTAATATTGCAAGCAAATGGAAATGAAAGCTATAAGTGGCTGGTAGCTGAGGGAATAGAAAAAGGAAGACAGATGTGAGAGATGTTGTGGAGGTAAAGCCTATAAGACATAAGATATGGGAAGTGAGAGAGGAAAAAGTTGAAGCTGAGGTTAAAGTTTAAAGCTTCAGGACATGGAAATAAAGTGGTGACTTCCATCAAAAGTGAGACTCTTGGAGGATGGGTAGGTTTAGGAAGAAAGAAAGTAAATTTCATTTTGGTCACATTTTGTTTGAGATACCTATAGGTTATCCATTTCAGAATATTTAATAGGAAGCTGATAATGCAAGATCAGAGCTTGAGAGAAATTAGAAGTGATTATATAGATGAGGGATAGAGCCATGTATGTGTCTGAATGATCCCTAAAAGTCAGATCTTCTTTCATTCATCAAACATAAAAAAAAATGGTGTACTGTGTAAAAAGTGAAACTTGGGAAATGTATAAAACTACATTTCCCGTGATCCAACATGGTCCAACTGGTTTCCGTTTCCGACGTCTTGACGCAGGGGAGCGCTTAAATCTCGTGGGTGAGGAGGGAGTGCTCTCTTCTTTGGCGAGTAGGCGCTTGGCTAGGAGACAGTATGGAGGCGGCAGTTTTGAATGCTTACAAGCGCGTGGTCTAATGATTTTATCTATCAACATGGCTTTAATTAAATTACTAATTTATATAGATATACAAGCCTTTATCATTTTTCATATTAACAACTGATAAGACTCTGATGAGATATGCTTACTTTCACCATAGAGCTTACCATATAGAAAGAGATGAGACACAAACAAAAAAACTCTACTACTCGGTATTGCATGACAGGTCCATTACAGAAAATCAAAAGTAAAAATATGTCAGGTCTGAGAAGAAAGTTTAAAGGGAATTCTATGATACTTTGGGTCAAATTGCTTAACCTCCTTGGCCCCAGTTTCTTCATCAGCAAAATGAGATGGTTGGACTAGATGGCCTAAGAGGTCACTGTCAGGTCTAGATCTATGATCCCATTAACTTTGATGTCTAAAAGATGATTGATTAGAAATAACAGGACCTCTGAACTACTAGAAGATCATGAGTGTTTCATGGCATCACAGTGACTCAAAAAGAGCTTTATGGATCTACTTGCAAGAGATTCTGGAAACAAATGTGTTCTCAAACCCCCTTGGAAGTGATCTTTCTTTCAGACATCACAGTCAGTGCCTAATTCTTTACTTTGTACAGAATGTGAGTTAAAGAATGTAGGTAGCAGATTGAACATGATTGGCACAGGGCCTGGCTGTGGGCAATTAATAAATGTTCCTTGTTGGGTGAATTATAAGATGGGCTCGTGTCCTAAGAGGCTACTGACTTTCTGTTGGTTATAAACTACAAGTTTCAAGATACATGCTCTCATGAAATTTCTTACAAAGTTTTGGTGAAAAATTTTTTTAAATGAAGATATAGCAACTTCCATTGACAGAGACCCAAAGAGACATAAATTCTATAGCATATTGTATTTTTTTTACCACCTTTTTGCTGTTCAAAGGGGAGATAGTTGGTCCTGAACAGAGACACCACCACACTAAGAAAGCAATTTCAGGAGAAAAATACCAACAGATGGCAGCATAGATATGGAGTCCCAAATAGCCTTTCCACTGCATAAGCAACACATAGTTGGTGGCTCAGACTTGCAGCAGAATGCACATTCTGATCAAAAGTTTAGAGCCTTTCAGGCTTCGAACTTAGTGTTCTTAGACAAAGAATTGACATGGTGATAATAGGAAACTGCCTCTTTGCCAATGGGATAGAGTGTACCATGAAAATGAAGGTATTCTCTGAATTGCCTAATAAGAAATAAGCAATGAGGGACAAGGAGTTAAGAGATTTAATTATAACCATGTGATTTATGAGTGTCTGGAAATAGGAAGGAATGCAAGTCTCTAGATCAATTAAGCCCCAGCATATATGCATCCTAGGATTTCACTGACTCAACCTTTCACTGCAGGACTTGGAGAAAGATGAAATTTAAGGTAGAAGTGGGAGGCAAGGTAGTCATCTTTATCTCCAAGAAGTCTAAGTAGATTTCTATTAAATAAGTATTTTTTCTTATTAAATTAAAAAATAGAGAGGATGTCCCACATCTAAATCCCTGAGAACCATACCCAAACCATTTTACCAACTGAAAGGAGAACTATATCTCCCTCCCCCTTTCAGTTCATTCTCCCTATTCAGGAGTATAGGAATATTTCCCTATCACTCATTTTTGGAATGTATTTGTCTTTGATCCATATGTTGTTGTGTTTTTCATTGTTTACCTAAGTGTTCACAGTGTGTCTCCTGGAATCTGAGACTAATCTCTTGTAGGCACAATTAAGAACAGGTGGTTGAGAACTTGGAGGCAATATTTGCATAAAATGATCATTTTCTCTTGACACTATGGGTTTTTTCTTCTCTTCTTTTTAATAGCTTTTCAATTGTCAAGACTCTCTAGCCTTTGGAAGAAGATAATGAGAAAATAAGACTTTGTTTAGTCCACCTAAAAGCTAAAATATCAGCTCATAATTCAGATAATGTAAGGATAAAATGAAGCAACAGGGTTATATAGATGTTCTAAGATATTTGGAATAAAGATGCTGTATGAGTACTAAGCTAAATATGGCTACATTCATCTGACATTACAAATTCCAGCAAGCTAAATCATCTAGAACAGGATCTCAAACAAGAAAATAAACAAAGGAACTAAGTAACCAAGAAAATGGCTCTTCCAAAGAATGTATTTTCCTGTGAAATGGAGTGATATAGCATCATCTCCCAAGCTAGAGTTTACTTAGTGTTCTGTATAAAATTAATGTTGATGGTTTAATAAATCTTGTTTATCTTTCTTCTTTTTATATCCGGTTCTGTCCTTACTGGTGTACAGTTGTTTCTCAGTCATATCTGATTTTTCATAACCTCATTTGGAATTTTCTTGGTGAAGATCCTAGAGTAGTTTGCCATTTCCTCCTCTACTGAGGCAAGTAGGCTAAAATGATCTGTCCAGGGTTGCACAGCAAATGTCTGAAACCAGAGTTGATCTCACGAAGACAAGTGTTCTTGGCTCCAGGCCCAGCACTCTATCCACTATACTATCTAACTTCACTTTTTCCATCCTAAGTTACACAGCAAAAGTGACATTTGACATGGAAGAAATAGAAGAATCATCAACTGGAAAATTACAAGCATCTGGGACCATTTAGCATAAGGGCAGATGGTTCTTTTATACAGGTTAATAATAAGACTTTAAGAACAATAGAGGTTTCACTACAACTTTGTAAGGTAGGACAAGTATAATGGGGAAGGACAGGGAGAGGTGCACATAGAGAGTATTACACAAAACATTGTTATCCCCACTTCAGAGGAAATGGACCAGTACTATCCAGAGTTGCAAGTATTGGAACCAATATTTTAATTCTGATCTCCTAAATCCAATTATAAAGGTTTTTATTATTTTATAATGTTAGAGTTGTAATCTTGAGGATTATTTTGGCTAAGCTAAAGACAACAGACATCAAGTTATCTGGAAAACAAAAGATGGTAAAGTCTCCTATCTGTGACTCATAGGTCAATTTTTATAAACTTACAATGACTATGATCAGAGGGTCATAGAATCATAAATTTAGTTCTGGAAGGCATCTCAGATGTCATCTATGATTCAAAACCCAGGTCTTCTGACACACAGAGCTTTCCACTAAACCATATTACTTCTATACAACAACTGTTCAAGGTAAATAGTGCACATATGACACCTACCTTATGTATAAGAAATCAGAGTCTCAAAGAATAATAGGACATATTTACATAGTACTTAAATTTTGTAAAATGCTATTTGTATGTGTAAATATATGTATATTTACATATATACACATGCATACATACATGCTTTCATACATATGCACCCTGGTGGTACAGTGGAGATAGCACTGGACTTGGAATCAGGAAGACTCACTTTTCTGAGTTCAAATCCAGCCGGACACTGACGAGTTCTGTGACACTGGTCAAGTCACTTAACCCTATTTATTCCTCATCTTTAAAATGAACTAGAGAAGAAATAACTAATTCCTCCAGTATTTTTGCCTCAAAAACTCTAAAATGGTATCAGGCATGACTAAAAATGATTGAACAATAGCTACATATTGTAAAAATAAAATGATGAGAACTGTAAAATTAAGTGGGGAAAACTGCAAATAAAGGTTCAAAACTGTTCGGATACTTTTGATAGATGTAATAAAAAGTATTTTTAGTGATAAAGTGAAATGAAAGTCATAAATGAACTTCTCTTCAGGGCCAGGTGCAAGGACACTAAAGAGACTCTTGTTATAGAAAAATAAACTATATATTAAAATATATAAGGGAAGGGGGCAGCTGGGTAGCTCAGTGGATTGAGAGCCAGGCCTAGAGACAGGAGGTCCTGGGTTCAGATCCGGCCTCAGACACTTCCCAGCTGTGTGACCCTGGGCAAGTCACTTGACCCCCATTGCCTACCCTTACCAATCTTCCACCTATAAGTCAATACACAGAAGTTAAGGGTTTAAAAAATTTAAAATATATATATATATATATGGGTAAAAAGGATTTCTAACTCTAAGGGATTCTAACTCCACCCAAATAAAACTCCCCAATTCTGCAAGGAACCGCTTCTCCTGTGTCCATAGGCTACACTAATCCTTCCTGATCTTATTGACCAAATTTACACTATTCTAAATAAAACTACCACTATTATGCTTATAATTCTTAACTTTGCCTCTAAGTTATGAAAATAACAAACGCTAGCTGGTCGAGTCTCAACAAGAATCAAGTTAGGACTCTGAGCTTTAACAGACTCAGAGTCCAAAACAAAGAACAGAGTTTTCTTTGGTCTTCTCAGACTTAAATCTATAAAAACAGCAATAGGTAGTCAATAGTGTTTCCCAAGTTGGAAAAAGAAAACACTAAGCTCCTTCGGGTCTTTCCCTCAGACAGTGAGAGAGAGGCCAAGATGTTACCTCCTCCAGCCCTGAGAGAGAGTCCCTGTGTGTGACACTGCCAACTGCCAGAGACCAACTACCACTCCCAGAGAGAGTAACTGTCACAGAAAAACAGTTACAACTGTCAACATTTGAAATTGATAACTGTCTCAGCTCTGCTTCAAACTCCAATTCTTTCCGAAGCCAGTTTCTTCACTACTTATCTCTAAACTAATAAAACAATACTTATTTTCTAATATCATCCTTATTAGTTTATATATACATATATACACATATATTTTATTTATTCTTCACAGTGTTATGAGGTAAATGCTGTTATCTTCATTTTACAATTGAAGAAACAGATTTAAAGAAATTATATGATTTGCTCAGGGCTACATAGCTAGTGAGTGTCCACAGTGAGACAAAAACTCAATTCTTCATCACTCTAAGTATCCATGATTCTATCTACTATGTCACGCTACTTCCCTAAGAGAAAATGTCACAATGAGTCACCTAGCCAATAAGAGTAAGAATGAAGACTAGAACCCAGGTATATTGACTCCAAGTCCCATGTTCTTTCCACTATAATTGATTATTTTTCAATGGGAGAGAGAGCAGTGTCCCAGTCCTGTCCAACTCTCTGTGACCCCATTTGGAATTTTCTTGGCAAAGGTACTGGCGTGATTTATCATTTCCTACTCCAGTGTCTGAGGTTGAATTTGAATTCATGAACATGGATCTTTCTGATTCTAAGCCCAGTGCTCTATCTACTGCTCTACCTAGCTGTCCCATAGTACATCTCATATCTCTGATTAATAGAATTAATAGGATATAGGCTATTAAAATATCTAAATACACATTTGTAGAAAGGATCTATGATTCAGTAAGTATAAGAAACTTCTTCCATGGGGAAAGATCCATAATAATCATAACTTAGTTAAATTAAAGGGATATTCCCAGAGCCCATAGAAAGTTAGTAATGTGCATTGGATCATAAAATCACAGATTTGAGACTCAAAAGTGACCTCATTAACTATCTAGTTCTACCTACACACAAAATGAAACCTTATTGTAAAAAGTACAGCCATCCCTCACTATATCATGGTTTACTTAACATGGCTTCACTGTATCACAGGTTTTTTTTAAAATATATATCTAATTCTGTAGCAAGGAGTTTTCACTATATCGCAAGATTTTGTGGATGATGGCACACTATTGGCTGATGGAATGAAAGGCAACTAACCACAGCACTATGTCCTGTATCCTGGGTGCTGACTGGATCAGTGACTATAGCATGGGTCTGTTTGCTTTCCCACACTGTGCTACATACGTTCAGCATCTCTCCTTGTCTACTTCACATCAACATCTGATAACTGTGTATAGTGTTGCTCTGCGATGTTGTGTTTTTGTGAAGTTTTTGTAAAAGTTTGACTGTTCAAGCAACTGGAGGAATTCCATGTGAACTGGAAAGACCTCCAGGAATTGATGCAGAATAAAAGGAGCAGTGCCAGAAGAACATTGTACACAGAGACCAATACATTGTGGTAAAATAGAATGTAATGGACTTCTGTACCAGCAGCAATGCAATGACCCAGGACAATTCTGAGGAATTTATGGAAAAGAACGCTACCCACATTCAGAGGAAGAACTACAGGAGTGGAAACAGAAGAAAAACAACTGCTTGAACACATGGGTTGAGGCAGACATGATTGGGGATGTAGACTCGAAACTACCACTCCAATGCAACTATCAACAATTTGGAAATAGGTCTTGATCAATGACACATGTTAAAACCAGTGGAAATGTGCATCGGCCATAGGTGGAGGGAGTGCGGGGGGTGAAGGGGAAAGTAAGAGCATGAATTATGTAACCATGTTAACTTTTCTAAAAAATAAATATTAATAAATGTTTAAAAAATAAAATACTACTAAAAAAGAGCTAATTATGCATAAATCTCTACACTAGGTTCTGGAAATACAAAAACAAAAATGAAAGACTCTGACCTCAGGGAGCTTACACTGTCTTGGAAAAAACTATAACAAGTACAAATAGAAATAGATACAAAATTCGTACAAAGTAATGGGGTGGGGGGAGTGCAGGACTGACGTCAATGCGTGAGATGGAAAGGACCTTGTATAAGTGGTAACTGAACTGAAGTTTCCAGAGAGGCTGGAATTCCAAGAGGTGGAAATGAAGAGGTAAGAGACTGAAGGGAGGTAGGAAATGGGAGATCAAAAAATATTTATAAGAACAACAAGTAAACCAGTTTGACTGAAATGGAAAATGTTTGACAGGGAACAATAAGAAATAAATCTGGTAAGGGGGGGAGGCTGGAGTCATATTATAAAGGGTTTGAAATGCCAAAAAGAGAAGTTTATAACTTATGCTAGAGGAAACACAGACTCACTGATATTTCTTGAGCTGTAGAATGAAATAGTCCAACTTGTGCTTTAGGAATACAAATTTAGCAACAGGGTGAATCCATTGGATTGTAAACTCCTTGAAGGCAGCAACTATCTTTCTTTTTTTTTTCTATTCTCAGTTCTTAGCACAGTGCCTGGAACATTTAGGCACTTAATATTTGTTAACTATTGACTATGAAGGTAAGATTGGAGAGAGGAGAGATAATATTCAGAGATATCAATTAAGAAATTATTGCAATTGTCTAGGTGAGAGGGGGAACAGCTAGGTGGATCAGTAAATTGAAAACCAGGGCCAGAGACAAGAGGTCCTGGGTTCAAATCTGACTATAGAGACTTCCTAACTGTTTGATCTTGGGCAAGTCGCTTAACTCCCATTGCCTAGCCCTTCACACTCTTCTGCTTTGGAACCAATACATAATATTGATTCTAAGATGGAAGTTAACCAGTTGTTTTTTTTAAATAGTCCAGGTGAGAGGTGATGAAGGCCTGTATTAGAGTGGTAACTACAAATAGAAAGAAAGGTGTAAATATAAGAGATACTGTATAGGTAAGATCATTAAGATTTTGTCACTGAATGGACTTAGAGGTAATGGTCAGGAAAAGATTAGAAACAGAGGTGAGACTAAGGTTATGAATTTGTTTGAATAGAAGAATGATGGTTCCCTCGAAAAAGATTTGGGGTTTCTAAGCAAAGATAATGTACAGTGTTGTAGATAAATTAATAAAGTAGGGTGCAAATGTTTAAGATCAGGTATTATTAGGAGGCTTATCAAGCAAGGCTGGAGAATTCTAAATGAAATGGGGAAGGAGGAAGTGGCTCTCTCTCCTTGGATGGACTCCATATTGGCTGAGTGCAAATTGCTGCTGACCAACTGACTCAATGGGAGACCTCAGGGAAAGTGGAGTTTGTGTCCTGGTATCCTGAATGAAGATTCATCTGCCTGTGGGAAGTTAGGTCGAGAATGTCAAACCTGACCTGGGCTGCTGGTCATCTCAGACTGGTTCAACTCCCTAATCTTTCCCATCTCAAATATTACTGGATGAAGACCTGGGAAAGCTGTATCATTGTTAGATTTGGACAGGATTCAGCAGTGAGGATCCCACTTCCATCCCTGATAGTCCAGCTGTGCCTTGATATAACCTTTAGCTTAGTGTAGATAAGTTCCTTCCCTGACACAGAGGCTTGCCCATAGGTTCTTAGAATAGACATCCCCGTCCCTTCCTTCAAAACCAAAGTTTATCTAATTAAACCCATCTTTATAAATCTTTGGTCCCAGGCTACTCACTTGTTAGTTTCACAGACTCCCAGGCTAGATGGATCTGTGGTAGTAGTTGGTATCATCTCCCATTCCTTGTTCTATGGAGGGGTTTGTGTTTCCCCAGTTTGTTAGTCCAGTCCATTATCCCTGTCCAGTCAGTCCTCCTTCTCCCCTTTCTCTAAACCTAATAATATTTAAGTTACCCATAAGAGTTTCACCATAAGAACAGTTTGGGACATATTCAGTTTGAGGTGCCAATGGAATATCTAGGTGGAAAAATCTAACAGTCAGTTATATTGTAAACTTACTAGTTAGCAAGTAAGTTAAGTGTATGAGTATATGTTTATGGAGGCAATTTACTCTCCCTTTTAGTATCCTTTTCATTGTAATGAAATACATTGGTTAACCTTCTCACAGCCATCTCACAGCTATCAGATTGGTTAAAATGATAAAAGGACTAAGTGACAAATGTTGGAGGAGATGTGGAAAATTGGAGACACTAACACACTGATGGTGGAACTGTGAACTGAACCATTTTGGAGAACAATCTGGAATTATGCTCAAAGATTTATAGAGTTGTGTATAGTTTTTGACCTAGCAATGCCTCTATTAGGTTTATTTCCTAAGATGATCAGGGGAAAAACAAAAGAACCTTTATGTTCTAAAATATTTATAGCTGTTCTCTTTGTGGTAGTCAAGAACTGGAAATTAAAGAGATGCCCATCAACCAGGGAATAACTAAATATGTTGTGGCATGTGATTGTGATGGAATACTATTATACTGTAAGAAATGATAAACAGGTTAATTTTGAAAAACGGGAAAGACATACATGAAGTTATGAAGAACAACATAAGCATAACTAAGAGAACATTATATTCAGAAACAGAAATACTATTTTAAGAATTACTTAGGCATGCCCACTTTCAGGGAAAGAACTGAAACATAGATATAAGGAAGACATAGTTTTACATATACATATATCTTTTTTGTAAAAAGATGGGTCTCTAATGAGTGAAGGAAAGGGAGGGAGGGAGCTTACTGGGTATTTTAATATAACAAAATTTTAAATAACTAAATTTAAATAAATACATTTTAAAATAATTTTTAAAAATAAATTGGTTGAAGTTTTCCCCAAAAAAATTATTGTAATCTTTCTTAAGGTCCTTTCTTTCATCCATATCCTATTTTTGACATTGAGAGCTTGTTTAAAGAGTTCAGATAAGACTCATTTTAATTGCAGATAAGTATTAGAGATATTATTATCCTCATTTTATAGATGGGGGAAATAAGGTAACAATTCACAGCAACTTACATTTATATATCACTTTGTGGTCAATATAGTTTATAGCTATATTGCTAATAGCAATTAACTACATAAGCTAAATAATGCAAGTATTAATATCCCATTTTATACATGAAGAAAGCTAGCTGGTGGCACATAGGATAGAACACTGCACCTGAAATCAAGAAGAACTGAGTTCAGATCTGGCTTCAGACCCTGGGTAAGTCACTTCACCTGTTTGCCTAGGTTTCCTCATCTGTAAAATAATAGAGTACCTATTTACAGGTGATGATCAGATAAGATAATATATGTAAAGCATTTACCACACATTTAGGAGGGGCTATTTAAATGCTAATTCCCTTCTCCTAAAAAAGCTTGCCCACAGTCCAATAGCTAAGAATTGCTGATGCAAAAGCTCAGACTGTTCCAACACCTCATCCAGTGGCATTGCCACTTTCCCAAATCCCTCACACACTCTCTCCCCACCTAGTCCCAACTTTTCCTATTTGTCTTTCTCTCACCCATACACCTATACAGTCTACCCTATAATAAGCTCATGAATTTCTAGGTAATGCAAAGGATGTAATCCTTAAGAAAAAAACAAGTGGCATTTATAGGAAAATTTTAGACAGTTCTACCCAAGTCTCTCTGGCTGAATTGCAAGCCTGGGCTGGTAAACTAAAAATCTATCTCAGATAATTGACATTTATTTGATTGAAACAGCAGGGTGTCCTCCATCACCATGGGAGGAGACCATATGGAAGAACAGTATGAGTGGAGATAATGTTTGTCTACTGAGTGTGTCAATGTGTTTAGAGATTATTCACAGGACTCTGGGGATTCTAGTATGATAATGCTGCAGCCAAATTAGAACCAGATTAATTGCTCTAATCTAATGGAAAGACAATGTTTATCAAATTATTGCTCTTCTCACCACATGATATTGCGGTGTCATTTTTCTTTGGGTTTCAGGGTGGAAATGAAAAGACTTTTGTAGCACATCTGCCCAAAAGTTATGAGATAGTGCTTTTTCCAATTATGCACAAGACTTCAAGACCATTAGTAATTCTGAGAAGAAATCAATAAAAGTAAAGGATATGCCTTGGTTAAACCTGATCCAAATCCTATGATGTTCATTCATATTTTGATCATATGATCAAAAACAATTAACTTGTTGCATATTTGAGAGCTTTTTGTGTATTGCTTTGTTACTTCTTTGACTGACTTCTCCACCATCCCCAAGCCAGGTAGCTTCTAACACTTTCATCATCCACTTTTCCAGTTTCCTATTATGTGTTATATTTCATCAATAGATTATAAGCTCATTGCAGTCAGAAACTGCCTTGTTTCCCATTTGTATAGTAAAAGTTTAGTGATTATTGCCTATAGAAAGACCCCCACCTCTAAAAAATCAGTATTTTTGTCATAATTAGCATTGAGAAACAAAATTCTAAATTTTTAAATGTTCCCAGTGTCCCAGTCCACATGTCTGAAGTTAGTCATACATCTATGGCAATAACCCTCTGAAGGTTTATGCAAGAGGAAAACCTTCATCCTTTCCTTGTCTGAAAAGAATAACAACACTCTGATCCATCTTTTGCCAACTCTTAATCTCATTATTTATTTGCCTCTTTGGAAATCTTACTGAGATGAGAAAACAACCTGTCCCCCAAACCTACATCACTTCCTCTTATGCTTCTTAGAGATAGAGAGAGAATGAAACATCAAAGCTATTATCCATGCAGAAAACTACCAGGTAGCTTTCAGGCAACAGTTTTCAGTTCAAACTCAAGCAAGCTCAGTTTCGGTGGAGAATTGGGAAGGCAGAAGGAGGAAGAATTCCTAGCCTCCACCAGTGTCTCAAAGGAAATTATAGTGTCCTTTAGAATCAAGAGGTGGAAATCAAGCAAAATGATTTCTATTTTTGCTTTTGTGTTCAAACTGCCTCTTTTAAAATAAACACTGAGCAAAAGTCACTCAGATGTCTTCAAATACTTAGTAGAGGTAACTGCCAGTCTTCATTGGGACAATATTCTAGGATCTTAACCCACTGCTTTTTCTTTTTCATAGATTTTTATTGGGATTAAAAGTAGGAAATATGTCTACCCCTAATTTGGGCAGCATACAATAGTGGATAGGTGGCCAGCCTTGGACTGAGGAAGAACTTAGTCCCTGTATCTATCTTTCATCCTATAGATAATAGTATATCAAGTCAGCAAGTTATTTAGCCTTTCTAGGAGGTATAATGGAATTAGATTTAGATTTGGAGTCAAACAGAACTGAGTTGAAATCCTATACACACTAATTATGTGATGCTGGCAAATTACTTAACCTGTGTCTGCCTCTATTTCCTCAGCTGTAAATTAGGGATAAAAATAGCATTTAACTTATAGGATTGTTGCGAAGGTCAAATCAGATAATATATGTAAAGTGCTTTAGAAACCTTTATGCACTACATAAATCTTAGCTATTTATTACTTAATCTTTCAGAGTCCCCAACTATCTTAGAACGAAAAATCACAGATGAATAGCAAACTTTCATCAATAGAAAAAGCTGAGGAGTTCCCTATACCAATGAAATCTCATGTCAACATAAAAAAAAGATAAAAACTTCTATATAAGTTCTGGCAGAAGAATGCTGAAATATTAGCTTCTCTAGAGTTGCTACTAGTAGAAAAGTCCATTATGTTCAATTGTACCACAGTGTATCAGTCTCTGTGTACAATGTTCTCCTAGTTTTACTCCTTTCACTCTGCATAAATTCCTGGAGGTCATTCCAGTTCAAATGGAATTCCTCCAGTTCTATATTCCTTTGAGCACAATAGTATTCCATCACCAATAGATAACACAATTTGTTCAGCCATTCCTCAAGTGAAGGACATTCCCTCATTTTCCAAATTTTTGCCACCACAAAGAGCACAGCTATAAATATTTTTGTACAAGTCTTTTTCCTTATTATCTCTTTGGGGTATAAATCCAACAGTGGTATGACTGGATCAAAGGGCAGATAGTCTTTTATAGCCCTTTGAGCATAGTTCCAAATTGCCATCCAGAATGGTTGGACCAAGTCACAACTCCACCAGCAATGCACTAATGTCCCAATTTTGCCACATCCCCTCCAACATTCATTATTCTTCCCTTCTATCATTTTAGCCAATCTGCTAGGTGTGAGGTGATATCTCAGAGTTGTTTTGATTTGCATTTCTCTATAAGAGATTTAGAACATTTTTTCATGTGCTTATTGATAGTTTTAATTTCTTTATCTGAAAATTGCCTATTCCTGTCAATTTATCAATTGGGGGATGGCTTGATTTTTTTGTACAATTGATTTAGCTCCTTATATATTTGAGTAATTAGACCCTTGTCAGAGTTTTTTGTTATAAAGATTTTTTCCCAATGTGTTGCTTCCCTTCATTGTTTTTGCTTATAAAAAAACTTTTTAATTTAATGTAATCAAAATTATTTATTTTACATTTTGTAATTTTGTATAACTCTTGATTGGTTTTAAAATCTTTCCTTTTCCAAAGATCTGACAAGTATATTATTCTGTGCTCACCTAATTTACTTATAGTTTCCTTCTTAATATTCAGGTCATTCGCCCATTCTGATCCCACTGGTATAGAGACTACTTCTACTATCCATGTTTGAGTCCTCAATTTCTCATAAATCTTTGATGTATATTCTCTCCTAAAACATAAGCAAAGAGCAGATAGTAAGTATAGTCATACAGTTTGGTTGAGGATTCAATTCCAGAGATACTCCTTCGTTCCATTCATTGGAGGTTTGATTCCTAAGTCTTTCTTAAGATTCAAATCAAATCAGGATTGAATGATCATCATATTATCTGTCTAAATGCTTTTCCAATTATAGCATAGAGGCATCAGAATAAGATGTCTACAAAAACAGTCAACTAGTCTGATCAGTCAGAGCCAAATCTAGCTGCGATTTTCAAATTCATTTTCTTGACAATGGACTTCCATTTTTAAAAAAATAAAAGAATCATTTTAGAACAATAAATGAAGTGTGTTGTAGCCATTTTTATATCTACAGAAACAAAAAAACTCTGTGGAGGATGCCAGGACAAAGCACAGAGCTTCATTAATTGCAATGCACAGAAACAAAAGTAAACACACCCACTGTAATTAACAACATTAGGCATGCAGCCCCTATCTAAATTCATTTATTTCATTATAATTTACTAGTGAGAATCTATGAAATTATTTTAATCATTTTGGTTACCATAGTTAGATTTCTTTTTTCTTTAAAACTGTGTGACTTAGCCTAATGTTCAGTTACACATTCATTTAAATTTGTATTTCAAAAGCTTCATTTCCCAACTTCTTTAAACCCTATGTCATCATTTAAGCCTGCAATCAAAAACCTCAAATCACTTTCATCATAAACCAAGCATTTGCAGTGTCATCTGGGAAAATGAAACAAGTACTATAAAAATCAGAGACATCAAATTGTATTTTTTATTAATGTTGGACCACATGATCAGAAATCTATAAACATTTGGATGTGATGATTTTTTAAAAATCATAGTTACTAATTTATCCAAATGTGTAGTTACACAACAGTAGCAATGGGGAAATAGTTAGCCGCTTAATTCATTCCTACTAAGAATTTATGTAAACATATTTTCACTAAAAATCTTGTATAAGCAATATCCTATATTCAGATTGCTATGATCTGGACCACTGCATGCCAGGGATGTGAAATGTGTCATAATCAAATAAGTGAGAAGACAGCTTTATCACTTCAAAAAGGAAGCATTTCAATGAGACAATAAACAACTACTATATGCCAGTAACTGTGCTAAGTTCTGGGTGTACAATGACGAAGAAAAGACATCCCCTGCTTCCAAGGAATTCACAAGCCAATGCAAGAGATAACTTGCAAATAACTATACAAGCAAGTTATATAAAGGACAATTTTGAAATAATCAACACAGGAGACGCATTGGAATTAAGACAGGTCAGGAAAGGGTTTGTAGAAGGTAGAATTTTAGCTGAGATTTGAAGTAATACAAAGATGGGGGAGAGGGTCTAGCCATTGGAAATACTTAGAGTCAGGAGATGGAATTTCCTTTTCAAGGAACAAGCAGGATAGCAAGGTCAACGCATTATTAAGTATTTGAGGGGTAAGTGATAGAGAGGAGTAGAGCAAGATATTAAAAAAATCTTGAAATGGAGGATCAGGTTACAAAGAGTTTTGAATGACAAAGTATTCTCTATTTTATCCTGGAACCTATTGGATGGAGGGCAAGGAATATGTGAGTTGGGGAGGAGAGAGACAGACAGACAGACAGACAGACAGACAGACAGACAGACCTTTAACAAGTGAAGGGAGGTTGGATTCCATTGGCAAGAAGAGCAACCATCAAGTTATTGCAATAGACCAAGTGAGAAGTGATAAGGATCTGAACCAGAATGTTGGCAATGCCAGTATATATGAGCAATGTTATAAAGATATAAATTATTTGAAAAAATCAACTATATACAAACTGATATCAATTCATGAAAAGTGAGAAATAATCATAACTTATAGCACTTTAAGGTTTATAAAACATTTTCCTCACAACAACTCTGTGTAACACAGTATCTTGAAAAGACTGAATCCAGATTCTTGACCTAAGTTAGTGATGGGCAACCTTTTGAGCTTGGTATGTCAAAATTTGCCAAAAAAATGAGCATAACGCGGTTGTTGTGTGTCACTTCAAGAAAAAAAAACATAATTTCTCAATATTTACAGTTTAAGTAACAAAATGTATAATTATAATATATAACTGTTTTTGATAAACCAAAATAGGAAAATTAATATAGGTAGAATTGTCATCTATAGTGGACAGAGTGTCTACACTACACTACAGCAAATGTTTCATCCTCAGCATGCGGCCCCATACTTCTCTGTATGCAGCCGCATGTCATCAAAAATGGTTACATGTGTCAGTGCTGGCATGCATGTCATAAATTTGCCATCACCAACCTACGTTACAGTCCCAGCTCGACTATTTATGATCTATGTGATCTTGGCCAAGTAACAACCTCTCTGGGACTCAATCTTCATCTATTAATTAAGTGATTTGTACTAGAGGAATTCTAATAAAATTTCCTCCAACTCTAAATTCTATGAACCTATAATCCTTGTTTTACAGATGAGTAAACTCAGCCTTAAAAGAGTTTTAATAGCTTATCTAACATTAAACAAGTAGCATTCAAATCTGGAATTTGAACCCAGTCATCTCCTAGCTCTAATAGCACAGCTTTTTCTGCTTCCCCATTCTCCCACCTTGATACACAGGTATTTCATGGGCATCTGCTGTAAATCTGGACTTTGTGTGAAATACAAAAAGAAAGAATAAGCTCCTTCTCTCAGGGGACTTGCAATGTATCTAGGAAGATAGATGCACAATCAGGGAACAATGAAGTGCTAAACTGCTTAATATTGACCATAAATTCAATAAGAATTCAAATAAGACAGATGTATATGAGGTGGAGTAGTCAATTATTAATGAAGGAAGATGAATTTTTGTTTGATCTTGAAGAATGGTGAATCTTTAGATAGAGGGTGAAATAACAGAGGTTCGTCCCAGCAAAAAGAAAAGCAAACTCATAGATGCATTATGAGCAAGGTGAAGGGTTGGGGGGGAGGGGGGGAAATACTACTGGCTCTACAAGCCACTGGGATTTCCTTTGGTTGCCAAGAGATTTGGGAAACCAGGAGCAGTGGGAATGAAGCTGTTACTAAAGTATATGGGTCATATACTTTAGTAACATATAAAGAATCATGGGTCATGGCCCGAAGGAAGTTTAATCAAAGTAAAAAGCAATGAAGATGAGACAGGGGAAACAGGGAGAGAAGGAAGGTTGTGGAAGGAAAAGAAAAGAAGGGAGTGAAAAGGGGAGGGAGGGAGGGAAAGAGAGAGACTGAGTCAGTCAAAGCCTTGATCCAGGAAGATGATCATGAGCATAAAAAAGAAACAGAACCATGGACAGAGCACAGTGAGTATCTTAAAAGCAAGGGTCCAAGCCAAAGTCAAGATGAAAGATAGGGAAAAAAAAGGAAACAGGATGCTGAATTGAAGACAAATTGCCCCATTAACAGAGTTCTTTGGACTAGAGATCATTTGGTTGACCTGGATTGTATTGCTTTCATGGTCCATGTGTCCAACAAGCATTTGTTAAGCATCTACCCTTTGTTTCTATATGATGTTATTAAGGATGGAGGTATTGAAGATACAAAGACAAAAATAAACAGCATTCTATAGCCTTAGTCTTGCATTCTAGTCATGGAGAATAATATACACATGAATAAATAATATCAAAATATATCAAACATAACAAAAATATATCAAAACAAAATATATCAACATAATTTGGGGAGGATGAGGATATAAATAACTGTAGAGTACTGATAACATATAGGGGCTAGTCTTGAAGAGAGCTGAGGATTTCAAAAGGTTGTGATAATGGAAAAGATCTCTATTAATGTATTTTAAATGGATAAAATATTAATTTTCTATATTATTATTTATCATTCCTACCTTAATATGAATGTTCTTTAGACCCTTTTCTGCACTAGATTAGAAGAAAGGAACATTGAAAAGGGACTAGTATCCAGGACAATCTTTGGTATCCTTAAGAGTTGCAAAGAAGATGTGATGCCTAATAGCAAGATAAATGTTAAAGAAGGAAAAACCCAAAGTACATTTCTAAGAGAAAAAAAATGACAGATCTGGTGAAGGCAAGGTGAAGAATGAAAGGACATAAGGTAAAAGAATAAGTAAAAAATAAAGTTCCCTGCCTGGGAGACTGGTAGTATTGTAGTACAAATGACAGAAATGTCATAGTTAGAAAGAAGAATTGATTGGAGTAGAAAGATGATAAGTTCAATTTGCCATCCAAATGTAGAACTGTTTTGGGGGTTGCTAGATTTATTTTTCATACTGGAAATGATGTGGGCTAACAGTGGGCAATAAGAGTCAGTATAAGGAATGGGACCCTCATACTCTGAAATCTTACATTTCAATAGTTAGCATTAAACATCAACTGCAACACCTATGGATTCATCATTATTCAAACATGAATTGTAGATTGTTCAATTATCCATTCTGTGTATATCAGGTCAGTAATGTTCTATACTAGGCATCAGCTTTGTACCCATTCTTTTTTATTAATTGCTAATATTGTTCTTAGAAATAATTAATTAGATATAGTGGTCCTCCAATGTCCCATATCCCCTCCCCCTGTGCCCACTCTGCAAGGGCATCAAGACCTCTCCCTGACAAATGATGACAAGGTGGACAATGGAGGAACCTCCACCTGAGTTTGGAAAGGGAGATGCTAAGTTCCCAAACCCCAATAAATATGCCAACCCTGATCCACAGGGTGTGATGGCTCCACCAATAGGGGAGAAGCTGCCACCCTATAGCAGAGCTACTTCACATTATCAGTTCCAAAGAGGCTGCCCTACTAGCTCTTGGGTTTATCCATCAGCCCTAGGGCTACCTGATTAACCCTCAGACTATTCTACCTGCTGTTAGGCTATGATACCACCCCTCTTCTACAAATAAAATTCTTTTCTTAGTTTTGGACTTCAGAGTTTCAGTCTCCCATTCTTGGGGCAAGACCCTGCTACAGACTTGTGTGCATTTCTCCACATTAGAAATATGTAACTGAAGAAAAATAAAAACAAAAGGACAGGAAGAGCAATCTGAGAATCATTTACATGGAAATGATTAGGGAATGAGTACAGAAAAAAGAAAAGCAATATAGAACCAAACTCTTAGGGGAAATGAATGTAACAATTGAGGGTAACATGAGGTACAAGAAGCAACAAAAAAAGACAGAATATTTACAAGAAAAATTAAGAAAATACTCTTTTATAGAAAACAAGAAAGATAATTTCAATGACTGAGTAGTCGATATTATCAAATATCTCAGTCAATAAGGATTTTACCTTGTTTAAAAATGGGGGGGGGATTAAGATGGCAACAGAGTAAAAAGCAGCTGCTTGACCTCTCCTAACCCACACATATAGGACTCCTCAAGAGAACATAAAAACAAATCCAGACTAACAAAGGGACCTCACAACAGGACGCAGCATTGAAGGTACGTGGGATCTGGGCATTTCCATACTATTAGGAGGTGAAATAGCTCTCACTAAAATGCGAGCTAAGCAACCCCCTCCCACACCCCACACCACATACAGGGCCAAAGCCAGCTCACAAGAGTTAGAGCAAGTTTGGGGCATCCATTAAGCTCTTGGCAGCTACCTGGGATCACCAGAGCCTGCTCCTGAGAGCAGCAAGACTTAAGACCCCAAGAGGCTAAAGAACTGGACTTTGAACACAGAACTTGAGTGCAGGCACAGACACAGGCGTGGACATAGACCCTGAGCCCAGGCATGGACCTTGGGTGGGGACCCAGTGGAGAGGGGTGCATAACTGTGGAAGCAGCACCCTGAGACTGTTAAAGGAGCTTCGGGCAGGGGAACAAGCAAGGGGACTACCAGAAGGCTTGACCCTGAGAACAACTAGACCTGAGACCTTGGGGGCCTAAAGAGCATAGACAGACCCTGGGCGTGAGGATAAACTGAGAGGGTATGTGGCTAACAATGGCAAGCCAGAGACAAGAAGCCCAGAAGAGAAAGATAAAGAAGAAATCTTTAACATTGACAACTTTTACAGAGAAAAAATCCAGACAACAGAGCAAACAGCAGAGGAGAACAAACAAGTAATCATATCCAAACCATCTCCCAAAAAAATGAAAATTGTTCAAAAGCTCTTGAAGAGTTTGAATCTGAGATTATGAGAAAGATAGAAGAGATCTGGCAAGAAAATAACAGTTTAAAAGGCAGAATTTCCCAATTGGAAAGTGAGGCTCAGAAATCAAATGAATTGACAAGAAAATTGAAGACCAGAAATGACCAGCTGGAAGCCTTGAAGAACCAAACAGACCAGATTAAAAAGGAAAACCAAAAGATTATAGCCAAAAACCAGTCTCTAAAGGCTAGAATTGTGCAATTTGAAAAAGATGCCCCCAAATCAAAAGAACTGATAAGCAAATTGGAGACCAAAATCAATAGATGCTGAAAAAGCCATTGACAAAATACAACACCCATTCCTATTGAAAACACTGAAAAGTATAGGAATAGAATGACCTTTCCTAAAAATAATAAACAGTATATATCTAAAACCATCAACAAGCATCATATTCAATGGAGATAAATTGGAAGCCTTCCCAATAACATCAGGCATGAAACAAAGATGCCCATTATCAACTTTATTATTTAACATTATACTAAGAAATATTAGCAGTAGCAATTAGAGAAGAAAAAAGAAATTGAAGGTATTAAACAGGCAATGAGGAGACTAAGCTATCATTCTTTGCAGATGATATGATGGTCTACTTAAAACATCCTAGAGAATCAACTAAAAAGCTTGTAGAAATAATCAACAACTTTAGCAAAGTTGCAGAATACAAAATAAATGCGCATAAATCATCAGCATTTCTATATATTTTCAACACATCACAACAGCAAGAGGTAAAAAGAGAAACACCATTTAAAATCACCCTGGACAATATAAAATACTTAGGAATCTATCTACCAAAACAAAGGAATTATACGAAAACAACTACAAAACACTTTCCAAACAATTAAAACTAGATCTAAACAAGTGGAAAAACATTGATTGCTCCTGGGTAGGACAAGCTAACATAATAAAAATGACCATTCTACCTAAATTAATTTACCTATTTAGTGCCATACCTATCAAACTACCAAAAACTTCTTTACTAAATTAGAAAAAACTATAACAAAGTTCATTTGGAAGAACAAAAGATCAAGAATATCAAGGGAAATAATGAAAAAAAGTGAAGGAAGGGGGCCTAGCAGTACCAGATATTAAACTATACCATAAAGCAGTGGTCATCAAAACAATATGGTACTGGATAAGAGACAGAAGGATCAGTGGAATAGACTGGGGGTAAGTGACATCAGCAAGACAGTATATGATAAACTCAAAGAGCCCAACTTTTAGGACAAAAATCCACTATTTGGCAAAAACTGCTGGGAAAATTGGAAAACAATATGAGAGAAATTGGGTTTAGACCAACATCTCACACCCTACACCAAGATAAATTCAGAATGGGTGAATGACTTGCATATAAAGAGGGAACTATAAATAAATTAAGTGAACACAGAATACTATACTTGTCAGATCTCTGGGAAAGGAAAGATTTTTAAAACCAAGCAAGAGTTAGGGAAAATTACAAATATGTAATTTAAATGTAAATAATGTAAATGTAAAATAATGCAAAATAAATTATTTTGATTATATTAAATTAAAAATCTTTTGTACAAACAAAAAAATGCAACCAAAATCGGAAGGGAAACAACAAATTGGGAAAAATCTTTATAACAAAAAACTTTGACAGGGGTCTAATTACTCAAATATACAAAGAGTTGAATCAATTGTATAAAAAATCAATCCATTTCCCAATTGATAAATGGGGGAGACATGAATAGGCAATTTTCAGATAAAGAAATCAAAAGTATCAATAAGCACATGATAAAGTGTTCTAAATCTCTAATAATTAGAGAAATTCAAATCAAAACAACTCTGAGGTATCACCTCACACCTAGAAGATTAGCTAAAATGAAAGAAGGGGAGAGTAATGAATGTTGGAGGGGATGTGGCAAAATTGGGACATTAATGCATTGCTGGTGGAGTTGTGAACTGATCCAACCATTCTGGATGGCAATTTGGAACTATGCTCAAAGGGTGATAAAAGATTGCCTGCCCTTTGATCCAGCCATACCACTGTTGGGTTTGTACCCCAAAGAGATCATAGATAAACAGACTTGTACAAAAATACTTATAGCCGCGCTTTTTGTGGTGGCAAAAAACTGGAAAATGAGGGTATGCCCTTCAATTGGGGAATGGCTGAAGAAATTGTGGTATCTGCTGGTGATGGAATACTATTGTGCTCAAAGGAATAATAAACTGAAGGAATTCCATGTGAACTGGAAAGACCTCCAGGAATTGATGCAGAGTGAAAGGAGCAGAGGCAGAACATTGTACACAGAGACCAATAAACTGTGGTAAAATAGAATGACTTCTGTACCAGCAGCAATGCAATGACCCAGAACAATTCTGAGGGATTAATGAAAAAGAATGCTACCCATATTCAGAGGAAGAACTACAGGAGTGGAAACACAGAAGAAAAACAACTGCTTGAACACATGGGTTGAGGTGGACATGAGTGGGGATGTAGACTCAAAACTACCACACCAATGCAACTATCAACAATTTTGAAATAGGTTTTGAATCGATGACATGTTAAAACCAGTGAAAATGTGCATTGGCTATGGGGGAGGTGAGGGAGGAGGTTGGGGGTGAAGGGGAAAGTAAGAACATGAATCATGTAACCATGATAACTTTTCTAAAAAATAAAAATTATAAAAAAAAATAAAAATAAAAAATAAAAAAAGATTAGAAGTAGGTCTTTGATGACCTCTGAAAGATAGCTCAGTAAAGTAACTAGGAACAAAGCTAGATAACCAAGATTAAGGAATAGAAGGGGTAGAGGGCAGCAAAAGCAGATGATATTCATGATGGTTATCACTACAAATCACTACAAATACATATGGAAGTATGATGGTAGCTATATGAAATCAAGAATTTTTGAAGAGGAGAAAAAAGCCTCACAGAATCATAATATCTTGGACCTAAGAGGGACATCAACCACCATCGACTTCAATCTGCTTCCCAAAAAGTGGTTGTCCCACTTTTTCTTGAAGACCTGTATAACCCACAATTTCCCAAGGAAGCTGCTCCCTCTTTTGGATAGCTTTAATTGTTGGGAAAGTATTCCTGATATCAAACTTAAATTTTCATCTGCCTATGTCAAGCCTCCTAGTTCTTCCCTCTAGAGCCCAGCCCCTTAGCCAAATTGAATAAGAAGACTTCCACATGGAAGATTTTTAAATATCTGAAGACTGATATCAGCCATCCCCCCAAGTCTTCTGCTAGTTAAACATGATTTCTTCTACTAATTGCAAAATCCACTATTGTCTTGCTCAACCTCTTCTGGATGTTCTTAGATTTCACAAAGTCTTTCCTAAAAGTTAGTATCTAGAACTAAATACAATACTTCAAATGCAGTTTCAATGGATCAAAAGACAAGAAGACTATTATTACCTCTCTGTCCATAGAAGCTACATATAACATAGAATAAAATTATATTAAGTTATATTTTTGCTGCTATAGAACACTATTGGATCATATTGAGTTTACAATCCACTAAAATCCTAAAATTTTTTTTCAGAAAAATAGCAATTTTATCATATTTTTCTATCTAGTACATCTAAAGTCAATTTCTTGGACCCAAGCAGAAGATGTTAATATTTACTCTCCCTATTAAATTTCATCTTGTCAGATTCAGTCCACTGTTCTAACCTGTCAAGATATTTTTAGATTCTGATTATGATTCAGTGTGGCAGCAATCACTCCCAGCTCTCTATCATCTTCAAATTATATAGGCAAACTATCTATTCCTTTATTCAAATCAGTGATTAAAATGTTTAGGAGTACATATACAGATCCCTGAGGGACCCCAATACAGACATTCATCCAAGTTAATAGAGAACAATTAATAACCACCATTTGAATCCAACCATTCCAAATCCATCTAATTGTACTAGACTCCATATCACATCTCTTTTTCCCACAAGAATAGTATAAACATTCTAATAAACACTTTGCTAAAGATTAGCAAGTCTTGCTAAAAATTATATTTATAGTGTGCCCTGAATTACCAGTCTAGTAATCTTATTTAAAAGGGAACTATGGGGGCAAATTAGGTGGCTTATTGGATCCAGAGCCAGACCTGGAGATAGGTGGTCGTCCTGAGTTCAAAATCTGACCTTCTACATTTCCTAGCTATGTGATCCTCAACAAGTCACTTAACCCCAATTTCCTAGCCCTTATCATTCCTCTGCCTTGGAACTATTACTTAGTATCAATTCTAAGATGGAAAGTAAGGATTCTTTTTAAAGGAAACATGAAATTGTTTAGATTCAATTCTTTTTGGTAAAAGTCAAAAAATGCTTTGGCTTTTCATGATCATTGATTTCTAGTTGTTCACTAACTACCTTTTAAAGAAACCTAGAAATTTTTCCAAAATTTGAATTCAAGTTTATCAGACTGTATAGTTTATAGTCTCTATTATCTTTCCTATTTAAAAAAAATTAGGATGATTGTCTTTCTCTAATCAAAAAGTCAAAGAATCATAGAATTTTAGAGCTTAATGGGACCTTAACTACTATTTCATCTAATCAATAACACAAAGCAATTCCCATTATAACATAACCAACAAGTGATCATAAAGCCTTTGCTTAGCAACCAACAATTAAGGATTTCCTAATGCATTCTCCTGATTCATTTTGAGCTTGTAGTCCACTAAAATCCCCAGGTTTTTTTCAAACTACTATCCAACTATACTTCCCCATCTTGTACTTCTGAAGTAAAAATTTTAATCAAGCATAAGTTTTACATTTATTCTTGCTGAATTTCATCTTACTACATTCAGCACAATATGCTCACCTCTCAAGATTTTTCTGAATCTCAAAACAGCCTGTTAGCTTTCATTCCTAGCTTTTTAAAAAAATAATTCTAAATGTGGCAAACGTTTGCTCCTTCACCTGTTCTCCAAGATCTTTCAGCTTTTTCAACAATCACTTTAGCTACTTCTTCCAGGAAACATAATCCAATGGGAAAAGGGGTAGATTTGGAATAAGAAGAAACAGGTTCAAATCCTTACTCTCCTACTTACTATCTGTATGACATTGGCCAATTCACTTAATCTCTCTGTACCTCAGTTTCTCATGAAAATGAAGTTTTGAACTAGGTTACTTTATATGAAATCCTCCCCCTTTAAGTCATCTGGACCAGGTGACCTGAATTCAGCAAAGGCAGTAAAGTTTTCTTTTCGTTCTTTTTCCTTGTCTTGGCTATTAGTTTCCTATTAGTCATTTTGTTCTATTCTTTCCAGACATTTTCTCTGGTGTTGAACGATTTCAATCTGCTATGTAAAAGAGTAGATATGTCATCAATTAAGAACAAGACACAGAGGCAAAAAAATGAAAATATAAGAAGTGAAGTCTATGAGAGTCAGTGGAGGATTATGTGTGACATGGAAGAATGAATGTTAGATTTGAAATTATAAGATATGACTTTGGTGTCAGTTTTGAAATTTATCAGCTTTGTGACTAGGGAAATCCCTTTGCTTCCATGAGCCTCAGTTTTCTCATTTATAATACTTTCTTTCCATCAGGTTGTGATAAGAAAAGTATTTTGTCAATAGCAAAATGCTATATAAACTCATGCTACCTTAACAAAAATTATCCATATATTAGGACATAAAGACTTAATAGTTAAATGCAAAAAATAGAAATATTAAATACATCCTTTTCAGATCATAATTCTATAAAATTATATTCAGTAAAAGACCATGAAAACACAGATTAAAAAGTAATTTGTGATTAAATAGCTTAATCATAAAAATGAATGGGTTAAGGAATAAGTCATAGAAACAATAATTTTATTAAAAAGAGTGATAACAATGAAATAACATACTAAAACCTATGGGATGCAGCAAAAGCAGTAGAAAAAAGCCACATCTCTAAATGTTTATATTAATAAAATAGAGAAAGAACAGATCAATATTGTTCATCATTTCCTACAGCACAATGGTATTCCATTTCATTCATATACCTTTCTTTGTTCATCCATTCCCTATTTGATGGGAATTCCCTCAGTTTCTAATTCTTTACTAATGTGAAAGGAGCTGTTATAAATATTTTTGTACATATGGGTCTTTTTCTCCTTTTTTGATTTCTTTTAGGTGTAGACCAGTAGTATGACTGAGTCAAAGGCACTTGATCATTTTATTGTCTCTACATTCAACAAAACTATAAAGCAAGCTCAGATTTGTAGCATTTTTCTGTTTTGGAGATGTACATGTTCATACTGAAAATTTAACAATTGGTTCTCATGAACTAGTTCTAGCACATCACCAATTGGAGGACAAATTTCTAGCCAGAAAATGTCCTTCTATCCATTATCAAGTAGAGGCAAAAATACAAAGTAGCATTAGCTGATTACATTAGGGGTATTCTCTGTAATTAAGTATTTCCATATGCATAACAGCTAATACTCAAAGATCTGTAATTACTCCCCAAAGTTTTTCATAGAACAGGGGAATGCTCTCTTAGGGCAAAACAAATAGCCTATAATCCAATGGCCCTTCAAGAATAATTAGGAGCTTGTAATACCAGGCTTCAATTGTCCAAACCATGTGAACCTTCCTCCCTACTACCTTAGAATCATTGTCTATACAAAAATTCAGGCCCGTCCCCCCCAAGATTGTAAAATACACACATACCTTGATTGAACAAGCTATTTAAGTATGAGGGCCCCAGCTTCTCTTTCTCTTTATGTCCTGCCTCAACCAACTCATTTTCTCTTTTTTGATACCTATTACCTTGTTAGAAGTAGCTAAATGGTGCAGTCAATCAACTATTGATTGGTCCAGGGTTAAGAAGACTGGAGTCCAGGTTTGGATTTCAGACCCTTCCTAGCTGTCTGACTCTGGGCAAGTCATTTATCCTCTCCCATCTTCTTTTCTCAACTGTAAAATGATAACAATAATATCTACTGACGAGGGTTGTTGTGAAGATCAAATTAGGTGTTTATAAAGCACTTAGCACAGTGCCTAGCTCATAAGAGGAGCTTAATAAATGTATATTTCCTTCCTTAGTCCCTATTCACAAGTATAAACACAAAAAATACTCATATCAAGACATCAATTAGAGACAGAGATTGAGATCCAGTCCCTGCCCATATCTTAAAGCATACTGCTCATAAATAGTAGGGAATAAAAACAAAGATGGAGTAGAAATGGTGTAGGAAAAGAAATCTAGTCTTTTAGATAATACTGTGATCTAATCATCTTAAAAATTAAGAGGGGGCAGCTGGGTAGCTCAGTGGATAGTAGAGACAGGAGGTCCTAGGTTCAAATCTGGCCTCAGACACTTCCCAGCTGTGTGACCCTGGGCAAGTCACTTGACCCCCATTGCCTACCCTTACCACTCTTCTACCTTGGAGCCAATACACAGTATTGACTCCAAGACAGAAGGTAAGGGTTTAAAAAAAAAAAGAAAGAAAAAAAATTAAGAAACCAACTGGAGCATCATGGGTCATTTCTTAGTTTACTAGAGTGAATCTGTTTTGGTGGTCAGGGACAGGGCAAATTCTTCAAGAGTTTCTCAAAGACCTTTTTTTTAAATCAGAGTATAGATATAGAACAGAAGTAATTTTTGAGGTCACCTACTTCCAACCCCTTAGTTTTTATATAAGGAGGAAACTGAGGCAAAGAGTTAAAGAGACATAACAAATTTTTTCTTTTTCTTTCAGTTTATTATATTCCATGCAATTACATTAATTGGAAAAGACATGGTTAGATAAACCTTTTATATAATTATCCTCAAAAGAGAAAATATTTGGCTCAAAACTAAAAGATCTCCCAATACTCAATATAGAAAAACAACTCCTAAATGTTTGTTGGACAGGGTTTCTGCAATAACACCAATATAGCCAAAGAACCTAAGTTTTCAGTCTTAGTAAATGGTATTTTGACAGCTTCTACTCTCAGGACTTGACTTTATCTTCTTCCCTCCTTGTTTCAGGGTTTTATCTTTATCTCTAAAGTTATTTTTTAATAAAAGAAAAACCCCTCAACCCAAGACCTCAACTAAGGTCCCAAAAGGACACAACTCAGGTGCCTTTTAACCTGAAATTATTTCTCTTTTCCTTCTTTTTTTCACTTATATAGTCATGGCTATTAATTTTTCCCTAAAGCCATCATTTACCATTCAGTTTTAAATAGCATATATCAAGGGTTCTGTCAATCTCTTCCAGGAATTCAGTTCCCCCCTTTCTATAACTCAGGTACCTAATTGACTCTAACAGTTTTCCCCTGAACCCAAACAGCATGTACTCCAATAGACAGAAAAACCCCTGCAGTGACCAGTGGGAATAGAGTTCACAGGGATTCCAGCCTCCCAAAAAATGACCTCATGATCTTCCACTTTCTCTTTTAGAGTACAGAAGTCATATGACCTGATAATGTTCAGGAAGTTCCCATTAGACCAAAAATTGGAATCACTCGCTTAATTACTGTGCATCTGTGTGCTTAGAATTATTGTTAAAGATTATAATTTCATTATGCAATAATCCTTTTTATTATTAGTGTGTTCATCATGGAGCGGCTCTGTCTCAAAGCTAAGCTGACAGACTAAAAGGAGCTATATACCCTACCTTCCCCTCACAACTCTTAGAAAGTGTCCCATATTGAATCAGGATCATTAAATCCAAGAAAAAAAATCACAGTGAGTCAATTCTCCAGTCGAGATTAGCATAAGGAGATAGTGTGATCTAGAGACACTGAGGACTGAGTTGAACCAAAAAGGCACCATGTCTTGCTATATGGGGACTAAATAAGAGTCAGCTGCTATGAACTAAGATAAAGAAAGGTCCCAGATACAGCAGGGTGGCTATATCTCCCTGAAGTTGTGCAGAGATCAAGAAAAGATGTCGACTGATAGCTTTGTCCTTCATACCCCCCCAAGTTGTGTCTCAGTTCCAGTGAAGTCCATAGGGTGGGGGGACATGCATAGAGGATGAAGGAGCAGTCTTGGGGATCTCTGCTTGAGCAGTGGTATTGGTGGGGACTAGAATAAAGGGCAGAAAGAGGCTTGAGTGTGTGTACTTAGCAAAGATTAGAAACAGAAACTAGTAGCAGCTATATAACTCAATTCCCAGGAGTAGAATGGAGCCTCAGATTCACCCCCTCGCTTCCTCTGAAGCCTTCAGTGGCATTACCAGGCCAGCAAGCTCAAACCAAAGGGCACCTCCAGTTTTGTCATTCTAAATGTGTAGCACCTTCCAACTAGCTGAATGTGGTTAGATCTAGCAGCAATGTACTTGAGTTCCAAACAAGTCCAGGCTCACAGTTTTGTTGTTCAGTCCCAAACTCAGACCAGGACCAAGAAGACAGCATTGAAACTTTGTCCTAGACTAGAGTAATTTGACCACATTAAAACTATGCAGATTTTTCACCTAATGTGTCCCTGAAATCCTTGAAAAACACAAACTCAATGTTCAGAGAAAGCAATAGCAAAGATTCCAGAAAAATGGAGAAAAGAACCAAGTATAGCCAGACCAAGCATATCCAGAACTATTCAGAACTCATCCCTTAGACAAAACCTAAATTCTGGAAGCAAGGCAGGAAGAATGAATAAACAACAACAAAAAAAATTCTACCACAAAGAACTATTCTAATAATAAAGGTACTCAAAATACAGACTCCATAGAAAAGAATGCTTCCAAAACACTTATAAGCAAAGAGAAACGCCATTTGCATAAAAGTTTAACTGTAATTCCTGGACAAAATGAAACAAAAGTATCTTTTTTAAGAATTTTAAATTATTTTATGAATGAAATGAAAGAATTAGAGGGAAGAAATATAATAGAATTGAGATCCATGGAAGAAGGACTTGGAAAGAGAATTAACAGCTTAAAGTAAGTTTTATGAAACCTTATCTAAACAGACTTCTTGAAAATTAGAATAGAGCAAATAGAAGATAATGTGTCCAGATGACAAGAAATATGAAAACAACAATCAAAGGCCGGGGGTGAGGGGGAATCAGAAATAACTAATCTGGGAAACAGGTCAAGGAAAGACTGCCAGAAAATGACGATCAAAAAAGAACCTAGATACCATATTACAAGAAATCTGTCCATATCTCTGAGAACTAGAATACCAGATAAAAATACAAAGAATCTACCTGTCACCTCCTGAAACCCACAAATAAAAACAATGAATCTTTAATAAAAGGATAACTTCCAAGTATTCCTAATGAAAAGGCCAGAATAGAACCCATAAAACACAAACTTGGGAGTTAAAAGAAATAAAAGATAAATTAACATAAATTTGTGAAAGAATAAGCAATCATAAAGGACTATTTAAGGATAAAGTATCTAATTTTAAATGGGGGGAGAAGACAAAAAGTGTCACCTCAAAATCCTAAAATCAATGGGGTCATGAAGAAAGTCAAATAAGATAGAGATCTAACATCAATTTTGTTACATTTTGATGATTGATAATTGTTGTATTTTGATGATTAAAGAATAAGAAAAGTTAGGGGAAAGGTAAAAATGGAGAATGGAAAGTAGAGAAAGTTTGAGGGAAATGTCACATAATCAGGGTAATACAAAGGAAGAGACTATACAAGCAAGGAGGAAGGTGTGACAGACCAACATCACTTTCATCTAAGCCAGTGGTTCCCAAACTTTTTTGGCCTACCACCCCCTTTCCAGAAAAAATATTACTTAGCACTCCTGGAAATTAATTTTTTTTAATTTTAATAGCAATTAATAGGAAAGATAAATGCACCTGTGGCCATCACCAACCTCCCCCCCATCACTGCAGCACCCACCAGGGGCTGGTGGTGCCCACTTTGGGAATCACTGATATAAGCTGATAAAAGGGAGAAAATATACAAACACATAGAAATACACTTTATTCAACAGAGAAACAGGAGAAAAAAGGTGAGAGGAATAAGTAGGAGTATAGAATAAAAAATGGATTAGTCATAAGTTTAAAAAAATCTAAATATAACATGTAAATCTTTTAAAAAAGGTTTAAAGGGATACAAATAAGGGTTAAAGACCTGTGATGGGGCTCTGGGGAAAGAGGCATGGAAGCAGAAACAGATAATAGCAAACAGCACTGGTGCTTAACACAATCCTATATTTTAGGAAAAGTAGAAATGGAGACACAAAGAAGGAAAAGTATGAGATAGGACTGATGGAAATGCACAATTAATGATCATAACTATGAATGTTAATAGGATGAATTCACCCATAAAATGAAAGAGAATTACAGAAATTATTAGAAAGCAGAATCCAACCTTTTTTGTTGCAAAAAGAAATACTTTTTGAACATAAAGATTCACATGGAGTAAAAATAATAAGATAGAACAGAATTCATTAGGCTTCAACTAAAGTAAAAAGGATAAGGATAATGATTTGATTTAAAATGATTAAAAAAGGAAACTGCATTATGCTAGAAGGAATATGAATAATAGACTGCTATCCAATATTAAAAATTTATGCACTAAATGGCATAGTACTTAAATTCTTAAAGGAAAGTTGAAAATAGGGATAGATAGTACAACTATAATGTTGGGGATAACTCAGATTAGCTCTTTTAGACATAGATAAGTCTACCAAAACGAAAGACATTAAGAACCTGAATAAAATTTTAGGAAAGTTAAATATGATAGCCCTCTAGTGATCATTGAATGGGAATAAAAAGGATTATACATATTTCTCATTTTTGAATTATACCTTTGGAAATATTAATATATATTAGTGTATAAAGAATTATAACAAATGTAGAAGATGAGAAGCAGCTAACCTATCTTTTACATACCACAATGCAATAAAATTATATTCAAAGGGCTAATAAAAACTATTTAAATTAGAGACTAAATCATTTCATCCAAAAGAATGGATAGCTCAAAAAAACAATCACAAAAATATTGGATAAGATCATTAAGGAATCAACAAGGATAAAATCATACCATCATTTTTGGAATTTCCTTAGGGAGAAATTTATATCTCTAAATATATTTTTCAATAAAAAAGAAATACCAGATCAATAAGTTCAGCATGCAACTCAAAAAATAAGATAGAAAAATAACAAATTTTAAAACTCCAACTAAATACCAAAATAGATATTTTAAAGATCAAGGAAGAAATTAAAATATTTCAAGCAAAAACAGAATTAATAAATAAAAGTAATTTTAATTCTAAACCAATAAGCCATTATGTAACTTGATTTAAAAAAAACTCTTACTTTAAGTTTTAAAATCAATGTTTTATGTTGGTTTTAAAGCAGAAGGGAGTTAAAGGCTAGGCAATAGGGATTACACAGCTGAGAAGTACATGAGGACAGATTTGAACCCAGGATATAGTATCTCTAGGTCTGGCTCTCAATCCACTGAACCAACAAGCTGCCCTTGTAATTTGATTTTTAATTGAAGAAATATACCTCTCCACAGTACAACTGTGAAATTATTTTTTTGGAATTCAGCCTTATTGAAGTATTATGACTGAAGTCTAAAAGTTCCTAGTAGAACTAGGATCCAAACAGGGAGAAAAAAGAAACAGTCAACACCTAGTACAAGTTGGAGGTTCCTTCTTCCAGCCATCAGCATAAAAAGATTAGATGAGATCTATAAGATTTACTTCATAGAATATAAGGGAGACATGGGTAGAGTATAGATCCAAGTTAAAAAAAAAACACAACATTTCTTACATTAACTGAGTAGTCGATAGACATTCTTAAGTAGTTCACATGGTTTATTTCCTCAGTTTTGCTACCTAAACTGGTTTACATGTTATTCCCTGTATACTTATTGACTGAGTAGATTGATGTATGTTTATGACCATTTTTGAAACCAAGTTCTTGACCTAGTAGAGCATTATGTTAACCTACCTTCTGTTTAGATTGTGAATTATGTGTCTTAAATCTGCATAGCAATATTTCCTTGATAAGACATTGTCAGAATATAGGAGTCATTTTTTAAATGTAATATCTCAGATTTTCTCTAAGACTTCTAAAAAAGATCACATTCACTACAAGATAAAACTTGCCAAATATCCTTGACAATACATAGCTCCATTTTTTGAAATATGCAAGCAACCAAAACATATGAAAACTAAATGATCCCCAGGAAGAGCTTAACAGAGTTTATTTAAGGGACAAAACCAACTCATTTCAGAGAGGGAGAATTAAAAAAAAACAGCAACAAATTTATCCCCAGGCAAAAGTTTCCCCTGTTAATTTCATGGCAGAGCAAACTGTACAGATGATATTCCTATGCCCCACCCCATAAATACAATCATCCAGTTAAGGGGGTTCCAGAAAATAATGACATAACCTTAGTTGTAATGGTCCAAGTCTATAGTTTTTACTCACAATTACAGACTCTCAGAGACACTCATGTACTCCACATCTGTGTTTGGGAAGGGGGTGGGGGAAGAATCTCTCTTTCAATTGATCTGCCCTTTGTCATTGTCACAGATATGTTTTCCCTCTTTTGACAGGTAGTTGTAATTCTATTAGCAGCCCATCGACTTCCCTGTGAAATCGATCTGTGTTGGGTTGGCTGGGTCTTCTTAAACTGGCTGATTTATTGCTTCTGCATGTTTAAGAGAGAGAGGGGAGGGGGAAAGGGAGGAGGATGGGGGGAGAGAGAGAGAGAGAGAGAGAGAGAGGTGGAAAAGGGTGAGTGGAGGAGGGTAAAGGGAGAAGCACTTCTACTACCACTGTGAACAAAGTACCTAAACGATGTTTGAAAATGAATAATTTTTAGCCTCACTGTTGGTTGTCTCAGTGGTGGATGAGCTGTGACCTTTTGTTGGCAGCTTCACTGAGATGCCTGCTGATGCTGGCAGGTATAAATGATCGTCAATTTCCCTTATTAATTTACCTTGCTGTCTCATGTATAAACTAGAGGATCTTGTTCACCCTAAATGTCCTCGTAGTCAATCCACTGCATTTGCCTAATTTTACTCTTTTGCATAGCATTTTCCAGTCACCTGAATAAGAAAAAATGCAAAGAACATATTCCCAGGCTCTGCTATCTTGCATATTGAAAGTGGGGCACCAAACAAAGCCAATTTACAGGAGACAGCATTTTACCAGGGGTTGGGGAAGGAGGTTATCACAATATTTTGCTTACAGAACAACAACAGGAAAAATGTAATGAACACCCTGGTCTCAAAGCACTGTCCCAAAACTTATAATGGAATCCAGCAATACTAAATTAAAACAGCATATGTTTTTATTGAGTAACCTGATAATAAGAAAGCTTTTCCAGAAAGTGGAAAGAATAAATTTCACAAAATGTCAATATACTTTTTTAATAATGAAGTTTCTAAATATTTCAGACTTAAATTCACATATAAAAGCATATTTTATGCACACTTATTAATGTCCCCCAAATTCTATTTGTAATTTAAACTTTGAGTGATATAAAGGAAAGTTTAATTATAAATAAGGCTATACTGAAGCAAAATTGTGAAATGGGTGATCTATGTTTCTAGTCCTAGTCTCTCTCTTGATTCCAGACCCATGTCATGAACTACCTATTGGAAATGTAACTACATGTCCAAATGTCTAAACTTAACATGTCCAAAACAGAACTCATTATTTTCTTTCTCACACCCCCCTCAAAAAATAAAGCATTCCCTATTTCTGTCAAGGACACTATTCTCCTTCTCGTCTCTTGGGTTTAAAGTTTCAATATTATCCTCACCTCTACATTCTCATTTACACCACACACAAAATCTTATTTTTTCTAGCACCACATCTCTTGCATCTGTCCCTTTCTATCTACCCACATAGCCACCATTCTAGTTTAGGCCTTTATTACCTCTCCTAGTAGCAATTAATTGACTTTCCTTCTTCAAGCCTCTTTCCCACTCCAATCTATCCTCTATACAAGCTGCCAGAGTGATTAGAAACTAAAGCACAGGTCTGACAATGTGACTCTGCTACTCAATAAATTCAAGTGGCTCCCTATTACCTCTAGGATCAAATTTAAACTCCTCTGGTTGGCACTTAAACTCCTTCACAGCCTGGACCCAGAATATTTTTCCAGCCTTATGACATACTACTCTTCTTCATGTTTCTTAGAGTCCAATAAAACTGGTGTTCTTACAAGTACTCACTCCATCTCTTGACTCTATGCATTTTCACTCAGATCTAAAATACACTTCTTCCTCATTTCTACCTCTAAGAATCCCTAGATTTCTTCAATATTCAATTCAAGCACTTCCACACGAATTCTTTTCAGATCCTACTTCCCTCCAGCTATAATATGTACATTTTGTATATTCCTATGTATGTATGCATTCTCTCTCCTCATGATTCTGTTCCTGACTTTCTAGACTTCACAACTGTGCTTCTGCTGTTTCCTTATCCTGGAATATTCATTAGCACTTAGGGCTTCCCTCCTTCCAATTTTCAACCCTTGTTTTTCTCCCATTAGAATGGAGGATGTGTGTGCATGGCACATACACCAAAACTATCTCTGCATTACCTTTAACAATGATTACACAAACATCGAGTCTATCCATTGACTTACTGAATGTTCAGTGTTTGAGTCCTGTGATTCATACTCACCATCAAAAATGTAATTTACATCTTAATTTTAAATTGCTAATATTATCATGCCACCTCTTCAAAAATGTGCCCAACTTCTAAATTTGTATTTTCTGAGCATTTACATATTTATTTGATGAATAAAAAATGAGGAAACCATCATCTAAAAAAGCATTAACCAAAAAAAGAAAAAAGAAAGAAAACATTACCATCAGTGGTAATTGCAGATCTTACCCATCTTGAAATGCTGCCCTCATACTGGTTATAATATGGTACCAGTTGAAAGATTCCTGAGCAATGATCTGGGACAATCCTGAAAGACTTATAACAAAAAAGCCTATCCACCTCCAGAGAAAGAACTGTGAATGTGGATGTGAATCAAAGCATACTATCTTTCACATCAATGTATTTATGGTTGGGTGGTTTGGTTTTATATGAGTGTGTTCTTATAACAGTGACCAATATGGAAGTATGTTTTGCATGAAAATAAAAATATAACTTTTTAAAATAAAAAGAAAGATTCCTGAGGGGTTTTTTGAACAGGTAGAAAGTTATTAATTTCATAATTTTGGTTATAATACATGATTAAGAATTAATATAGTATAGTGGCTAAAAGAGCTAGTCTTTGAATTAAGAAGACCTAAATTCAAGTCCTACTTCCAAAGATTATCAAGAATATGACTTTGGGCAATCATTTAAATGCTTAATGACCCTAGGGTCTAGGCAACTAGACATTACAGAATGGTGGAAAATCTAAATTGGTGGAGAGAGTTTCATCACTTCCCATCATTGGTGAAGAATGTTATATTTATCCTAATTCAGGGGGTAAGAAAGTGATAGAAGAAGAAAGATATCATAGATTAAAAGGGGAAGTCTTATACAGTAATGTCTAGATGAGATATTCTAAAGGAAAATCAGATAATTATTTGTGAGTGTTCATGAAGATGGTTGGGCTAGAAAGTGTTTGAAGCCTAGAAATATTGAGGAAATAAATATTGATGATGGGGCAAGGAGATAAGGGATATTTAAGGACACATTTTTAAAGATTTATAAATTTTTATCAAGGAACAAAATGGAATTTTGACATATATATAAACATATTTGTGTACATATATACATATATATATATATTTCTGCTCTAAGTTATACATTTCTTCCTACAGAGGGTTGAGAAATATGAATGGGAGGAAGAGAAAAGGATGATGAGGATGATAATAATGAGATAAACTAGCATTTACACTTTTAGGTTTGCAAAGAACTTCAAGCATATTTATTTATTTTAAAAAATATATAGAAGGGAATTAAAATTACAAATGAATAAATATTGATTTGTTTTATGAGTAAGCTAATCTGAAAATTCTATTTCTAAAATTTTTGAAGCTATAGAAGGGAAAAAAAACTTTTTAAAAGCCAAAGTGTTATTGCTGGCTTTTGATTTTTTTTTTTACCATTGCATTGTCCATTGTGATAGTATTCTCCACACCTTACAAGGTGAAGCAGACATTCAGTTTCCCCATTTGATACACTACAAAAGTGTTTTGAACAATAGAAACAAATAAAGTAGATTTAAAAAGCAAACATTTCTGAAATTGTTCACATCAGATTACATCTGAAAAAATCAAGATTCCCTCACATATGATTCCATGATTAGTCTTACATGATTTTTAAATTGTTTTAAACTAAATAAAAATGCATAGTGAGGGACAGCTAGGTAGCACAGTGGATAGAATGCCAAGCTTGGAGTGAGGAGAGCCTGGGTTCAAATTTGACTTTAGATATTTCTTAGTGATCCTGGATAAGTCACTTAACTCCAGTCCTCAACACTCTTCTGCCTATTGATTCTAAGACAGAAGGTAAATGGGGTATTTTTTATTCGTGGTGAGGAATTCCATCCCACATTTCTGATAACATTATAGACTACATGAATGACTATTGCTTTCAATCATAAAATTTCATAATAAAATTATAGTCAGGAAAGAATTTCTTTTTGCCAGTTCTTGCCTGCTTCAGAACTCCAAAATAAGCATTTATGTTGATGAGTATTCACTTCATCTAATCACACTATAAGCAGTCAGGTCTTGTTAACAGTTAGAAATCATTCAAATATATTTCTAGTATACTTCCAAAAGTATAAGAAACAAATGTTAAACTAAATTTCAATTAATATGAGAACATTAACAAGCTAGAGAAGTCAGAATTTGCTCAATTCATTCAGCAAATACTATATATGTTATGTACAACATGCAAGATCCTATGCTGTCATATAATAACAGAAACAAAAAAAAATGTCCCTACCTGAAGGAAAGTACACTCTATCTTGAGGAGGTGAAGAGATGCAACTTGTTCTCAAATAAGTAAATATCAAGTAATTTCAGGAGGAAGAAAATACTAACTGCTGCAGGAAGGACAGAAAAAGCTTCCTGGCAGGATATGGCACCAGAGCTAAGTGCCCTCCCTCTTCCCCTCCAATCCTCAATTCCTTCAAAGCTCAACTCAAGAGACATCTTCTACATAAAGTCTTTCCACTCCCTCCAGCTCTCACTGCCCTTCCTCCCAAATTACCTTGTGTTTACTAGAACATTTTACATTAAAAAAATAGCCACGGTACAGTGGATACACCTATTAAAATCTCTCCTTCTTCTACCCCAGGGGGGGTTGTTTGTGCACCTTAAAGAGCTCTCCAAATGTAAGTTTTACCTACAATCCTGTAGTTAGAAGCAGCAAAGCAATAATATTTTTATGGCCTTGTAAGCTCTCAGGCATGGCTGAATCTAATGTTTTTACACTATCCCAGAGGGGTGTTGAGACCTCGGAGTTGGCACCTGGTCTAAGCTGAATGTGGGAACTGCAAAAGAAAGGTAGTTATGTCGCAAGAACTGGCCTGGGAGCCATGGACTCTCGACTGGAGACTTGCTCCTGATCAATATTGTCCAAGTGACCCTGGCAAATCACCTCCCTCTCAGGGTTTGAGACAATTCACTGAGCCTCTGTATTGCAGAGAATCTGAATTATTAGAAGGAATTTCCTCCTCTGGTAGTTTCCAACACCAATGAAATTTGAAATCTAATCTTTCTCCATATTTATACCTATTTATTATATATGTGGGTCTCTACTGATAAATTATAAACTCAGTGGCACCATTTATGTTTTGTCTTTATATGTCAAACACTTGAAATTTGTTTTGTTTTGTTTTGTTGATTGACAGAAGATGAGGATTCTAAGAAATGAAGGTGAGAAAAAGTTGGATGGTTGTATGGGAAAAGTCAATAATGATCTGTCTAAATGGGGTCCTTGCTAAGCTGGGGGCTAGAGGAATGGAGACAGAATAGGCAACGACAGAGTTATGCATATAACAGTATTTAACAAATATCCATCAAATAATTGATTGGCTATAAGGCTTTGTGATTCCACAAATAATACCAAATAACACAGTGGGCAAAGCATTAGACCAAACATGCCAGAATTCTAATTTCCTTCCTGCTTGGATACTGTTGAATTCTTTTCTCTCCCTACCTTTATTTCTTCTTCCATAAAAAGGCATTCCTTTATCCTATAATCAGTCCATGAAAGTGAAGAGTAACTGGTTTTCACGAATCAGAGGTAGGCTCTATTTGACCTAAAGCAATCACATCTGAGAGAACTCACTGCTTTCAATTTTAAATAGAATTAAACTAATAGTTTAAATGGATAAAATTTGAATTTTGATGGGTAAAAACAAAGAGTTAACCTACAAACAAAGAGTAAAGGGACTCTAGAGACAGAAGAAGCCAATTAAAACATGGAGCCCAAGCCAGGTAAACTGGAATGTAATGACAGATCTGTTGCTATGGCTTTTCCATTTCTCAACACAATTTTTATCTTATGCTCTGAGGTTCTCTGAATTAAATCCTGCCACTATCTAGTTCTCACTTGCTAGTCTCCTGTAAAGGATAGCATATAAATTCTGATCCTCTTTATGAATCTTGTCTGGGCCCAAGAGACTTTGGCTTGAAATCCTAAACACAGTCTGTCTAACTCTGACCCTGTCATGAATTGCCAATCATGCTAGCTTGGGGCCTCTTTCAAGGAACTCTGGGCAAAAGAAACTTTTCCCACTTATGTACAAAATAACAAAATGACCCCGAGATACCCCATAAGCAACCTTCCCAACACCCATAATTATGTTTAGAATGAGTGGCATTTATGTGCTTTAAAGTTTGCAAGGGACTTTACATAATCACAATAATAATTGCTCACATTTTATAGCACTTCAAGGTTTGTGATTTATGTGGATTCTCACGAGAGCCTCAAAACAATCCTGTGAAAGAAGGACTATGAGCATTATTATCCTTGATTTATAGTTGAGGAAAATGAAGGCAAGAGAAGTTAAAAGACTTGTCTGTGATCACACAGCTATTAAGCATCAGGGGAAGAATCTGAACCCAGTTTTTCTGCATTCCAGCTTAAGCACATAGCAATAGAATTAGAGTGCCAGGCTGAGAGTCAAATCTCAACTCTGTCACTTAATAACTGACCATAGACAAGTCACTAAGCTATGCTATAATCAATAATATAACTAAAATTATTACAAGTCAATTATCAAAATGTGAAAGTACTCAAAATAATTGTTATGTCACTTGACACATTAGATATGATGGCAGATGAAGGAAAGATGAAGTGTGGTAGTCAAGATCTTTTTTCTCATGAGCTCTAATTAATTAAAAGTCTGCATTCAAAGTGGCACCCAAATCTCATATTTCAGCCAAATTTTACTTTTTTACTACAGGGAAAAGGATAAGCATTTATTAAGTGGTTACTATGTGCCAGACACTGTCCAAATATTATCTCATTTAATCCTCACTACAGCCCTATGAAGTAGGTGCTATCATTATCTTTATTTAACAGTTGAGGAAACCAAGTTAAAGAAAGGCTAAGTGACAGCCAGGATTGCATTCGCTAGTAAATATCTGTGTTCAGATTTGATTTCAGGTCTTTTTCCAATGAGCCACCAAATAAATTATTGCACAGGGCCTGAGCGATCTCTCTCCATTACTGCTATTATTTGTTCTTTATTTTTGAAGCAGATAAATAATATCACAGGGTGAAGTCTTTCCTTGTGTGTGAATTGGATTTAAGAAAGGTAGAGTTGCATAATGACATCAGCCTAACTCTCTCTTAATACTACTACTGCTCCTACTATTATTACTACTACTACTGCTACTATTGGGACTACTGAGAGATTAACCATAGGGATCAATGTTAATTATTCCAGGAAATCTGGCAAAATATCCCCTGTAGCTTAGAATCATACATCAGAAACTTACTTTTATTTGCATACTAAAAATGACAAATTTCCATTCCTCAAAATATCCTGGAGAATTTAACCAATAAACTGTACTGTAACCAGGCTATTTTCACATATCCAACTGGTACACAATTGCTCAAACAAAACATTTATAAAAAACTGAGAACAACTTTTTAAATAGATGCCACTATCCCAAATACCCACAACCTCTAAGCTACATGGAACAAAAATCCTTCCAAATAAAGAGACTTGAGAGGAACCGTCTATTTTCTGTCAGTGAAGAAAAAGTAGCTGCTTACAAAAGTAGGGACAAGATTCAAGATATGGCAGAAAGGTGGAAAGAAAATTCTATAATCGTGAGGCTGTCTGTTCTCAACTTTCTCCAGCAGGGTATTAGAGCCTATTGTAATAAATAATGCTGTAATAAAAGCTGAGTGTAAATTTTTTTTAAAAGAGACTTATGGATAGAAGAATTTATGAATAAGCAGGAGATAGAAAGCATTGTGAAATATAAAATGAATAATTTTGAATACATTAAATTGAAATGGTTTTTATAAATAAAACTATTATGGCCAAAATTAGAAGGAAAGCATTAATTTGAGGGGGGGAGGTGTTACAGAGTTTCTCAGATAGAGGTCTCATATCTAAAATAAATAGAGAACTTTGTCCAACATTAAAAAGCATGAGTCATTCTCCAATTGGTAAATGGTCAAAAGATATAAATAAACATTTTTGAATGAAGTCAAAGCTATATATAACTATATCAAAAAATGTTCTAAATCATTATTGATTAGAGAAATGAAAACTTTAAGATATCATCCCACACCTATCAGATTGGTTAAAGTGATAAAAAAAATGACAAATGTTGGAAGGGACATGGAAAAATGGGGACCCTAATAAATACATTGTTGGTCAAGCTGTGAATTGATAAAACTATTATGAAAAGCAATCTAAACCCTTCCCCAAAGGTCATAAAACCATGTAAACCTTTTGACCCAGCAATACCACTATTAGGTTTATTTCCTAAGGTGATCAAAGAAAAAGGAAAGTACCAATATATTCTGAAGTATTTATAGCAGGTCTTTTTGAGGTGGCAAAGAATTAGAAATTGAAGAGATGTCCTTCTATTAAGGAATGGTTGAATAAGTTGCGGTATAAAATTGTAATGGCATGCTGACATAAGAAATGACAAACAAGAAGATCACAAAAAACCCCAGAAAGACTTATATGAAGTGACACAAAGTGAAGTGAGCAGAACCAGGAGAATATTGTACATAAGTAACAACAATAATATATGATGATGAACTGTGAATGACTTAATTATTATCAACAAGGCAAGTCTCCAGGACAACTCTAAGGGATTCATGATGAAAAAAGGATATTCGCTGCCATAGAAGGGGGCAACAGAGTCCAAATGCAGACTGAGACATATAATTCTTCATTTTATTTCCTCCATGAATTTTTCTCTAGTGTAAGAAATGTGTCTTGTTTCACAATATGATGAACAGGGAAATATGTTTTATATGATAGAATGTGAGAAACCTATAGTCTATTAGCTGTCTTCTTTGGGAGGGGGAGAGGTGGGAAGAAGAGAGAAAGCATGGATTACAAAATGTCAGAAAACAAATATTTAAAATTGTATCAATGTGTAATCTGGAAACAATAAAAATTTTAAATTAAAAATATCAAGGAAATCAAAATTATGTGGGGATAAGATGAGGTACATAAAATCTCTGTTGTCCTGTCTGCTACTGAAATTATATTATAAATACTTTCTACACAGGATGAGTTTATCTCCTAATACCTTAATTGAACTCCCAAAGCACTTATTTTATCTACGTGTGGAATAGTTCGTAGAACACTGAATAGAAAGGGAAATAATAGAAAGGGAACAATAGCAAGACAGTGACTTGACCAAGCACTATTTTTATAAGTAATTCATTAAAATTATTAAAAGAATAAGATAAATAAAATATGATAAAAATAAGCAAATAATACTACCCCCCCCAAAAAAAAAACCCTGCCATTTTCTGTGACTTTGGTATGGGAAGGAATAATCAAGAAGAGGAAAGCTAGCCAAAGTGATGTGACACATAAAGGATTCTATATTTCCTGAGACTGATATAGTAGTAGTAAAGACCTTGAAATTGGGCTTTGGCAATACCATTCATTTAATTAGCACCTCAATCACTGAAATAAAACTACTCCTATGAATCTAAAAGATAAATGGGGCAGGGGGAGAGTTAGGGTTTCAGGCTAGCACTACTGAAAACTTCTATGATGAATAAATTGGCAAAGTGTACAGAGGAGTGAGTTGTGTTCCTCCTTGTTCTGTTACCATAAGAAGGTAAAAATAGAACAGAACAAATCAGAAGCATCAATATCATTCCTATTGAAACAACTTTGATTCAGAGATCATTTACAATTAACATGGACAAACCATGTGTTCATGTAATTGACTGATATGAACGGTTTTATGATATTCCAGTAGGGCATATAAGAAAATTGAAGACATATCTTGCCATTGATAGTTCTAGCCCTAAAGCTAACCGGGCACCTCTAGGCTGAGACTACATGGACTAGAGACCTTTACCAATGCCTATCACTTAGCTTATCTCATGGTTTGGTATAGGTTCATTACTCTGATGTTTTCCAGCACTCCAGTCCCGCTCTCCCCTCAGATTCATGAGAAACAATTCTATTTTAGGAACTAGACTAAGCTTTTGTCTAAAAAGTCCTCCCCTAGAAAGAAGGGAAGAAATAAAAGAGATACCCAGAACATAAATATGAATTAATTATGGAATAAGCAGTTTTTTCTCCATACATAGAAGGGACAGGAACCCAGAAGGACTAAGCAACAAAAAATCACAAAATGATTAGTTAATTGAGAGTCTAATATTCAGGCCTTTTTGAGACATTCACAAAAGGGTTACTCCATTTAGTCTCCATTTCACTTCTACTGAATAAAATGCAATAAAAGTCTTGTGGGCTGTTTTATTTAGTTCAGTGGTTTTTCTCTCAGTGAGCAACTTTTTCCCTCAAATGATCTACCGCTGCTGCTATTTCTTTAGCTACTCCTCTAGCAGCAAATACCCACTGCTTGGATGTCCAGAAGGGAGAAAAAGCCAGTTTATAAGGCACTCTACTACAAGAAGGAAGATACAAATAGGAGATAGACTCACCCCATACACAGATTTATATAGCATATCATGAGCCCATGGCTTTCAGGAAGGGCATCCTCCTTGCCACCCTCCAAAGCCCAAAGAGTCATCCTTACACTGTGAGGCCAAAAACAAATGCAATCTAAGGGGCAATGATTGCCCCATTAGTTATGTACAGAGTTCTGGGTCAGAAACCAACTAACAAAGTCCTCATCACTAAAAGAAATCGGTCAGAAAATTTAAGTACCTACTTTGAATTGAAGGTGGAGGACTCTCCATCACATTTTCCAAGCAGGTGTAACATAGTGGGAGGTTTCATTACACTGTTAATAATGTCTCCAGTTCAAAGTTACACAATGACATTATAGATGAAATGCAGCACAATCATAAGAAATAATTTCATTCCTAAACACATGTAAGATTAAGAGCAGATATTGAGGAGCTATTTAAATCAGAAGAAAGAAGAGCCAAAAAGTCAGAAGGCACTATAAATTTACACTTAACACAAATTCCAAAAGTCCTACCTAATAATTAAATAGATAACAAATATAATAATGATATTTTGAATATTTTTGAGGAGATTACAATACTTGGAATGGAATTTTTATTTTGATAGCAGTAATCCAATCAATAGGACTACTAGATCAACACAGAATATTTAGAAAATATTATATCAGCTAAAACCATCATTAACTAATATATCCTCTCACATTATTTGTAAAAGTATTTTAGGACCTAAACACAATAATATAACAACATTCAAGAACTAGGAAAGTAAATACCAAAAACAAAGATGAAGTTGTCAAGAAATATTCTTGAGGAAAATAATATAATAACACTATTGAAGGGGCAACATGAGAAAACTATTGAAGACCTATGGGAAGATATTAGGAAGTTAAATTAATATTTATCCAGTATATACAGTAAATAATTTTGAATAGAAGTTTTAAACACACAGCATTTAGTGACCTGCAATACTCTTTGAGTATAACCCAAACAAGATTAAAATGTGAACATAAAATATTTAACAAAATGAAAAATATGTAATAAAACATAGATAACATTAAAATTTAATTTTCTAAGTCATAATGCATCCATAGGGATCCTTCTGTATGGCTTAGTGGCCCTTGATTTTATTTGAGTTTGATACTATTGATCTTGAATAACATATTGTTGAATTAGAGGTAACAAAAAGGAAAGATGAAATGAAATCTGAATAAATGTATATCAGAAAAGTGTTGATACTTTTAGTCAGCAAATGATAGATTTAACCAAAAGTTTAAAGCAATGTAAGGAGTGACAGCAATATAAAAAAAATTTTTTTTAATTCAACTACAAGGGCTTAAGAAGCAAAGATATTTTGAATAAAAGACGACCCCCAATGAAAATACAAGTTGTGTCAAATATGAAAAAGGAAAGGTAGAAGCATTACATTCAAGATAATATACTCCAGATTCTCTGCAAAATTAAAAAACAATAGGTCAATGGAAGATCCATAATTATTGGCTCAAACATGTCACATGAATTGGCAAAGCACATTCCCAGATTCCTGGTAAATAAGATAGATCTTTCTTTGTTAGCATAAACATCATATATTTATTACCAAAAAAACAAGAGTATGAATATCGACACCCAACATCAACCTATTATATTTTACATATTTTTAAATCATAACTTATATTATCCCAAACATCTACAAACACTTACTAACAAATAGTATATTGACTTAGAACTAAAAGGGGCATAGCAAAAATAATCCCAGAGATGTGAAGAATAATTCATTGAATAGGTCACTCCAAAACACCATACTTAATATCACCTTTATTAATTACTTACTACAAAGCCTTTGACTCAGTCTTATACTCCTGACTTAATTGTGTACTACAAATATACAAAATGGATCCAACTATAGTTTATTAGATATATTTGATCTAATTTGATTTCACCTAGAAATTTTTGTCTATTTAAAATATACCATCAATACTGCAATGCTGAGAATAATTCATGTAAAATGAGACAACATTCATTAAATCAGTTTTAGGTAGGCTATGCTCTTTCCTAGAGTTAAACTTATTATTATAACTTTAACAGAACTCAGTATGGCTTTCAAGCCAAGGGGAGATCACATCATAATATCAATCACTCAATGAACAAAGATAACATCAAAATATATGGGCACATTAAAAAATACATTTAGCACCTAGTTCATCTCATAAACACTTTTTAAAAAATCATATCAAAGTGTAATTTGGACTTGATGAGTATAAAATTATTAATATGTACTGAGATTTTTTTAGTTTAAATCTAAAGGTCACATTGACCTAATGGATAAAGGCAATATTTCCAAATATCCTAATCTTCTCCAAGCAAGACAAAATGAATAGAAGACTATAAAGGTAAAGCTAGGGCTGAGTATGTTAAAAAATACAAACATTCTGTCAAAGCTTAACAGGAAGACACTTAGAGTAACAAATGACTATGCAATTGTAGCCTTAATGTTTACTCTTAGCAGAATAAAATAGAGCACAGATATAGAAATTAAACAGAAGCCATACGGTATTAATCGAAAACAGTCATGAAAAAATGAGCACATCTTGTCAAAAAGGAGGGAGAGGATTGAAAGAAGCTCTCAATGCATATGACAAAAAAGTGTTGAACAAATGGATAATGAGTAGATTTGTTGACAAAAATAGAGTTTTAGGGTAAAACTATTAATTACAGAAAGATAATATTCAAAGAAATTGTACTTACTGAATGGTATATAATTATATAATGAGATAGTGGATACCACTATCTCATTATGCAGATTTCACTGCAGATCACAAAAAAATTACCTAAAAATATATGATCATGTGGCTAGAAATATATACCTTAAGTCACTCTTTTTAATAAATTAACATGTGAAATCCTTATGAAAGAAATACAAACCTCAAAATATTCTTGAGCTTCAAAAATAAATTTTGCCAGAACTGTAACATAACAGATAAATGTTGCCCACAACCAACCAGATATGACATTGAACCAAAAAAATTAGAATAACATTTTTGCTAACTGTCACAATACCAAATACTCAAAGGAATAAAATGCTGTAATAATATAGGATGTCCCAAAAATCTTGGTGCAGTTTTAAGCTTTAGTAGCTTAAATTTTAAGCTTTATTGCCTTAAAACTGCAGTAAGGCTTTTGAGACATGCTATATAGAGACCTAGAAGAAGAAGTTAAAATCATGTGGGAACAGAAAGAGGTAAATGTTGTCTTTATCATTCTGTATGCTACTACAATTGTTACAAAGAGGATTTCAGTAAGCCTACAGAAGATGAGCTTACATCCCAGTGCTATTCTTCAAATACAAAACCAGTCATTTGATCCACCTGTGCAACATTCTGTGGAACATTAAATATAAAAGAATAACAACAGGATAGATACTTGCCCATGAATCAATTTAAATTCCATCCTAAAAAAGAGAATAAACTAATAATGACAGCAGATTGGGAAAGAATGCTAAAAAATAAACTCACACAATATAACAAAACATAGATCCCAAGGCAATTATAGAAAGACTAACATCCTCATTGAAGAGCAGGACAAAGTGGCTAGGCCACTGGCAGCGGCAGATCAGGCCAAGATAGCAAAGTAAAAAACACTCACCACCAACCTCCCTCCAAATGACCACTGAAGAACAAAAATGCCTCAAAACGAATACTGGAGAAGCAAAACCAATGGAAGAATGAGGCAAAGCAGTGCTCTGAACCTAAACAAGGTGGAGAGACAATAAGAAAGACCCATTTCACTGGGTTACAAAGAAAGAGTACTAAATGAGCCTTGGCAGAACTCAGATATGATACAGATCAAGTGACAGGGGAAAGAGCACAGCCCATTCAAGGTAAAAGCAGAAACCATACAATACAGAACAAGCAGCAAGAGAAGGAAAGCTGCCATGCATAATCAAGCCATAACAGAAGCCAGGCATGACCTAGTGCAGACAAAGCAACCCAACAAGCAAACCTCCAAACTAGGCTGCCTCTGCAAAGTGCTCAATCTGAAGCCAAGACAGCTAAACCAATCCTAGACACTATATCAGGGCAGGACAGTATCCTCCACGCCAGGAATGAAGTTAAGCTTCAGCAAATAGACAAAATTGATGGGGGGAAATAGCCTCAAAATGAGCCAAAGACAGAAAAAAAGCCTGATGTTAGAAAAAAATATCAACAAGAGAGGTGACCAAAATATGAGCTTAGTAGAAGACAACAATACAAAAACAAAAATGTGTGAAGCCTCAAAGGAAAATGTGAAAGGATGTCAAGCCCAAAATGAACTCCTGGAAATACTTCAAAAAAGGGATAGGGAAAAAAAGAAGAAACCCGGAAGAAAAGTTAGAAAAGAAAATTATTTCTCAAAAAAATAGTTCCCTAATCAAGAAAATATAACTCAAACAAAAAAATAATTTCTTAAGAAAAAAATTACAAAACCTCGAAGAATAAAATGACTCCCTAAAAATCAGAATTGGACAAATGGAAGCTAACAACTTTATGAGACAGCAAGGTGATGGTGGGATTATGGGATTATACTGATGCTTTTAAAAAATCATTTCTGCTACTAAATGGAGGATAAATTGGAGTAGAGAGAGACTTGTGACAGGCAGAACAACCAGCAAGATGTTGCAATGGTCTAGGTGTGAGGTGATGAGAAACTACACCTAGATGGTGGCAGTACTAGAAGAGAAATGGGACCCCATTCTAGCACTGTAGCACAAGGGAAATCAACAGACCTTGATAATTAATTGGATTATGGGATGGAGAGACAGTGAAAGCAAAGGATAATAAGAGCAGATTGTAAGCTAATAGCACTGAATAGTAGTACCCTATCTGTAATAAAGAAGTTTAGAAGTGGGAAGGATATAGTAGGAAAGATAGTGATTTCAGTTGTAAATATGTTAAGTTTTTGATATCTGGACATTCATTTTGAGATGTCTAAAAGACAGTTGAAGAAGAGAGACTAGATAAGCAGAGAAGTTAGGATGGGATGGGTATATTTAAATATCACCAGCATAGAGATGATAGGGACATCTACATAGCATGGTAGATGGTGCTGGACTTGGTATAAGGAAGATTCATCTTCCAGAATTCAAATTCAGTCTCAAACACCAGTTGTATGATCTTGGACAAGTCACTTAATCTTGTTTGCTTCAATTTCCTCATCTATAAAATGGAGTCATAAAGTGTTGGACAAGACTGAAACAACTGAACAAAATACACATGATAAGTAAAACCATGGGAGCTAATAAGATCACAGAGAGAATTAGTCTAGAGCAGTGGTTCCCAAACTTTTTTGGCCTACCGCCCCCTTTCCAGAAGAAATATTACTTAGCCCCCTGGAAATTAATTTTTTTTATTTTAATAGCAATTAATAGGAAAGATAAAGGCACCTGTGGCCATCACCACCTTCCTGGATCACTGCAGCACCCACCAGGGGGCGGTAGCACCCACTTTGGGAATCATAGGTCTAGAGTAAGAAGAGAAGAGAGACCAGGAAAAATCTTGTATGGCACCCTCCGTAAATGGGTATGACTTGGATGAAAATCCCAGGAGACCAAAAAAGAGCAATCAGATAGGAGAGCGGTATCCCAAAAACCTAGAAAAAAAGTGTCAAGAAGATGATGATGCTTCACAATGTCAAGGACAGCGGAGAGGTCAAGAAGATGATTAAAGATATGACTTTCATACACAGTTTTTCACAGAAATAGAGAAACTCATGTTAGCAATTCATGAGCAGGCCATTAGATCCAAAAATTATAGAGAGATTCTTTTTATATAGGTCAGATTAACCAATCAATTTGGATTATGCAAGGAAAGAACAGAAACTGAGTAGGGTATATCACTGTAAGCTGCAAAAAAAAATAGCTGAAAACTTTAAAAAAGACAGCCCTTTGCATAGAATTATACATCAGTAGTTTTCTAGTTTTCCTAACCTAATAGGCAACAAATACCTATTTTTTCAAATAAAGACCTCAAGATATTCTTGAAAAGTCAATAAATAAACTACACTGGAACTGGCCCATTTTCACACACTTCTGTTTTCAACAACTGCCCAAAACCAACACCTCTCCATACAAATTCACGAATAAAGTTTATAATAGATAGGCGTTATAATATCAAATGCATATAATGTCCAAGTTATTTAGGATGAAAAGCTTTAAAAATACAGATACTTAGAAAAAGAAATCAAAGTAATTTGAGGGAAACATGGAATTATACTGAGAATGCTTTCAGTGAGTCTTCAGAAAGTGTGCTTACATTTCAGTACTTCTATTACAAAAACCAGTTATTTCATCTCCCTTTATGAAACAATCTGCAAAAATTAAAGTATAAAAGAATAATAGCAGGATAGCAACTTGTCCCAGGACTATTTTCAGAACCACATCAAAAAGAATGAGGACAAGAGAAAAAAATTTAAAAGAGCAGCAGCAACAGCAGCTATTATTTCTGTAGAATTTAAGGTTTGCAAAGCACTTTACATAAATTGAAAGGGGTGGACTATTGGAGTCTATTTATAATAATGTTACATGCATTGATTTGAGGCCTACCTGAAAACAGCCAAAAAAAAGCACAGTTAGCTTCTATAAATTACCAAAAACAATTGTAAAATTCAATAAAAATACCAGACTGTAAAAACATTTCCTACAACATAATTTGAGAATGTAAAATACATAAAGCAATGAGTCACCAAAAATCAGTTCTCACTTCTAATTAGAAAATTGTCTAAGCTTCCTCTTTCAAGAAAATCAGTTAATCAGTAAAAAGGATCCAATTGAAACATGATTAGTTTACAAATTCCCATTTGATTCAAAAAAAAAGTTATAGCAGCAACTTTTGGACTAGCATCCAAAATAAAATTGCAAGACTGATTAATTACTTACTGTTAATAAAACTGTAATGGAAAATTGATTATTCACTAGTAGTTAAATGCTGTTTTCCACATGTCAGAAGAGGACAGCCTATGAAGCAGAAAATATAAAATACCCAGTAGAGTATCTTGTTTAATAAGGGAAAAAATGAGAGGCAAATTTTATAGTACTAGTCTAGTGCCTGAGTCATCACAATGATGAGAGTCACACTTCTTGGTTATCTTTGCTTCATATATACATAAAACTGCCATGACCTGTGTGATGCATGGCTTGATGTTCCTCTGTTAATCCCTATTTAACAAAGCTTTTTTTTTAAATCAGTCCTGTTAAACCTGAATATGAAGCCAGCACTATCATATTTTGTAAAATAAATTGTTCTGACCTTTTCTTTTTCCTATTAGCAGAATAGCTATGACTATATGTACTCTCTCAAACTCTGAGGTCCCATTACTTGTATCTGATTCATCTGACCACTCTGATCCAATATGTTAGAGTTAATGTCCTGGGAAAGTCTCCTGCAAATACTGAATCTTTAAAATAAAAAGGGGGATGGGATAGCTAGATGGTACAAGGATAGAGTACCAGGCCTGGAGTCAGGAGATTCTGGGTTCAAATCTGGTCTCAGACACTTCCTAGCTATGTGACAACTCCAACTGCTTAGCCCTTGGTATTCTTCTGTCTTAGAATTCATACTGAGACAGAAGGTAAAGGTTAAAAAATAAAATAGAAACTGGAAAAGAAATTCTCTTTAAGCAGTTCAATTAGCCATTCCTCTGCCACTAAAAGGCAACATGAACTCGTAAAATAGGCAGGTGGAGTGGAGATAGGGAGAGGGAGAGGGAGAGGGAGAGGTGTATTCAATTGCTTTTCAGTTGTCTGACTCTTTGTGATACCCCTAGGTTTTTCTTGGCAAAGATATTGGAATGGTTTGATATTTCCTTCTCAGCTCATTTTATAGTTGAGGAAACTATAGCAAACAGAGTTAAGGGATTTGCTCAGAATCAGACAGCTAGGAACTATCTGTGAGGTCAAATTTGAACTCATATCTACTTTACTCCATGCCTGGGCTGGCTCTCTATTCATTGCACCATCTTGCCGCCTCCTCTCTGGCCCCGACCCCTACCCCCAACCCATCTCTTGCCCAATTTCTATTTTAATGATTAAGTTTTGGCAGGAAACTTTCCTAGGACAAAAACCCTCACATGTTATATCAGTGTGGGCAGGCGAATCAAATACAAAGAATGGGAGTGCTGGATTTGAGAGAGTGAATATAGTCATGGCTATTCTGCTAATAGGAAAAAAGAAAAGGTCAGGACAATTTATCTTACAAAATATTATAGTGCTAACTTCATATTCAAGTTAAATAGGCCAGATTTTTTTAAAGCTTTGTTAAATATGGATTAGCAGTGAAACATCAAGCCATGTATTAAACAGATCCCCGCAGCTTTATGTTACATATAAGGCAAAGATAACCAAGAAGTTAGCCTCCTCATTGTGGTGATCCAGGCAATAGACAATTACTATAAAATTTGCTTCTCCTTATTTCCCTTATTAAATAAGATATACAAGTGTTTATGTTTATATTTAGAGACGAACCCAAATAGTTCATATTATATATTACATATAAATATATCATGTTGCACACATATTATATAAAATAAAATAGTATTATAATACGCATATTTATATCTAAACTTTCTGACCTAATTTGATTCTTAGTCCCTCATCTTTCCTACTCCTCTCTCCTACATTTCCCTTCTCAATCACTACTGGCAATTCTATTATCATCCACCAAATCTCCTAGACAAGCTGAGGTCATGTTGTGTGGAAAGTTCTTTTATATTATCTCAAAGATTTACTTCTCCCCCGCCCTGCACACTCAAAGAAAAATTCAGGCCCTTTTACTTCTCATTTATTTCAGTTACATCATTTACTTCCCCGATTCATTAGTATGTGGCTCTAGCAAAACTAATAGCTTTTTATATTTTGTTAGCTTTTCATTATCTCTTATAATGATGTAGTAAGTAAAGAGGGCTTTTGAGTATTCACACCTGACAAAATCAGCAGAAACTCAAACTTTTACTCTTAACATCCATTTTTTAAATATCCACATACATACACCTATATAGGGTACGGGGCTATGCACTGGAATGCTAATATAGTCACTGCAACCTATATCTGGATTCATTTTTCACCAACATCGGTTTAGACAGGATGACAGTTTTCTACTACTTAATGGAAACTGACCAACCTTCTTTTGAAATCCAAAGTTACGACGAAACATTGGTCTTGCTATTACGCTGACAGAGAAACAGTCTATTAAAATGTGAAATCCATCTAAATATGCTTTTTTAAAAAAAATGAAAAAATGAAGTGCAGCATTTAGTTCCTCTGGCTCTGCTATCAATTAGGGTGATAAGAAGGCACTCAAAAGCTCCCTTTTCAATTAAGTTTTCTACCTTCCAACTGAAATGTTCCTGTCATTGAATACTGCATAGTGATTTTTTAAAAGGCTTCATCTTAGCAACCAAGTGATAACTTTCAAATCATCAAGAATCCAAACTGATTAAATCCTAACACTAATTACTTCTCTTTAAAACAAAAAGTACTTGAAAATAAGTGGCTACAAATACCTATAAAATACCTATATATGCATATATGGACTTATATTTATATTACACATATATGCATATAAATCCCATTAATATTTCTTATCTTTTTCTTCCCCCCTCCCCAGCTCAAAATTCTGTTGACTACTCATGCTCAGGCTCAAATCATCATTCAGATCATAATGAAGGCATAATTCCGATCTCTCTCTGTACATGCTAATTTCACTACCACCAGATGTAAAACCCACATAGAAATTCCTATAGAGTATTATTAGCCGGCAAGGAGCAGCATTAGAATGCATAACGGTATCCGCTCCAGCAAGTAAATATTTTGGTTTTAATTACATTATTACCTTGTTTTATGCTGCTAATTACTACAATTTATTGTATAATTGACTCTAAAAGAAAAATATTGCCAAAGCAGTACCTCGGTCCTAAAGTGAGTATAGTAGTATATCAACAAGTTTACCTGACTTTACATTTCTCTCTAGGATCTAGGGGGAAATCATGAGCATCTGTTATCAGTATGTGGCCAAAGCAATATTGCTTTATTTGGACTCACTCTTTTAAAAATCAAAAGTTTCCAGATTTTCTTTTTTTCTTCATAATTTTACATTTTTTCACTTGTTATGACCAATATTTATTTATATGAGATATAAACTGATTATTTAAAGTAATTTTTGTCCTCCATTCTCCTTTCCCTATTTTCCCCCCTTAGGTAATAGACACCATAACTCCTTTCTGATCTATGTCTCTATAACCTGCCAGCACAAAAAGCATTGGTCTTATGTTAATATACAGAAAAGCACTTGACTCTTAATTAGCCATCGCTGAAACATCATTGTAAGCTGCTAAAAAGTTTCTGCTTCAACCCCATTAGTCAAAAAACTTGACAGATGAAAAGGTTAAAACCAATGAGTGAATATTAGAAATAACAACAGATAGACCCGGGGTCAAAACAAATGAGCTCATTCTTCAAATTCAGCAGCTATTCATAAGCCACATGAATAGCTCACTTGAAGTTTATGACTTTAGTCGAGACTTACCAGTGAAATAACACCTTGTACTCATTCAGGAGCCATCCATTGTTCTGTGATTTGTATCAAATTTTAAAGGTAATAAATACTTTCTGGGAAATCTATTAGCCAAAGTTTAAGGCACGTTTAACAGCATGAAATCACACACATGGCTCCTTTTTTAAGTGACTGAAAGTTCAAGACAACATGGACTTCAAAATAAACTGATGCTACACATTTAGCTGAATGCAGGTGTATATTTTGATTGCCAAGATTGAAACTGGACTCCTTAGCCACATCACAACCATCTTCATCTGATCTAGTGATGACAAGGACATCTTCCTAGATTAGGAGAGTATTAATAAATAGAGTTATGTCTTTCAAGTATCTATGCGTACTTTGATTATTTTTAAATAAAAAATTAATTTCTGATGAGGTTTAGTGCCATTAAAACTAGTGAGAAGAACATAGGTGCATGAATATGTTTTCTTTGTCCACTATTTCTATTTATTTCTATGGAGTAGATAAGATATATATCCCTTTTTTTTGGTCATTTGTCTTGAACTAATGTGCCCTCTAATGGTTAAAGTGGAAGAATTGCAACCATAAAAATAGAAACAATATATGAGAAATGCATCCACTTAAAAGATACTTTGTCTCATGAAACCTTTAAGCCAGGAGTAGAAATTTGTTCGAAGAATACCCACTAAGAATAAACACCTTGAAAATCTTTCTATGCAATAGAACAGGAAAAATTACACTGGAGCAGGCCCATAATGAAATGTATTCAATTGTTAACAATAGTCTTCAATCCTGAAGAAGACATAGTGTTAAATCTTGTATGCACTAATGCTATATATGGATTTTGTGTGTCCTATCAGTTCCAATATAAACTTGAAGAGTTCTCAAATTTAAGAAATGCATCACTTTAAAATTCATTACTTCTGTATATTCTTCATTTTCACATATCTAATTCTGGAACAGAAGCATCTCAAAGAAAAAAACAACTTCCACAAATATGTTAAATAACCAATCTTCTAAATTAGCAAGTTTTTCTTCATTTCATTCAGACTATGTTCTCTCATTCTTTCTGCACAACAGAGAATTAAGTGGAGAGTTGGCAATTATCCAGCTAACCAGACTAATATTGATAGCAAGCCTAGAGAATTCAAGCAGGAAAAGACCACTGGAGTAGGGATAGGAGACCCTAAACAGCTTTTTCTGTCCATCTACTTTTTATTATGTAAGCTAAACCTTTGTGATATAATTCATGTCTAATAGGAACCTGGACAAAAGAAAAAATATAGTTATTGGAATCTTACAATTTTAGAAAAATACATTTTGAAGGTTTATATAGTATTCAATTTTTTTCAGGACTGCGGGACAGGAGAAGGGCAGAGAGAAGAATTTGGACCCATTAAATCACTGGTATAGAGAATTTCCTTTAAGGAAAATCCCTTAACCAATATATATCAGCAAGTATTCTTCAGTTCATAGTCTTAGAGTTGCCTGAGGAAACAAGAAGTTAAATGAAAGCCATTATGTAGACCATGTAGCAGAGCAGAACTTGAACTCAGATTTTCCTAAACCCAAAACCGTCTTCCTTACCACTATACATCCTCTCAAATGTTATAATCAAAATTATAATTGTATTAGGTCTTTACTATACTTTTTAATTTAACCTTACTGAAGAGGAGGCAAAAAAAATCTTAGCTTTACTCCCTAGAAACTTAAAAATAACTAAAAGGTGGACTATTTTTGAATCAGTAGGAATACATAGTATATCTATAATTTTAAAAATCTCTTTATTACTGTTATTCTTAAAAGAAAAGTATGATTTCCCTGTTGGATAAGGGGAAGGATCATTTTTCCCTATTTTACACATGGGTTGACCTGTCAAATATCATACAAGTCAGTGGTGGACTCAAGATTACAATTTATACTTATTTATGTGGTCTACTGGTCTAGGCTGATAACTCTGTGTTACATGAATGCATTATTTTAGTCAGAGTAAAAATAGTAATTTACTAACTTGGATTCCTATCTCTTTAGGCAAAAGTAGTAAATATGTGTACTCCTACAAGAAATATAACAAAGATATTGCAAATATGCTCCTTTTCAGTTATAACAATTTTAATAATGAAAAATTAAAATTAAGTATACTAGCAATCTCTTTGAAGCAGATGTTTGCATTTTATTTGTGTGTATATATATATTTATATTTAGGTCAGCTAAGCAATAAGCACTTATTAAGTGCCTACTCTGTGCCAAAAACTGTGCTAAGCACTCAGAATGCAAAAAAAAAAAAGTAAGCAAAAGAGAGCACCAGCTCTCAAGGAACTCACAGTTAACATGCAAATAATTGTACAAACAAGATATAGACAAGTTAAGTTGGAAATAATTGAAAGAGGAAAAGGATTAGCATTAAGGGGAAATCAGAAAGACTTCTCACTGAAGGTAAGATTTTATCTGAGACTTGAAGGAAGCCAGGGAAACCAAGAAATAAAAGTAAGGAGAAAGTGAATCTAGGAATGGGGTATAACCAGTGAAAATGGGTAAAATCAGAAGATGGAATGTATTGTTCAAATAATAGTGAAGAGATTAGTGTCACTGGAACACAGAGTAAGATGGAAGAAGACTGGAGTGGAAAAAGAAGAGGTGTCCGTTGTGAAGGGTTTTGAGTTCCAAAGTGGGGAGTTTATATTTCCTCTTGAAGATGATAGGGGGCCAGTGAAGCTTATTAAATAAAAGTGACATAGTAAGAGTTATGGTTTTCAGAAGATTCATTTGATAGCTCAGAGGAGTCTAGGCAGGAGTGGGGAGAAATTTGAGGTGAGGAGACCAATCAAGAGGCTAATGTGATAGTCCAGCCACAGGATATTGAAGGCTTGCATGAGGGTGAGAGTAGCATCAGAGGAAAGGGGTAGCAGGGTATTTTTGAGTGATGTTGTGAAACTAAAATCAATAGGCAACTGTTTGGATATGGGTATGAGAGAAAGTGAGATGAAGGATGCCACCTAGATTGTGAGCCTCGGTGACTGGGAGGATGGTGATATATAATTCTTAGTTCAAGAATTATATATGGCACTAAATTCATCACAGAATTCTATCAAAAGAGAATATGTGTAGAGGAAATGTTTCATTAAGTTGTCCTTGTTTTAATGGTAGTGAGGAAGATATCAATGGGAAATAGGTGATATCCAAGATTCATTCAAGTTTTAACACTTTATCATTCTAAAAACCCTCAAATGACTTTATACTACTTCATATAAAAATTATATATTTAGTTAACACTATTTGGCCTTGTTTATTATTTTGTCTCTTTTTCCCAATGTTTCTTCTATTATCTCTAGCTCTATTTTTATAGGCAGAAACTATTTCTACTGTTTTTCCCATACTGCGAATACTCAACAAATGGGTAGTTGGTTTATGATCAATTCAATCAGGTCTTCCTCAGTTTGTCTTAATAACAACGATGTATCGGTGGAATACTCTGGCTGTCATTCTTTGTTCTTTCCATATGACCAATCCATCTTCTCTTCCTATCATACAATTCCCTAATTGTGTCTTTGATTTTTGTTCTTAAGAATTTTACATTAGTTACACATTGTAGACTGCTACCCATTTTAAATTGTTTCAGGGTACTTGTATTATATGTCTCCATACAGAAATCTATAAAATAACTTTAAAATAGATTTTGCATTTATGAAAAATTTGTGATCAATATATCTTTAAAATATACCAATATACAGTAACAATATACCAAAACCAAATCAGTCTACTCTCCTCTTCCTTTTCAATGATGGGCCACACTCATTATCCAGCTTTACTATTTGCCTCCATGTATGTGTGTGTATGTGTATACACACATATATATGGACAGACTCTACCTAAATGCATATAAAATATAGGAAATGGATATTTATAATATTGAACCTCTTCTTTTAAAAAGTAAGGAGATAACATAAAGATAGTTTATAGCTGTGAGGGGGGGAAAACCTTTGGGTTGGTTTTATTTAGTTGGGTATCTTACCAAGCTTTCTTCAGACTACCTTTACCTTCAAATGTTCCTCTGTTTTATGAGATAATACAATATTATTATCTTATCTCCCTTAATTGTCCATAATCTTATTTTCCATCAACCTTTCTAGTAATATTTAACAAATGAATTTGCATTCTAATCTGAAGTTGCCTTTGGCAGCTATGTTGTCTATCCATTTGCCAAGTAAGATAGATATTTGCTGATTAAGTCATTTTGGGACTCTTTCTTTCTCCTTTATGTGACCACAAAAGTGGTTTAAGGTGGTTAAATTTTTGGATTTACTCATTATGTTATAAATTACATATTTCAGTGTCATATGTTGCCCATTTCTCATTTTAAAATTCTTCATGATTTAAAAATATTTAAATCTTAATATTTAAAATTATTTGCTTAATAGTTAATGATGAATCCATATGAATTATATCACCGTGTTTTTTATCATCTTATTCTTGAGTTTTTGTTTATTTGTTGTATTATTTATGATCTTAGCTCTACATGATGGTCTTACTCTCCTGAAACAGGTGATAGGAATAATAGTCTAAGAGTCTTTTCTATTTTTGTCAAATATAATCCATTCCATACTTTATGATATTATTTGCTGTTCACCATGACCAGTTTCTACCAGCACTTGGGTTGCATGAGTACTCTATTTCTTACTTAATCAATTTTAGTATTTTTATATGTACATATACCATCCTTTACTTCCTTTAACTTCTCAGTTTTGCTAACAAATGATTGCATATAGAAGTTTCTCATAATTATGTTTATTCTTTTCTCTTTATTGGGAATTCACCCCACTCATTTTTTATTTTTGGACATTTTATTTTTCTTGATTAAGTTAGCCAATGGTTTATCAATTTTATTAGTCTTTTTAAAAATAGCTCTGAGTTTATCAGTGTAATATTTTTAGAGTAAATTTTCTCTTCATCATAATTTTGAGGCTTCTTTTTTGGGTCTGTTTTAGAATGTCCCAATATGCCCTCAGACTAGACCTAATTCAACCTCACCCTCAATTCAGTGGTGTATGGTTGAATTAACAAAAGACAAACTGAACCAAGATTTTTCAGTGTAATAAGAGAAACCCTTTTACCATTAACTACTTCCAAACGTTCCATATAGCCAGAAGCAAATCTTCTCTTTCCAACTCCTATCCTTGAAGCAATGACCATATCTACACAATCAACTCCACCATCTGGAGAAACCTCATTCTTCTTCCCCTTGCTTCCTATACCAACATGGGTTTGATCATGATAAGATTATTCTACCAGAACCATGTGAAACACAGGAACTAAGGAATTCTGGCTGAGTCTCCGGATTTTCCCTTGTTGCTTGTGCCCATATTTGTTTCACTGATTTTGCTGTGTTCCTGATCCCTGCTTCAGAAAACTTCTCTGGATTCTGTACCTATTTCCTATTTTGACCTTTTAGATTTTTCTATTCCTTAGAACTTTGCCTCAACTCTCCTCCTACCAGAATGTATACTCCTCAGGACTTCTACAACATACCCCAGAAACCTCTTTATTCTAGTGGATCTCTACAGATCTGGAACCCACACCTTGGGAGTAAACTCTGCTCCGTTTCTAAATGTTATAATGTGTTGCCCAATTATTGCTAGTTGTTTCTTTTAGTTTAATTTATAATTTCACTGATATAGAGAACTCCTTATGTGTGAATACCCTGTGTCAAAACTCTCTCTACCTTTTCAGATCAGTGATATATCAATGAATTATATGTAGTTCATGGGGATATACCTGGAATACTAAGAAGTGAAGTGACTTTTCAGTGGTGACATCTATTATGTGTCAGAACCAGGGCCATGTACCACTGACCTGAGAGTGAAGTTGAAGTAGGGCTAGTTCCAGGTCATAATGGGAATTTCTAAAAACAAGTACGAAAGAAGAAATCTTGAAAATTATGAGGTGAGAAAATTTAAAATAAAAATTGTAGCACTGATAAATAAGCCCAAGAGATTTAAAAGAAAAACTAAGAAAATTGATATGGGGCAGATAGATGGCACAGAGGAGAGAGTGTCAGGCCTGAAAGTCAGGAAGACTCATCTTTCTGAGTTCAAATCTGGCTTCAGACACTTAATAGGTAGGTAACTCTATGCAAGTTACTTAACCCTGTTTGCTTTGGTTCCTTAGTAAAATGAACTGGAAAAGGAAAGAGCAAATCACTCCATCATCTTTACTAAGAAAACCCCAAATGGAGCCACAAAGAGTTGGATATGACTGAAATGACTAAACAACAATAATAAATGAGTAAATCATTAGTTGACCTGTTTGAGGAGGGAGAGGGAGCAAAAAACCCAAAATAAATTCAGACCTTCCAATCATTTACTAAATTTTATCAAAGCATATTTAATATGTCCTCTTCTATCTACTCACACTTTATAATTATATTCCAGTTCAGGCCTTCATTACCTCTCATTTAGAGTAATAATAGTAATACTATTACTACTAATAATAATAATAATACCATTTATATAGCATCCACTATGTTGCAGACAATGGGATAAACACTAAAAATATTATCTCATTTTATCTTCACAACCCTGGGAGGTAGGTGCTGTTAATACCTTTATTTTACAGATGAGGAAAGTGAGACAAACAGGTTAAGTGACTTGTCAAAGATGACACAGTTGGTGTTTTATTTTAACAGCATCTTATTTGATTTCTCTGCATTAAGCTTTTCCTCACTCCATTCCATTCTCCAAAACCTATCATAGTACTTGATTTTCCTAAAGCATAGAAATGACTTGTGGGAAGCCAATAAGAGAATAGATAAAAATCTGAGACTCCTCTTTTGACCCCTTTTATGATCCTTGTGATTTCTTGTTGAAAAGTATTGTGGCCTTATTGAAAAGCTTTAAGTTCCTATCAAACCTGAATTTAAAGAGTTAACACTGTTAAGCCAGCAAGGAATGCTGCTGCCTGGTATAGTCAAGGCCAAAATCTTAGCAGGGCAATTCGACCCTGAGAGGGATACTCCCCAACTTGGCTTCCTGATAAGAAGCCAGTCAAAATTCAGCCTTGGCCTTGGTCTATTCTGAAGCCAATGTTTTGTGTTTTGATGTGACATAATTTGTAACTTCTGCGCATCTGCAAAGTTTCTGGGAGGTTCTTTTGTGTGAAATGAGTCCTGAAATATATATAATAAACTCCATGCTCCTGGAGCCAGAGCTGGAAGCATGAGGCAAAAGACAACTCCCTTGTCCTGTCCTTATTTCTTTATCAACTAAACTGTCCTTATCAGATTATCAGAGATGATAAAGAGATCTCCACAATGGCTCTGTCATTCCAATACACAGCCACTCCAATGGCTCCATTTTACCCCTGGATCAAATATAAACTCCTATGTTCAGCATTTAAAGATGTATACAACCTGGTCCCAGCCTACTTTTCTAGTTTTCTTATATATCACTCTCTCCATATGCCTGTGGATCAGCTGTCCTTCATATGCATTACTCCATCTCCTGACTATGCATTTTCAATGGTTGTTTCTCCTGCCTGGAATGCTCTCACTCCATATCTGTGCCCCTTGAGATACCTGATATTCTTCAAAAACTAGATCAAGCACCATTTTCTATAGGAAGACTTTCTGATCCACCCACCCCCCCATCTATTGCTACCTTTTCATTCACAGTTACTTGATTTCTGCTTTGTATATATATATATATATATATTGTAAATGCCAATTATACATATGTGTGTATGTGTGTATGCATGTGTGTACATGTTGTCTCATATTATAATGAGCTATTTGAGGGCAGGGACAGTTTTTGTTCTTTCCTTTACCTCTGTACCTCTAATGTTTAACATGACTCCTGGTTCATAATAAATATTTGTTGACCAGTTTATTAGTTATCAATATCAAGATGGCACTCTCCATTATATCATGCTTCCTCTTATGGTCTATTCATTGGGATTTTTTTATAATGCAACTATATGCTAATATAATTTGCTACTCAGTATATCACCAGGACTTGAGTTTGGGAATATACAGATTTCGTTTCATTCCTTTTCTTTAGAGTCAGAGAAAGTCCTCCTGCCCCTACATAGCTTTTCCTGCCTTGCCTCCATTTCTGCTTCAAAACACATTTCCTTGTCCTCTCCATTTAAGTAAAAGGATTTACTTAGGCTTAGAATTAACCTAAAGGTATAGGTAAAAGAGGAAGATAACCATTCCAGTTCTTCCCCTCTATCCTGTACCTGCAATATCTACTTGTATTCATGAAATTAAACTGTAGTCCTATTTATATAGTGTTATCTTCTACATTCTACATTCTTCTCTTCAAAACATTGAACAGGAATTTCTCGAATGCAGAAAGATAAGAGTTACCAGAATCCTCTAGCTACTTGACATTTGTTGCAAGTTACAATGAAGTTCAAGGTTTAACAACATATCTGCTCTTTTTTATTGATACCATGTCAAAGTTCTTGCAGCCAGAAATATTTTTTTCTTTCATTTTTATGGTATAAGCATTTCATTGTCCTCAGGAAAGAAAGCAAATTAAGGTAGAGATGAATAAATTACTACATTCTATACAGTGGAAATTCATTCAATTCACAGACATTTTTTTAAGTTTCAAGAGATAAGACTAGAACGTTTTTTTTCCTATTCAAGAAAGTTGCATTAAAATTCATTAAATGGGACTCTCTTAGTTTGAATATTTTCTCATTAATTTTCCAAACAAAAAAACTGGTTTCCAGTTTGGTTTTGTGATTTTTCTTCATACAAATACAAGTATTATTGCCATATAGTTTTATCTTTATTAATTGTATTTATTATCTTCTGTCACTAAATAATATGATTATTTGTAGGTATCAAATTTCTTTGGAATTACTGCTCCAGAGTTAAGCTAGCTGAATCACTCCCACAAGATTCAAGAGGTGTCCTCAGAGGATGGGATATCTCTTAACTAATGCTATCAGTTCAAGTCCTCCCAATGTTTGGCCAATAAGTGATTACTAGTCCAGTTCCATTTAACCACTTTACATGAATTAGCTTTTACAAAGGGATATTTTATTTCAAAGATATAGTGGACATGGGGCAGGGGAAATCAACATTCCCTGCTCAAACACCTCTGGGAAAAACTCTCCCTCTACCTCAGTCCCTGGGGAGAATGGGTTTATTCTAAGTAAAGTCTCTATATAGCATGATTCCCACCAAGTTCACATTCAGATGAAGCACAACTACTAGATTAATCTTCACCTTAGCTACCACTGAGATGAGTCCCAAAAGTCTTCACTTATTAGGGTGTCATATGCTAAATTGGATGCAAAACCTGACATGGACCTTGATTTTTGGATTCCTAAATCCTAGTCTCCTAGATACCCAGAGAATTATTGTTCTAATCTTTTGCAATTCATTTCCTCCACAGTCTCTCCCAGGCAATTCTATTACATCATCATCATCATCATCACTTGTTGTTCTGCTATCATTTCAATCATATCTGACTCCTCCTGACACCATTTGAGGTTTTCTTGGCATAGGTACTAGAGTAGTTTTCCATTTCCTTATACAGCTCATTTTACAGATGAGAAAACAGAGGCAAACAGAATTTAGTGACTTGTCCAAGATCACATAGTTAGTAAGTATATGAGACCAGATTTGAACTCAGGAAGATGAGTCTTCCTAACCCCAGGCAAAGCATTCTATGCACTGTCACCTACCTGCCCAAGAAGAAAGATTACAGAGATAATACAAGGGACAGGGAGTATAGTCTACTGATATCCTGTGACTACAATGGAAATATGGCTAATATGGAAATAAATTTTTCATGGTTCAGGATGTATAATGGGTATTATATTTCTTGCATTCTGAATAAGTGGGAGAGGGTGGAGATAGGGAGAAAATTTGAAACTAAAAATTAAAATTTTCTTTAAATTTTTTAAAAATAATATGAAGAACACCAAAGTGTTGCATGAAGTCCCTGTGGCAAATTTTTGGGAGGAAATAGACACATTTACTTATGTTGAGTAGGCATGAGTGCTTTTTGTGTGATCTGCATCATTGAAAGAAATACTCAAATCAATGATATCAGAGATCTTTGCAATATTGGAATTCCTTAAAGAAGTATATAGCATGAAGATAGTTTACAACTGTGCAAAGGTATAGGGATTATTCCTCTCCCCACAGTACACATAGAGAATTTAATATTAAATATAATTCACAACATAATAGCTTGATTGTTGCAATGACCTAAGGGGAGTGATGGGAGAAAACAAGGATCCTGCAGAGAACAAGAAAGTGTATAAAATATAAGAGAGGGGAAATAATTGTTACATTTATGATTCTTTCAATTTGGATTATGGGACAATGACAACATGACCTCTTTCGGTTTTCAGACAGCATGATGTATAATAAGGCTCTGAATAAAAGTATTATCAGTAGTGTTTGCAATTTAATTGGCTACCTTTGAAGCTAATAGGCATTCTTCAGTTTCTAACTTTGATTCCCAGCTGTAGTTTTGTAAAAGCATCACTTTGTCCAGCTGTTTAACCTTCTCTTGTGTTTCCAGATCTCGAGAGGATTTTGCACAGACCTTTTACTCGAGCTGAGAGAGATTCTTAGGAGAGATTTCATATAAGTTTCAGAGAACCAAGTCTGTTAGGCATCCACAAGATTATGTTTTTATCTAAGCATCTGCCTGAACTATGCATCTAACTTGTTATGATTTCATTTAATAGAAAGATGAACATCACTATCATCAAGAAGTTGAATTTATTAAGTGCTTTTATTAAATTCGTTTAACAAAACCAATCTATTGTGTTCAATCTATTTCAAAAGAACAATATTGATAATATAAATTCCTGAAGGGGTGGTTGGGAAAGGTTTAGTCTAAAACATATTTTGATCAAAGAAGGAAAGAAATTTTCATAAACATTATGTGACCCAACAACAAAATAGAACTATGCTGATTATAGCATCATTAACGTGCTGTTGTTGTTCGGCCACTTTCAATTGTGTCCAACCCTATTTGGAACTTTCTTTCCAAAGATACTGCGACAGGTTTGCCATTTCCTTCTCCAACTCTTTTTACTAATGAGGAAACTGAGACAAACAGGGTTAAGTACCTTGCCGAGGGAAACATAGCTAGTAAGTGTCTAAGTTCAAATTTGAACTCAGGTCTTCCTGATTCCAGGCCTGACATTCTATTGACTATACCACCTACCTGCCCAGATGCCACTAAGGTGAGTTATTTCACCAGCTGAAGAAACAAAGAAGTATGTGCAGATGTGAATTGACAAGTGTATATGAAGTACCTACTAAGAGTCAGACACTGTCCTAAGTGCTAGGGATACAAAGATGAAGATTGCAATAATTGATACTCTCAGGAAACTTAAGCACCAGTTCTAGAAGACGGAACAGTACAAATAGAAGAAATTGATATAGTAGTCCAATAGAAAAGTGATAGACCTGAAGAGAGAATAAAGACCTAGATTCAGATCCTGGCTCTGATACAAAATGTTTGTATGAGCCTAGTGAAGTCATCAAACATTTTAACTTCATTTTCCTAATATGTTAAAATGGAAATAATTCTTACAGTAATACTTCATTGGACTGTTTCAGATGTCTTCTAAAAGTTAATGCACTATAGAAACACGTTATTATTAGTTGTGAATGAAAAATAAATCAAAACAAAAAGACTGAAAACTTTGAATACATTTAAGGGAACTCATACTCATTTTTTAAGAGTAAATATGGAGGAGTTGCAGAATATTGGAAATAATCATAAGAGTTTTACATCACAGAATTTACATGTAGTGTAATATGTAAAATGTGTCCATTTCAGAACATATATTGTAAATATGTATATGAATTACACATATACATATATGAAATATAGATATACTTATGTATTTTACATTTGTAAAGTGCTTCACAGTTTACAAAGCACATTCATATACATTATTTGATTTGTTCCTCAAAATGAGAGAAAGAGAGATGGACAGAGAGAGAGACAGAGAGAGAAAGAAACAGAGAGACAGAGAGACAGACAGAGACAGAGAGATGGGAAGAGAGGACATTATGCATTTCATTTCCCAAATGAGAAAACTGGGGCTTCAAGAAGTTAAGTGAGTTGCCTTAGGTGATCCAATTAGTGAATGGCAGAGACAGAACCCAAATTCCTGGTGTTGACTAAAGGGTTGATGTGCTTGCCATTGTTCTGCACTGCCCCTCCAGAGACTGCAGTATTATGTGCCTGTTAATTGTCATTCCTCTTGCATAAAGCTACAAATCAAATGTGGAAAAGCAATACCGAAAGGATAATTACAGTAAGTGCAAAAGAAATATTATGCATTATTAAAGCTAAGAATTTTTAATGAACGGGAGGATTTCAAAAGTTGTTGCCCATAGTAATATAAGCTCTACACATATGTCACCCAGAGTTTTGGTTTCTTTCACTGAAGCTATTTTTGTTCTTGACTAGAAGACCAATGCTAATGTAACCTTTTTCTTGGTATAACCAGCCTCAGTTCTAGGAAAATTTCTGCCCATTTCTAAGTCAAGGTTCTCTTCCATTAGATGGATGATGGGAGAGAGGGATGTTTTGTCACAATATATATCACTCACTCACTACTATTTTTAACTGACCCTATATGAAAGCAAAATTGTGACTTGAAGTTATTAAAAAACTGTCCATCAAGGGGTAACCATTGTACCTAGAAATACTAGCTTTATAAGCTTCCCTTTCTTTAAAACCAAAACTATGTTCAGAAAGCCATTGAATAAGGAAACACTCACCCAAGACTATTGTTTCCTATACTACACTAAAGTTCTTCTCTGCTTCAATCTCTGGCAATTTCTTCTAAGTTCGAAAGGTTTCCATTGTGGGGGTCTATTGATGGACTAAAACAGTAGTTCCCAAACTTTTTTGGCCAGTCTACTGCCCCCTTTCCAGAAAAAATATTACTTAGTCCCCTGGGAATTAATTTTTTTTAAATTTTAATAGCAATTAATAGGAAAGATAAATGCACCTGTGGCCATCACCACTCCCTTGGATCACTGCAGCACCCACCAAGGGGCGGTAGCGCCCACTTTGGGAATCACTGGACTGGAAGTTGTCAGAAGAGAAACCTAATTAAGTCCAGAAAGCCTCATTACCCAGCTGAATTTAATCAGCAACTCTGAAAGAATATCTCTCCCAATGCCAAGGTTGAGGCTCTAAGGGGATAGAGATGGAGCTATCTCCAACACAATAAAACTCCATATTCTTAAGCTTTTGAAGTACTACTTTCTGGGAGCTCTTCATAACAAATGACCTTACAGGATGGAGACTCAGAAAAGGTAACATTCGATGGAAATGAAGAAATGTACAAAGCATGAAAACACTTCAAGGGAGAACAGATACAGGCAGGTAATGAAAGTAGGAGGTTCTGGGCAGCCAACAGCCATCATCAGATACCAGAGCCCTAGAGACAAGGATGGCAGCAAAAGAAAGAAGAGCATATAAAGGAGATATCATTAGCACCAAAGATAAATGTTGCCTATTTCACAATTTGGCCAAGTGTTAACTCTGTCTCTTCCTGGAAATCAAGCATCCCTGAAAAATTCTTGGCAGATATAAACCTCCATATTGTGAAATTATGATTACATGCACTGGAAGTAAGGTTTTAAGGTATTCTTCAATGGTCCTAGCACTAATTCATAATAGCAATGGATAATGACATAATGCTTTTCAGAGAGTACCAATCTTATCCTCATAATAACTCCATGATGTGGGTACTAGCAGTATTATTATCCTTATTTTATAAGGGGAAGAGTCTGAAGCTCTAAGAGGCCCTTAGTCATACAATAAGCACTAAAGAAAGGATTTCCATCCTGGGCTTTTCTGATTTTAATTTCAATGTTCTTTCTACTACTATATGCACTTCAATTTATCACTTAATTATGCCTACATCTGATAAGATGTTATTATTTTTGTGGAAACAATCTATGAATTCCATGTCTTTTTCACTATATATTTAATTGGGATTTTTCATTTTATTTCCTTTTGTTTTTAATAAAAGAGGTAAAAAAAGAAAAAATACAAAATTCTTATTTGGCTGGGTACAATGTGATTGTATAACCACATATCTGCCTTTCAAATCTAGTACTTAGGAAGTTAAATGCCCTAGGGAGTGATGTTATCTGAGTGATTACTGGTGTGAATGTTTTTGTAAGAATGTATAATCCTAGCTAGCAACATACTGAAATATGCTGAAGTCACTAAGTATCAAATTAAAGATTATTTTTATTTGTGTGGAATCCACTCCAGCAAGAAATTGAAGTAAGGGATTTGATGGCCAAAAACAGTCGGACCTCCTCCTGAGATGTTATTAATTATTAGTAGGCCAGATTCTCTCAATCTCTTATCTCCCTGTACACTCAGATCTCCCATTGATTTAAATTATTATCATTATTTGCTAAATGCCTTCCGTGTGCTTGGTGCTTTGCCAAGCATAGAAAAGGATAGAATTCCTGCCCAAGGGATTTCCACTTAAGTTACCTTTCCAAGATAAAAGTTAAGTTGAAAAAAAGCTGTTTGGGAGCATCTGACTCAGTTTTGTCTAAGGTATTAAAACATCTCTTTAGAGATCTATTAGTCTGTTCAACAGCTTTAACCCAGCCAGTCATTGCACACATGAATACCATTGGTCCAAAGGAAAATCAGACAAGAGGGTGGTCATGATTTATAGCAAATCTCACCACTATTTGATTATATTTTTTAAAAATCTCAAAATCTATTGTATACAATGGGTTACACTTTGTAGTACTGACAAAGTGTAACCAATTCTTTTATACAAAATCACAAAGAAGGGAACTGGAATGGAATTTCAGAAAGTCTACTACTGTTTCCTTAATTTAAAACTTCCTAAGTCTCTCCTTTTCACATGCCATTAAGTTCTCTGCCCTCTGAAAGAATTTAAAAAGTATATTTGGTCCACAGGCACCAAGTGGTAATTCTGAAGTTATAGAATATATTTTTCTTCAATTCCACAAGCATTTATTAATTTCCTTCTATTCTGTACATCATTTACTATTCTAGGAGCTGGGGATACAAAGAGAAAAGTGAAAGAACCTCCTCTAATGAAGCTTACACTCTACACCAGAATAAATAATGTCACCTCCAGTTTGTATTTGCCATATATTACCAGGTTGCAAGGATAAGGCAAGCAGGGCAGAGTTTATTATCACCTGTTCCTAAAGCTTTCTTCTAATAAATGTATGATAATTGCTATGATTTTTTTTAATCTTTGCCTTTCCTTATGTTTATATTTGGTCAATGCAATTTTCCTTTGTTAGTAATTTGCATTTTGTTGATTCTTTAGGTTCTTTAAATAAATGCTTCATCTCCATAGATGCAGTTAGCATGAGAAATGCCTATGGCTAATAGTTTTTCAAATCACTTCCTCTTGAAATTTGCTCTAAGGGTATGAAGAATTAATTACACTATATGGAAGAAAAGAAAGCCAGCCTCTAAAGAAAGAGAAGCATCACTACCCAGTGGTTTTCACCATTTCTCTTGTCTACAAAGGCTAAGTCCTGGCCATCAGTTTGCTTTCATGTCTTACCCAATTCCCTTCATATTTCAAAAGATTGGTTATTTCATAAACATTGGGATCCCTCTGAAGATGCTGAAGACAAGTCCTTTATGATCTGTTATGCCTCCACTCTGATCAATTTTCTAATAAGCCCCTCCATTAGTCTTCATCCTTTAATAAGGATCAAGTTGGCTAATCCTCAACTAGCAGATCTGTCATGTAACCTGTCACTATGATCTCAAAGTCTTTCCTTCTTGGTAAAAGAAATTCATCATTGATTCTGCTTTACTAACATGCACTTGGAAAATTCAGGGTCACCATCTCACCATGATAATGCATTGTAGGACTTTGATAAATAGCTGTCTGAACAGTTGTCTAATTCACTTGCCATTCACCTCTTATTTTAAGAATACTGTTTGTTTTAGACCATTGTCTCTTCGCTATCCTCAATAGCAAGTTCACTTGATTCAATTAACTTTATGATCACTGGTAGTCATCCATCCTTATCTAAGTCGCCTTTCTTGGTTCCATTTACTCAGTGTTCTAATTTTATTCAAATGATTCTTCTTCTCCCACTCATCCAGGAACTACCATTGCAGGCCCTGAAGTCATTGGTATATGATAACTTAAGATATAGTCTTCCTTTAGTTAAAAGCTCCCCATAAATCACAAAATTTAATATATCATCTCTAGTTTTCCACTTTGATACCTTTACATGTTTCCTCTCTTACTATGTCCTCCTATCCACTAACCCACTAACACCATCTCAGGCTAATTTCTAACTATCTTTCAAGACCCATCCCAAATGCCTTCTCTTCATTCATTTAACACTTACTAAATATCTCCCCAAAACATTTGCTTTATCCTCTGAACTATTTTATACCTATCTACTACATTTTCTTGTTGAATCTTTTATTATAATTATTTGTGTACTTATCTTATCTTCCCTACTAGATTGTAAGCACATGAGATTGGGTTCTATGTCATTTGACTCTGAATTCCTCATAACATCAAATATAGAATTTTGCATGCAGTAGAAACTAAATATGCATTTATCTAATTGACTAGTAAGTAAATTAATCTGTTAAAATGGAAACAGGATAGGGATTTCCCGAGATTATATAAAACCTAAGCTTAATACATCACCAAATATAATTTAATTTTGTATTAGTGTTTTCTTCTTGATGGTTAAGACCTTTTCTGTTTTATATAATGAATACAAGGCCCATAGTGGCTTGACGCTTGATAAATGTTATTTGACAAGGATATAATGTTCCTGAACTTGTAGCACTATTGTTTATTGGCCTAATCTCTTTCCTTAAGCCACAGAGAAAATGCCTCACCGTAAGAGCAGGAAAAAATTTCTAGTTGCTCCTATTTCCGCCACCTGTGGCTCTGTGTCTGACTCCCTCTTGCTATTTCTTTTCTACTTCCCATTTGTATTTGTTCATGCATTCTGTGGATATTTGTGGAACTCCTATTAGCAGATCAAGGCACTATGCTGGACACTGTATTATTCACATTACATTGACTACAGTATTAAATTGCATTCGTGTCTCCTACCCCCACTAGTTTCTAAAAAGTCAACTAGTCTTGATGCCTCTGACATATTATGAGCTAATGCCTTTATTTCCCATACTCCCAGGAGCTATCCTCAGTCCCTTGAATGCATATATACTCCCTGTTTCTTTGCAGCTTTATGCTATGGGCCATCAAAATCCTAGGTCATTTTCTCTGAATAAACTTTGGTTGTTCAATCATTAAAAGAAATGAAATATCCTTTAATAGCTGACTAGATGAGACCATATTCTTCAGGAACTATAAAAAGGGAACCTCAAAAAATGGCCATGCCTGAAGATGATTCAGGGTGATAAAAATGAGTCAAGCAAAGGGAAAAAGCCTCTATAATAAGTGAGGAAATAAGACAGGATAGAATCTTGAAAAAAAGGGGGAGGGATACATGCGAACTTTGCATTACATAAATCCAATATATGAATTCTAGTTCATGATAAATTAGGGAATAGTTTCCATTTCATGTGTTCATCTAAGACTACAAGCCATAATGTTCAATATGAATTGAAGCATACATACATTGACTTTTTATACACAGTACTCAGGTGAGACAATGGGGTTTAGATGACAGGGCACTGAACAGAAGAGTCAAAAGATCTATCTTCTTATCCTAGTTCTGCTACTCTAACTAGCTGTATGATCTTGAACACTTAATCTGTCTAGGCTTCAGTCTCTTCCGCTGTAAAATAAATGCAATTTATAATTTTTAAGAGGGTTGGACTGTGATCTTTAAACTTTCTTCCAGCTCTAATGTTTTCATCCTAATAGAGACTTGTTTAACTAACTGGAACCACTTCCAACTTCCTGGCTACATACCGGGTCACAGAGCCAAAACACAATGGAATCATTAATTCAAAGGAGGAAAAGCAGATTGGGGGACTTAAATTATTCAGATGATTATATCAATCCTCTACTTCACTTTGGCAGCTCATCTACAGACTAAAATGTGACTGTCAGTAAGGAATGGATGGGGGAGGGGAGGAAAGAGAGAGAGAGAGAAACAGAGACATGCAGAGAAAAAAATCAAATAAATCTTCCTCTTATATCAATTTCTAAATGTTGGTTTAAGCAGGAAATACTTAGTGTTTAAAGATAAATATTTAGAGGTTTTCTTTCATTTTAATGTTCCCTCCCCCCTTGGTTTCTGTTTTCTTTCTTAATTATCCCTTTCCTACTCTAAGCTAATTGTTCATTCTTAACTATGAATCTTCATTTAAGTCCTCCCATTCTTTGTACCAGAGCTTTTGTTCTCATATTTCTCCTATCTATTTTATCCTTGCCCTGTTCTTTTTTATTATTATCCTTCATTATACATTTAAGCTCTTCCTTTTACTTTCTCTATTTTTTCCATCCTAAATCAAAATGTACTAGAGTGGAATTCTACTGAGAAAGGTATAAGCAAGCACAGAAACAAAAAGGATAGATAATAGGAGATAATTTGAATAAAGACAAGAACAATAGCAACATTATCTTGTGGCAGCATTTTTTTAAAAGTCATTTCCCATTGAGTATTCTATCGTTTTTCTTATTGTAAGAAGTGTTTTGATTGAACTAAAGGAAAAAATAAGCGGCTCCACAATTAAAACTTGATTCCCAATATTGAGTCTAAACTCTCATTCTAAAGAATGCAAAATCCAAATAGGAAAAAATACCTTCAGGTAACTTTATTGAAGATATTTTGGATAAGAATAGATTTGGGTCTGGATAAAGTCACTGATCTGCTTCTGAAAGAACAAATGTCAATGTGACCTATTAAAGTCAATCCTGAGCTCAGGGGTAACAATGAGCTGGGGATTAACATTGACAGCTACTTTACTGTGATTCTTTTGGACAGGAATTAATTTAATGTGTTGCTGTCAAATGAAACAAAAAACGAGATGGATTTACTAATGACTCTATTCTATATCACATATTTTTCCACCTCTGATCTCTGTCAGGATGAGTGTGACGGCAATAGAAAGTAATAAAAAAAAAAATTAAAAGCAGGTCTTCATCTCCAATTGTCTGACTTACAAAGTAGATAATTTTTAATGTGTTTAATCTGCCCAGCATAGGTGTCCTGAAGGAGCTTCTAAAAATGAAGTGATGAACCTAGATTTACATAGACAAATGTGTACACGTACGTACACACACACACACACACACACACACCCCTATGGGAGATATTTATTGAGTAATGTTCCTACAATTCTTGTTTAGATAGTCTTTAAGCTCCTTTCCATGTCTAAGGTTCTCCATGGTTTCACTGCTAAGCCAGGAGCCCAATCATTGGGGATTATAATGGAGTCCGAAAAGAGTTGATCTTTTCTCCCTCCCCCAACAACTCCAGCAGCATCCATATCCCAGGGCCAGACTTCATTGTCCAGTGTCACCACAGTGATGACAAATTGCCCTTTCAAAGAAGAATTCATTGGGAGTTCAGTATAAGAGTTTATCCTTAGCAAACACTATTTACCAAGTGAGTTTAGAGAAGCTTCCTTACACAAAGTAATTTGGAGTCTTCTTTGTTCTTCCTAACAAAGAAACTTCAATTCAGTTATCTCATAACAATAAAACAAAAAATGAGCACCTAAATCTCTTTCAGGAAAATTAGCTTTCTTATCAATTAATATTTATTGAGTAACCACTGAGAGCTAACAAAAGTTTCTAACTCTATAAGGAAGTTAATAAAATAAATTCAGGTCTAGTATACTGATTCTCTTGATTTCCTTAATTTTTTACCCATTTACAATGCATATTCCTGCGTACTTACCATAAAGTTTTTAAATGAATCCCCAAACGAGTAACACAAAGGGCTATTTGTTTATTAATGCATAACAAATGTGGAAAATGCCTCTGTACGGCTCTCCAAACATACCTATCAACAGATCTTATTTGCAATGACCACCATTACCCATTTTCAACACAGGTAAGCAGAATATATAAATATCAGAAATCAATATTCTTGTGCTCAAACTATGTGTCAAGATCCTTTCAAACTGTCTGGAAGATACCCTTAGGGAGCCACACACAGAAACTATCTTAACCCCCCCCCCACCTCCCTCTCCGACTTCACCAGTGCTCAGTAGAGCCCCTTTGGGCTAGCGGTACCCCCCTGCCTTCTGTATTTGTTTGATAAGCCCTTGACCCCAATCTTACAGAGCTTAGTCCTAGGCAACCGGCAGTCTTGGGTCTGAAAACCTAAGATTGCCAGCGAGAGGAGCAAGGAGCTAAAGTCCGAGCCAGCCAAATGATCGTGCAGTTCGCATCTATGAAGACCCTGCCTGAACACGTACCCGGGCAGGAGTGCAATGGCAGCCAGTCTCGGGGGACTTTTGACAAGATGCGAAGGGAAGCTATATTGAAAAGGGTCCGAAAGTGCAAAGGCTAGAGCTGTAAATGTTAGATGGCAGGTTCCTGCATATGCATTTCTATACCTATTCTCCCTGAGTTCTATTTATTTCCTTCTCCTATCGCATCTTTCCACTCAGACGTGGGGTGATGTGGGCATACGTGATCTGCCATAGTTCTGCCCTGCAATAAGAACAGGGACGAACAGGGAATTAAAGCACTAGCAGCTTCTGTGAAGACAGTCATAAGACATCAGGTCCTAGCAGTGCAGCCAGCTATTTATGGAGTCGGAGAGGCACAGGTTCCCACTCCAATCTTCACTGGAAAAAGAAAAGGGAAAGTTCTCTTCTTTCTCGTTTCTCTTTTGTTTTTTGTTTTTTTCTAACCTACCTCTTTTCTTGGGCTCATCTATCCTTCTAGCCACTCTCTTGTTCTCTTACCCTCTTCTCTCATTTATCTGCTTCTCTTTTCCCTTGTCTCTACTTTTTTTCTCTATTCCTCCCATTCATCTTTCCTATTCTACCTTTGCTCTCTTAATCTCCTTTTCCTTCTATTTTCTCTTTTCGCTTATTCCTCCTTTCTCACCTTCTTTTGGTATTCAGCATTCTTATTCTTTAAAGAATTATTAGTTTTTGCATCATTATTATTTCTTCTCCCTCTCTTACTGAGAGAATCTTCTTAGAACAAAAAAAATTTCCTTCCTTTCCAAAGGAAAAAAAACACTTCAACAAAGCCAACCAAAATTCCAAAAGGGACTGAAAATATATGCAATTGAACTATGTACTTCTAAAAGGCCTGCCAACAAACCCCTTTCTTCTCTTCTTCCTGAGCATGGAGCAAATTTTGTTCAGGCTCCTCCAGAGAAAACTTAGAACAACTTTAGAATTGCATCATAAAATTTTTCAAAACACTGTTAAATGCATCAGAACTCATCTATTCATCCCAACATTTTTTCTCTTAGAGCAACAAAAAGAAGCCTTTTGAGAGAAAATACAGAACTGTCATTGCTTTCCCAGCTATGGTGTTCAAAGCCAAGAGAAATATTTCCCAAACATGTTTAAGTTTCCCATACTAACATATTATGGTTCTATGAATTTATTTTGAAGCATTAAAAGGTTAGAGAAAATTAGATACAGTGTTTATGGACAAACATGCAAACAAAAACCACAAAAGAAGTTTTTTAATTGTCTGAAGCATGAAGTAATAGTTGACTCTTAAAAAAGTAAAAAAAGATCACTCCTTAAATAAATTGAACTATCTACTTGGGCATTGATTGTATAAAATATACTTTGATATTAGATTAAAGTTCCTTATTTTGCAAGTCAATTTACAGAGAAAAGACTAAAGATACTGAAAATAATAGATCATACATTTAATTGGTATTAGATAGATTGATTCCCCAATGTGCTTTTTTATTTCTATTTTAAATTTACAGTCTTACATGTATGTTATTTTCGTGAAGCAATTTTATAGTAAACTGTAAAACTTTGCTTTGCATTTAAAATGTTCACTGGGGATGACTATACCAAATCCTGTATAGGGTAAAAACTCTTTCTTAAACAACCTAAGGAAAAAACTCATTTCAGGCAGTCTAAACAGAGACTTTTGAATTGCTTGCAACTTACTTCAAAACAGAAAGTATCCAGTTTCCTTTGAAATGATTTCTCATTTAATACTAGAATCTGCTTGAGGATCACCTGAGAAAGGTTGAAGGGAGGAGGGGGGAAGTGTGAAATAGTTATATGGAGGTTTGGGGAACAGTAAAAGAACCACAGCACCACCTTGTGGGGAAAAGGGAATTTTTAAACATCCACATTGATTGTTATTTTCCCCCTGGTATAGTTAGTTACATAAAGAGAAATAAATAAATAAAAACAACTAAGCATAGAGCAAAAATTGAGATCTGTGTGAATAATTTTGTTAATACCCTCTTTCTCCCACAGTAATTGCTTCTGAAACAATCTTAGCCTGAGTATATCAAAATCACTGTGAAGACTATAGTAAGAAGTTAAACATAATGGCATATTGTTTGGAGAAATTATGTTTTTAATTTTGTAAATGAACCCAAAGGCCATGTAATGGGCACACAGTTATAAATCTCAAACAAAGTAAACCTTGTAAAAGAAGGCTCATGCCTTTCAAGTTGACTAGAATTTCATCCTTTTAGTGTTTATTTTTATTTGGTGAGCTGAACCTAGAAAAGAAAATGCTTAGCTAGATAAATGTGAGATAAATTTGATTTTATTTTCTGGAAAGTTTTTAAGTTGTTTTTCTCATTATATCGAAGAGCTGCAGTTCACACAGAATTTGTATAACTTATCATCAATAGCATGACAAAATAGCTCTAGCCACTTTGCAGCATATAATGAAGGTATAGATCACCACACCATAGCTTTCAAAAAGCCAAGACATAAGACTGCCAAAGCCAAGAAATACATGTTAAATGCTGTTTTTCTCCCTAGTGTGTATCTGAAAATATCATAAAGGACACTAAGCTATTTATAGGTGATTTTTTTTAATTCTTCTAACCTTAGAATTATAGGGGAAAAGATAATAACAACAGCTGATATTTATATATTGCTTCAAGGTTCTCAAAGGACTTTAAATGCATTATCTCACTGACTTCTCACAGTAACCTTCTATAGTAGGAGTCATCATTATAAACATGTAACAAAGAAAAAAATTGAGGATGAGGGAAGATTAAATTATTTGACCAGGGTAAAGCAGCTTAGAATCTGAGATATGATTTTAGTCCAGAAATTCCTCACTCCAAGAATCTGATGCACATTTTTAACCTAGAATTCCTCACTCCAGGGCCAGGGTTCTATCTACTATAGTTGTCCTAAATCCCAAGACCTCTAAATTTTGAGCTACCATTCCCTGGAAATCCATGGAATTATTTCAATATGGGGTTAGAGTTTAACTCCAAAGGGATGTGATCAGTGAATGAAAAGGTAGGTTACACACCACATTCCTCAATAACCAGCTGAGAACTTAATTCCAACATAATTATCCCACTCTCTTCAAAACTCCCTAACTCTAGCCACTATAATCATTGATCTCCACTGTGACTCTCCTTTGATGGATCCCTCAAGAATGTTATAACCTAAGTAGGACTAAGCACACAAAGCAGTTGCCCCTATCACATTCTACATTAACATATATGTCATCCTGATTACCCTAGCTGCAGGAACTCTCTAGGTCAGTGGCAACAAGTATACTATGATTCCCCTCTCCTAAATACACAATTTTCATTTTTGGTGGAAAAAGAATGATTAGGACAAATTTGCCATGCACAAATGGGTTTCAATTACCTCTACCCCTAAACTCAGTTCTCTCTCAAATGTACCTATACCCAACAAGATCATCATTCCTCTAGTCTTCCATATTCTCAAACCCCTCTTTATCCTTGATTCCTTAAGCAACTGAAATCACTTTTTCAAAAGTCACAGAATCTCTTGAATTCCCAGTTTGATGATTTTTTACTCCTGATCCCTCTCCATTTATCTCTTGTATTTGAATGTGACCACCCACTCCTCTTGGATATTCTTTCCTCTTCCTTTTTCATGACACTACTTTCTTGGTTTACCTCCTACCAGTCTGACTTCTCCTTTTTAGTCTCCTTTGCTGCATCATTGCCATATCACCTCTCTATGAATGCTCCACATTACAGGGGTTGGCAACCTTTTTGGCCTTGAGAGCCATAAACGCGACATTTTTTAAAATGTAATTTCGTGAGAGCTGTACAGTGCTCGCAGTGGGCGCTCCTGTAACAGTGCCTGAAAAAAAAAATTGACTTTATGGCTTCTGCAGAAAGAGCCATACGTTGCCTACCCCTGCTCCACAAGGTTCTGTCTTGGGCCGTTTTCTTTTCTCATTCTACTTTGTCTCTCTAGATTCCTTAGATCCTCAACTTCCTTGGCTTTAACTATCATCTCTATGTCATTTTTCCAGTCTCAAAGGTTTGTAATTTTGGTATTATAGTTGATTGTATACTCTACCTTACCTCATATTTACAACCAGTAGCCAAATATTGTTATTTTTACTATCACAGCATCACAATATGCAACCTTTTCTCTCCGCTCACAATGCTACTTCAGTATCTCATCAATACTTACACAGATTATTTCAACAACTGCCTAAATTAGTCTTCGTGATTCATCTCCCTAATCCACTCTTACACACTATTTTCCAAGCAATTTTCCTTAACAGAGTTGACTAAGTGACTCCCCCTTAATCAATTCCAGTAGCTTCCTACTATCTCTAGGCAAAATATAAACTCCTCTTTAAATTTTAAGAATTGTTTTAATTATATCACCCAAATTTCTCTATTTCTGTCTTCCCATTTATAGAGAATTCCCTTTTAACAAAGAATATTTTTAAAAGGAAAAAAGAGAGAAAAGCAATAATCAAGATTGATTTCAGATATTTCAGATATTGTAGCACATATTTTTCAGATATTCTACATCTTATACCCATCAACTAGTTGCCACCTCTAAAAAGGAGAGGGGGAAGATGTCTTAACATTTCTTCTTTGGGACCCAGGCTTGTTTTTTGTAATTTCACAGCATTAACTATCTTTGTAGTGGTAGCCTTTCTTTCCTTTGACATTGTTGAAGTGATTGTATATTTTATTCTTTTGGTTCTGCTTACTTCACTTTTCATCAGTGCATGTAAGTATTTCCATGCTGGTCTGTAATTTTCATATTCTTTTGTTACCTATGTCACCATTTTCTGGGTAAAGGGGAATGTTTCTGGGTAGCTTTTAATTAGTATTTTTCTTATTATTATTAATGAATCGAAGTATTCTTTAATATGATGATTAATAGTTTGCAATTTTTTTTAATTTGCTAAGATCCCTAACTATTGTTTAATTTAACAATTAACTATAATTGGTGATTGTCTAGTGGTTTATATAATTGTGTTAATTCTCAGAATATTTTGTATATTAGAAATTTATCAGAAATAACTGATACAATTTTTTCCCAATTAACAATTTCCCTTCTTATTCCAAACCTCATTGATTTTACTAATGCAATTTTTTTTATGTATAGTCAAAAAAACCCTTTTTCTCTTTAATAATCTCTTCTATCCCTTTGGGTTTTTTTTTAATTCTCCCCCTAAGTATACTTATGAAAAATATGTCCTTCTATTCTCCTCTATTTTAATCTAGTTATTTATATTTATTAAACATTCATTTGGAAACTTATTTCTATCAAACATTTTCTAGTTTTTTAACTCATTCATGTAAAACAGGGAGGTATCCAAGTATGGCATCCTTTCCACATTGTGGAGAATAGAAATGTGAAGCCCCTGCTATCTTAAAAATGTAAAAATTTTGCCTCTCCCTTTGTACCAGAGAAGTCTAAATTTTTTTTCTTTTTTATCAGGTGTTTACATTACCTTATTGTAAAATCTGAGTTAATTATTTGGTCATAGGCTATATATAGCTTAATGTTAAGTAAAATTACTGTATGAAAAAAATTAAAAAATATGAAGAAATATGAATATTAAAAATAAATAAATTTGAGGAGAATAACATTGAACATACTATAAAGTAATATTACACATAGCTCTCTCTCTCTCTCTCTCTATATATATATATATATATATATTTTTTTTTAAGCATAGATGAGCTACTAAACTTTTACAGATATCTCTGCATGCTAGCCTTCATGTGTTATTTACTGGCTTTCATGTTCTTTTCACAAACTTTACCCTTTTACTGATTTTAACTTTAAAAAAGAAATTGTGTATATTTGTGATATTAAAGATAAAATGTGTTGATATTATACAATACAATACATATTTCATGCATTTCTGAGCTTCTAAACTTTTTTTCTGTGCCATCTACTGGCTTTGAGGTATTGTCTGTGGCTTCCAAAAAATTCCCATTTGATTTCTTATGCCAACCTGAAATATATCAAAACCATGATGGGGAAAGTCATGATGCAAAAGGGATATTTATAGTTTATATTCTCACTATGTTTATTCTAGTGAATCAAGATAAATTATTTTAATCAGCAATCAGTCAATTTGCATTTATTAATCACTTAATATATACCAGGCACTGTGCCAAGAGCTGAGGAAAAAAAAAAAAGCAAAATATTGTGCCTGCCCTGGAGCCCACCTATAAACAATCAAGTGCAAACAAGCTATGTACAGGATAAATGAGAAATGAACAAAAAAAAAAGACACTAGAATTAAGAAGAATTGGTAATGCTTCCTGTAGAAGGTGGTATTTAAATTAAGACTTGGAGGGAACCAGGGAAATCAGAAGATAGAGATAAAGAGGGAGAGTACTCTAGGAATTGTGGAAAGAATGTGAAAATGCTTGGGGTAAGGAAATGGAGTGGAACAGCAAAAAGATTAGTGTCATTGGATCAAAGAATACATGATGGTTTTAAGTTATAAGAAGATTGGAAGGATGGTGGTGGGAGGGACAAAATCAATATTGTGAAGTAATAGGAAGCAGAACAGCCTAGCTCCAAATCAAGCCTCCTCCTCAAAGATCTAGAAAATAGGCCAGACTGAATTCTGATCAGGAAAGCCAAGAAAGGATCATAGTAAATCATTTTTCCAGGCAGATCAGCTTAGTGGACAGAGAGGGCTGTGGACACTTGTATGGAATCTGATTAGCAGTATTCCCTACTTGAAGCATTCTGTAGCCTAGAGACTGAAAGTAGACCCAGATGACTCACCTCGGTAGAAAGCACCAAGGCAGGAAGAAATCCCAGGGGATCCCTTAACTTGGAAAAGATATAGGAAAGGGTCCAATCTGGCAGTGCTGTCATCAACTACCCAGGTACAGGGTAGAGAGGAGCTGTTGTGATCATGGGCTCTAGCTGTATACCAAGCAAGGAAGAAGTTCTGGAAGTAAACCAGAGATATGTGACATTGATCCCAGGAGCAGAGCAGGAACTCTTTTCTCACCTCCAATCTGGCATGAAAAACTACAAGACAATAAGCAGAATAGAAGGCATAAACAAAAGGGAAGCCTGCAGTTTACAGAACCTTCTAGGAAGCTAAGTTTACGGATTTCATGGAAGCTAATAGTGACTAAGTGCAGCAATAGTCTATTGAAACTCCTAACCAAGAAAAAGTAGATAGAAACAATCCTGAGTCACAAACTTGCATAGCTCTGGCCAACAGGGCAATGAGTTGACATTGCTCCTGTTCATAGCACTTTGGGTGGGGTGTACTTAAAGTTTATAGACCCTCAGCCTTAGCTATGAAACCAGTAAAATAATATGACAATACAGAAGCTAAGGCCAGAAATCCATCCCAGAAGTATGCAAAACGCAGCATTAAAACAAAGTTTAAATTCAAGAATTGGGCAGGAAGGAAAAGAAAATTAAAAAAAAAAAAACGAATCCCATCAAAAATACCTATCATTGTGTCAAGGAAGCTCAAGACAAAACCTAGAAGAAAATGACTCAAGAATATCAATAAGCAAATCCTCAAAGAAAAATGCAGCTTGGACAAAAGTCTAATGAAAATACCTAGAAACATTAAAGAAACAATTGTTGATTTTTTAAAACAGCTAAAATTATTTTAGAAACCAAACAATGATAGAGGGAAAATATGAAAAGAAATTAGAACTAGTGAGAGAGAATTGAGTTTGCTATTCTCAGAATGAGCATTCAGCTCACAAAGGTTAGTGTGTTACCTTTTGTTGACTGAGGACTCCAGGACAAACTTAGGAGGGAGACTAATGGAAGGCAGAAAGGGCAATGAACAACTTGGTTGCTCCCCTTACCTCACCTGAACTGGGTTGGAAGAATCTACAACCCAGTCACAGGTGTTTTAGATTATGAGGCAAGGTTCAGGGGGAAAGGATTTGGAGAAGGGAAGGGGGAGGAGCCTTGTGTATATAACGCCTGCTTACTGCCTAGTCAGTTGGCACTTCTAAGCCCATCATTGAAGTGCCGCCTTTCAATTAGGGAATAAATTGCCTTTTTCTTTACTCCTATCTTCTGGCTCTGATTTTGTTTATTTGAGGGAGTCATCATTTTTATCTCACACACTATTTTAAAAAGATATGGAAAGAGAATTAATAGCTTGGAACAAAAGGCACAAAATCTACTGAAGAAAATAATTTCTCCATAATTAGAATTGACCAAATAGAGCCTAAACATCCTATAACAAGAAATCACAAAAGAAAATTGTTTCAGTCCCTTAGAGCCAGAGGGCAAAATAAAAATGGAAAGAATTTACAGGTCATTTCTTGAGAGAAATACTCCAAATGAAAACCTATCCCCAGTAACATCATAGTCAAAATCCTAATTTCTAAATGAAAGAAAAAATATTTGAAGTGACTAAAAAGGAAGAATTCAAGAACCAAGGAACTGATTACACATGATTTAGCAGTTACTACTATAAGGGAACAAAGAGCTTGGGATAATATTCCAAAACATAAAGGTTTTATTATTACAATGAAGAGTAATTTACTTAACAAAACTGAATATAATGCTACAGGAACTAAATGAAACTTTAAGGAAATAGAAGACTTCAAAGTATTTCTGGTAAACTAGGGATTAGCAAAAATTTTACCATACAAACACAAGCATCAAGAGAGTAATAAAAAGGTAAATATGAGTAAGCAATAAGGGACTTAATCAAGTAAAACTGGTTATGTAGTTTTATGAGAAACATGATACATGTAGCCCCTAAGAATTCTGTTACTATCAGAGACAATAGAAAAATTCAAATTCAACATAGGACTGGAATTGATTCTTTAATATAGTAGTGATCTCAAAAGAAGAATTAAGAAGTTGGAAAAGAAGTACACAAAGAGAAAAAAAGAAAGGAAGAATGAAGAAACATCATGCATAAATGAGGTATGCCAGAAAGTCTATATAATAAGGACAGAGAATCTGGGTATAGAAATTTATCTTATCCAACATGGAAATAAGAGAGAAAGAGGCAAAAGAAAATAGGAATATAAGAGAGAGTAAGCTAAGGAAATGATTAGTCAATTAGTCAATAAACAAAAAACATATATAATATATAAAATATTTAACATATAAAATAAACTCTTAAAGAGGGGTGGGGAAAATTAAAGGAGTATAAGAGAACAGGATATAGGAAAATACACAATTAATGATTATTACTGTGAAAGTGAATAGGATGAAATCACTCAAAATAGAATAGGATGACAGAATGAATTAGAAACCAGAATCCAACAATATGTTGTTTACAAGAAACACACTTGAAACAGAAAGATGTGCTCAGAGTTCAAATAAAAGGCTGGAACAGAATCAGTTATGCTTTAGCTGAATTTTTTTAAAAAAATACAAAAGTAACAATCATGATCTCAGAGCAAGCAATAACAAGAATAGCTTTAAGTGAAAGAGATAAACATGGAAACTACATATTCCTAAAAAGTACCATAGACAATGAACTTACATAGATACTAAATGTATATGTACCAAATAGCATAACATCTAAATTCCTAAATGAAATGAGTTACAGTGAGAAAGAGAGAATAAAACTATAATAATATGGCTCTTCAGTTTACCTCTCTCAGATCTAGATAAATCTAAATTTTAAAAATGAAGGATCTGAATAAAAGGTTCAATATGATATACCTCTGGAGAATATTGAATGAGAAAAGAAAGGAAAATACCAATTTCTTGCCTGAACATGTCACCATAACAAAAGTTGAGTATGTATTAAGGCATAAAAACATCATAAATGAAAGCAGAAAAGCAGAAATGTTAAATGCATCTTTTACTAATGGAAATGCAATAAAATTATATTCAATAAAGGTCCTTTCAAACAAAGATTAAAAAATGAATTGGAAATGATTTCTCTTAATCCTATATAATGAAAGGGTCAAAAAATCATAAAAACAAAACAACAATTTCATCAAGGATAATGACAACAATATAACATGCCAAAATTTTCAGAATGAAGATAAAACTCCTTAAGAAGAAATGTATACATCTAAATGCTTCCATCAATAAAAGAGAAAAATAAAAGAATTGGTCATATAACTAAAAAAACTAGAAAAGCAAAAAATGTTTCAAACTCAATTAAAACATCAAAAAAGATATCCTGAAAACAATGTTAACATTTGAAAATGAAAAGAATTAAATTTAAAAATAAAACTATACACTGTTTTTATAAAACCATCAAATATATTTGATTTTTAACAGGAAGAAGAAAACCAAATTACCAGTATCAAAAATGAAAAAGGTTAATTATCAACTAATGAAGAAGGAATAAAAGCAATGATTAGGAGCTATTTTGCCAAAAATAAATACATGCAAATAAAACAGACCATCTAAATGAAGTTAATGAATATTTGCAAAAATATAAGTTGGCCATACTAACTGAACAGAAAAATAGAATATTCCTATCTTAGAAATCAATCAATATTTATTTAGAACTTATTATAGGTACAATGCTCAGTACTATGGCTACAAATATATAAAAGAAAGTTCCTATCCTCTAGGAGCTTACCATCTAATGGGGGAAGACAACACACAAAAAAGAAGCTGAAAAGCGGGAGGGGGAGCACATGAGAAGATACCTGGATGATGGAGCATGGTAAAAAAAGTCAAAGAAATCCCGAAGAAGTGTGAGAAATGAAATGTTATGAACTGAGATACTTTAAACAGTGTTTTGGAGTTCATGGCTCCACCCTCCAGAAGAATAGAAAGTGATAAAGAGGTGGAGTACCAAGGCTGATGGGATCTTCAGAATGGTTAGGTTTTCCCAATATGAGTTTCCCAGACTATGAGAGGAAAGTTAGAGATGTTGCAAAGTAGTAGGTACAGTCAGATGAGAAATGAGAGAAAAGGAAATTGAATAAAGCAAAGAAAATCCAAAAGAAAACAATCCAGAACAAGATGGATTTACAAACAAATTCTACGAAAAATTTAAAGGTCAATTCCAAAAATATATAAAATATTTGAAAGAAATAGCTAAATAAGGGGTCTTACCAAATTCCTTTTATGACACAAATACAGTTTAATACCTAAAATGAGAGGAGTCAAAACAGAGAAAAAAACTACAGACCAATATCTAATGAATATTATTGCAAAATGTTTAAATAAAATATTAGCAAGGAGACTACAGCATTATATTACAAGATCATATCCTATGACCAAGTCAGATTTTTAATGGGAATGCAGGGCTGGTTCAATATTAGGAAAACTATAAACATAACTGACCATATTAATAACCAAAAAACACCCCAAAAATCATGTGATTATTTCAAATAGATGAAGAAAAAGCATTTGACAAAAAACAATAACCAATCCTGTTTAAAAAACAAAAACCATTAGAAAGCATAGAAACAATGGAATTTTCCTTAAATTAATGTTATATCTATCTAAAACCAAGAATCAGCATTATATATAATCAGGATAAGTTGAAATCCTTTATAAAAATATGGCTTTGATGCTAAGTTAAAAATAGGGGACAGTTAGATGATACAATGAACAGAGTACTGGGCCTGGAGTCAGGAAGATTTATCTTCCTGAGGTCAAATCCAGCTTCAGACACTTACTAGCTGTGGGATCCTGGGCAAGTCACAACCCTGTTGTTTTGGTTTCCTCATCTGTAGAAAGAACTGGAGGAGGAAATGACAAACCATTTCAGTATCCTTGCCAAGAAAACCCTAAAAGGAGTCTTGAAGAGTCAGACATGACTGAAAATGACTAAACAACAAGAAATAGAGAGTTTGATCAGGAGAACAGATTAGATACATAATATAATGCACAAACGAGCACAATAACACATTCTTTAAAAATAGTTGGAAACATTGATAAGCAGTCTGTCGAAACAAGAAATAGATCAATATCTCATACTGAATACAAAGATAAATGCCAACTTGGTACATGATTTAGACATATAAGTTGACATCTAGGCAAATTAGAGGATCATGGAAGAAATTATCCAGTAGACCTATAAAGAGGGGAAGAATTCATGTCCAATCTTTGCAATAATTTTCACTGAAAGAGGTCTTATTAATAAGATTTATAGGAAACAGTCAAACTTATACAAACTCTTCCACAACTAATAAATGGTCAAAAGGTATAAATAAGCAGTATTCAGGGAAAGAAATCCAATCCATGAATAACCATGTGAAAAAAAATCACCTAAATGACTAATAATTGGAAAATTCAAATTGCAACTCTGAAGTAAAAACATCCAAATATTTTTATAATTAATCTACTCATTGATTCTTATGAATATAGTATTCCATCACAATTATATATTGCAATTCATTTAATCATTCCCCAATTGATGGCTGTCCCCTCAATTTCCAGTTCTTTGCCATCATGAAAAAAAATAATTAAAAAAATCCTTTGAAACATATCTTCTTTTCCTTTTTCCCTGGTATCCTTAGGAAATAGACTCAGGAATAGTATTGCTGGGTCTAAGGATATTCAGTTTTATAGCTCTCTGGGTGTAATTCTTAACTGCTCTTCAAAATGGTTGAGTCAGTTCCTCCAACATTTGTCATTTTGCCTTTTTGTCATTTAAATCAATTTGATTGGTATGAGATGATTCCTCAGAGTTGTTTTAGTTTGCATTTCTTTAATCAGTAGTAATTTATAGTGTTTTTTTCTTGTACATATATATGGCTTTGATTTCTTCATCCAAAAACTACTTGTTGGGGGCATCTGGGTGGTTCAGTGAATTGAAAGCCAAGCCTAGAGATGGGAGATTCTGGGTTCATATCTCGCTTCAGACACTTCCTAACTGTGTGACCTAGGGGAAGTCACTTAGATCCCATTGCCTAGCCCAGTGATGGACAACCTTTTGAGCTTGGTGTTTCAAAATTCACCAAAAAACTTATGGTGGTGTCACTTTGAGAAGAAAAACCATAATTTCGCAATATTTATAGTTTAATGAATAAAAATGTATAATTGTAATATATAACTGTATTTAATAAACCAAAAACTAATTATTTAACTTACCTGTTTAGTGACTTCTTTGTTCATCTGTCAGTTGGTTTCTTTTGTTGGTCTTGATGTTATTTAACTTGTGTGGGGTGCCATGAACTAAGATAAGTGAGGGGGAATGGAATTCTTTAACTAACCTTCCTATTAGTGACTTTTTTGTTGCTGAATTTCATTGGCTAATGAAAATTCATTTAGCTGCTAAATCTTCAATTGAAGGTTGGTATTTTGTATACTTCAAGCCCAAGCAACCACTACTAACTTCATCTGTCAATCTGTTTCTTTTGTTGGTTTTGATATTATTTAATGCTGAGAATAAGGTCTCACAAAAGTACATAGAGGGAAAAATTGTGAGTAAAGCCATTGCTATATTTTTCAGGGTACTAAAAGTGTCTGGTAATCAGTTCCAGGCACTCCAAATTTCCTGTTTGTTGTGGCACTCCTCTTGATTCTCCAAGCAGCACCTTTCCAGATTCTCAAGCTTTAACCTCAAGTTGACAAACACCTGAGCCCAGATACTGTCTTGAAATTCTGCAAGTTGCATCTCCAAATCATCCCCTTGCATCCATTGGAAACCATTAAATTCCAAACTACTGTAGAGTACTACATCAGGATACTTAATTATTTTTGTAGTCTGTTCTAGGCTTCTAAATTGATTAAATCTATCTCTGAACTGGTTGAGTAACGAATCTAAAACATGCTGGCACTTTATATGCAAAGGCTCCATTTCATTTTATATAGCTGCACTAGCCTTCTCAAAGTGCTCAAGGAAATAATTATAAGTTTTAGTTTCTACATCTCACTTGAAATTTAAGTTTACTTTCAAAAGCTTTTATGTATCCAAACATAACATCAATACTTTTGCCAAAACCTTGTAACGTTAAATTCAGTTCATTAATGTGAACAGAAAGATCTGTAAAAAACATCAGGGTGTTGATGCACTTATCATTGAGTTGAGGAAAGTTTCCCAGATTCTTATTCTTGAGAAATACCTTAATCTCTTCAAAGCACTCCACAAAACACTCAAGAACTTTGCCTTAGCTCAGCCATCTTACATTATTGTACATCAGCAGTCCACTGTAGGTGGAATCAACCCCCAGTAAAAGGGCAGAAAATTCTCAGTTGTGAAGGGGTGAGCAGCTATTAAATGAACTGTTTTTGTAAGAACTAACATTAAGTCTCTTGAGTTGGTGAATCCTGCCTTGGCACATAAAGCCTCCTAATGGATAATACAATGAAAAGGCATAATCAGATGTCCAATAGCTTCTATATTTTTGTACAATTTGACAAATCTGACTTTTTTCCCCACCATGTTTAGTGCCCCATCTGTTGTCACTGACACAACTTTAGAGATATCAATGCTTAGGTCACGGAATGTTTGTATAACAACCTTACATATTTAGCTTCCTGATATACTTGTTGGCATTGATACTAACTTTATCAACTCTTCTCCCATTGTGAGACCTTCAGAATATTGACCAATAATGGCCAACTGAGCATGTGATGTGACATCAGTAGTTTCATCAAAAGAGATCGAAAAATATTTACTAATATTTATTTATGTCTCTCTTTAATTGATGTTGCATGCTTATGCTCAGTCTCATTATTCAGCCTTTTATAATATTTCTACTGAGTGGTAATTCTCTTAATAATTGCATCTTTATTCTGCATATCATGAAATAGAACTGGTGCACGTCTTAGGAAAGTTTCTTTAATAAATTCTCCCTCACTGAGTTTTGTTGTTTTGGCCTACAGACCTCCAGGCACAGAGTGTCTACACTACCCTATAGCAAATGTTTCATCCTCGGCATGCGGCCCCATACTTCTCTGTATGCGGCTGCATCTCGGCCACGTGTCATCAAAAATGGCTACACATGTGAGTGCTGACACATGTCATAGGTTTGCCATCAGGGACCTTGCCCTTACCACTCTTCTGCCTTAGAATCAATTCTAAGACATAAGATAAGGGTTTAAAAAAAACTACTTGTTCATCTCATTTGCTCCTTTATCAATTGAGAGATCATTCTTTTGCTTTTGTATTGGTTGTATCTTATGTCTGGAATATGTTCCCTTCTCATCTTTACAGCTTAAAATCCCTAGTTCTTTCAAAGTTCAACTTAAATGCCACCATCTACATTAAGCTTTTCCTGATCCCCCAGCTGTTGGTCTTCATACTCTAAGAGGACCAAAATAACAACATTATGTTGAGATCAATGTATAGTGTCTCTGACTATGGCTGTTCAGAAGGCTCTACCACAAGTAGAGCACAAATAGCCTATATAAATATTTTGGATGGAAATTTGCTGATATCATGTTTCTTTTGCACTACTGCAAAACTATTTTGCATATAACTCTTCCCCCCAAAAAAAGAATTACCATGTATTTATTTTATACATACTTTTACATGTAGATATCACTTGGACTAAATACCATGCTCTCTACGTGCAAGATCCTTGTCATTTCTGTCTTTGTATTCTCAGCATTGAATATAATACCTGATGTATAACTAACTGATGCTTAATAAATGCTTGTTGGTTGATTGACTTATGCATCCGTATTTAATGCAAAAGATGAAGAGGTAGATTCGAAAATTCAATAAGACTTTTGAAATTAAATTAACATATACTTTTAACATTCAGTTATTTCAAAGCACAAGTGGGAATAAGTAAGGATCAGTGGGGCAGCTAGGTGGCTCAGTGGATTGAGAGCAAGATCTACAGATGAGAGGTCCTGGTCTCAGACACTCCCTAGTTCTGTGACTCTGGACAAGTTTCTTAACCCCAATTGCCTAGCCCTTATGCCACTTCTGCTTTTGAACCAATACTTAGTATTGCTTCTAAGATAAAAGGTAAGGATTTTTAAAAACATAAAAATCAATCATTAAGAATTCACTAAATGCTAAATACATATTATCCAATTTTCTCCAAAAATACACCAGCTTTATGTGTTGTGTTTTTATCCTTGAAATACCAGAGTATTTCAGACTACAGTAAACTCAAGATATAACCAAATCAACTAGTATCTCACCTAGCTGTATAAGCAGAAACATCCTAGTTAATCTCTTGCTCATAGAATCATCCCAACATACCTTCATCTCTAAGAAAATATCCTCTACCTTTCTCCATGTATTTTTTCCCTGCTACCATAACAATATCTTGAATGTTTTAACTTTGCTTAATGCCTTATATGTGTTTTAAGTGCATGTGTGTTTAGCATAGCCGACTTTAAAATGATGGGAGGGCTATGGCAGTTATGCTATAACTATTCATTTCCTATTCAGTCATGAGCCATGCATCTCTTATGGACTCTAAGATCCAGATACAAAGGTAGTAACAGACCATGTATCAACAAGTGTTCCTTTGTGTTGAGATGGGTAGAGATATTCCTACATGCTCTAATGAAAATTGTCTCCTCTCATATTCTGGGAGAGAATCAGTTTATAAAGTCTCAGCTCTGAATTTTAACTTACTTTCCTAATTTCAGTTTTTGACAGCTGGGGAATGGTGATAGCTTTCTAGGTGATTATTTTTCTCACTATAGGTGACAGTCATATATACTCTATTCATATCCATAAAAACCTATGATAAAATAATATAGCAAAACCTGAATACCACGTTTTGTCCAAATAAATGCATTATTATGGTGAATAAAAATATAGAACATTTAAAATATCATGTTTTCTTTATGTAAACATATTTTTATCATGAATTGAAAACCTAAAAATGTTGACACTCCTGTTCATTTTATTTCTCTTTTTTTATAGCCAATATTTGAAAATATCTATTATTTCATTAATGCTGTTATTCCCTGAACCATTGTAGATCTGTTCCCCATCTTCTCTATCATTCCTCGAAAAAAAAAAAAAAAACAAAAACAAAAAACTCTTCTTAAAAGCTCAATGTTGTCTCAAGTATACTTAATTCCTGTGTCTTATCCCATTATAGCTCTGGGGTTCAACTTTGTTGCCTTTGGGAACTGTATATATGCTAATATAATTCTCTTTAATTTGGTTTGAATTGTCCATTCCAATAAGCTTTTGTTTTTTTTATAAAGACAAGCTGAAGACTTGAGAAGTAATGTATTCTATTTTTCTAACCAGGCTCAATTTGGGACCTATTAAAGTTGATAATAGGCCCTTTAGATGAAGGAAAGAATCAATTCTGAACAGGATGGTTGGGATAAGCAATATTCATATGAAAATGAAACTAAGCAAGAGTCTATTTTTGTCACTTTTAATAAACTTAAAGATTCTTTAATATTCTATTAAAATAACTTTTATTACATTGCATTTATTGAAGATGCTTTATATTGATGAATAAGCTGTTGCTATGACTGAATATTTGAAGACTACCAAGCTTTACTCTCATTTGGATTGATCGAGTTTTTTTAATACAACTTTAGAATGAGATTTTCCTTTGGGCTCTTTTTTAGTTGTGCTATCCATTTCATTATAAAAGCTGGAGCTATGGATTTATTTCTGGAAATAGGAAATAGTAACTGTTGAAAATTGGAAATTTATCAAAAGAATCAGAAAAAAGGTGTCCTAGAAATGTGAAGGAATCAATGCTAAAAACCTAAAAGTAAGCTGAAATAAGATAATCATAAGCAAAGATTCTTGCCACTATCTACAACACTGGCCATTAATTCCCTAGGTTTCTTACACATAGAGCCAGGAGGAAGAGTCAGCATGCCCCTGGTTTCCAACTGCCTTCTGGACCTTCTCTCTGCTTCTATTTTCCAACAACTGCTCCTCCTTTGAAGTTCACACTATCCAACTATATCACTTTGTCCTTGTTGCTGTTATCTATCCCTTCCAAAATGCTCTTGTTCCTTCTCTAATGAATTATTTACCTTACTCACAATCTTCTGTTCCACCTCAACCCCTGCCTTTATCCTTTGTGTCTCCTATTGGTGACTCCAATACTTACAATGATAGTTCTTTGAATAGCTTAGCTTCCAAGTTAACTAACCTTGACTCTCATTTCCCAAAAATTCTCCTTCCATACTACTTTAGTTGGGCGATAAAATAGGGAGATAGATTTCACTATACAAAATTGTTTTACAGACAAAATCTTGAAATCTAAAATTCTCCATATTGATCGTAATCACCTTTTCTTCTATTTATCCCATTACTTCACAATTCTTATACTTATTCTTTATCTTCACTGGGACCCCTAGTCCCTCAATTCTTCTTTACCCATTATCTGTCCTTCCCTGCTTTACCCAGTTTACCAGCTCTTCTTGGGCCTCTCTTTCCTTCAGTCTTGACCCTATAGACATCCTCAAACTTTTATCAACCTTGCCATTTGCTTTTTCCTCTCCTAATCCTATACTATAAAACAATACTTGAGGAAATCACAAAGTTATATGAACTGAGTCCATAACACATTCATGTTAAGGAATATCAGGAAGGTCTTCAAAGCTATCCAACAATTTAAATATCTTTAATTCTCATCGTACAGTAAGAATCTTAGACTTTTCCCTTCTTTTCAAATCTGTAATTCCATCTCCCTGCCCTCTCTCTCAGTAGAAAATCTCTCCTCCTACACTTTAATGAAAAGACTGAGGCCATCCATTATGACTTCTCTTTCCTCTTTTCCTCTATAATTCCACCCTTAAATATATTTACTTATTATCTCCTTTTAACCAAGTTTAGAGGATGAGGTGAGCCTTCTTGCTGAGTCTAAACATTCCATTTATAGCCTAAATCTCATCTATTCCTATCTCCTTCCAGAGAAGCCCAATCAATCACTTCCTACTCATCTTTAATCATTATCTGTCCTTCCCTGCTTCCTACAAATATGCTTAAGTCTCCTGTAGGCTTTAAAAAAACTTACCTTTGAATTTAACAAATTTCAAATGCTCTCATATATAACAGATCTTTTCTGAGGAATGGAGATGCCATGTCTCACTAAGGAGACATAACACCAGGGTCATGTTGCTACTCAGTTCAGATCTAAGTGCCTGGCTTTTAAAGAGAGCAGCTAGGCTCTTTCTTGTTGTTTCTACTTCTTCATACACAGCCCCAGGGAAGTTTGCTTGAAGCATGTATTTGGCTATGTCTATAGCTTGTCCTAAAAGAAATAGAAAGATACTCAATGTACAATGGGGATCAGGCATAGAACAGCTATTTATTACCTCCACACAAAGAAATGCTTAAAGCGCAAAAGTTTCATAGGCATGGATTGACAAAGACCTAAGTAATCCATAAATTCTGTGGTACTCTCCAAGGAGGTTGATACTGAAAAGATATTTGAATGTGAAGCAATTTACAGAATTGCTAAAAAACAACTTTGTCTTTTCCTTGACTATACTCTCTAAACAACTCCCTCAGGGTACATGTCTCTGCCAAGCCTGGCCCTAGTTTGGGCTCATCTTCTCTGAGAAAGATATAGATGCAGAAAATTTCTCCTGCTATCAGGTAGCTCTAAATTAGACTTCTCAAATTCATGAGCTTGCCTCTAAGGCTAGAGATGTCCATCTCAGTTTAGGCACTTTTTGGTCCCTTATTCTCAAGGAATAACACAAAAAGAAGAAGAATGCAGGTTCTTCAAATTTTGTCTCAGGCTCACCTAGCTGGCACATATAAGAGTTTCTGGAGTAGATATAGGAGAGAAAATGCATTTACCCCACTCCAAGTCCCAGAGAAAGTTTCAAGTGGTAATATATTCAGGAAAGAGAAGGAAGAGAGTGAGAATAGAAGTTGTCTTCTCCTTTAAAATCTATTGACTGACTAGTTCTTTTTGACTCAAATATCAATCCTCTTTGATATCTTTCCTCTTCCTGATATTGTTACAGGATCCAAAAGACTGCTACATCACCCCCAAACTACTTCAAAACAGAACACATGGCCCAAAAAGTACACAGGAAAACTGAGGTTCAAATCTGCAAATGCTACATGATATGACTCTCACTGGCCCATCCCAACATGGTTTACTTATAAAACTTGACCTTAATACTGTATTGGATATTGTTGATCACACTTTCCTCCTGGATACTCTCCTCCCTTGGCTTCTGTGACACTTGCTCTCTACTGGTTCTCTTGCTGTTTATCTCATTGTTCTTTCTCAGCTTCCTACATTGGTTCAATGGCCTATCTTCTTTGTGTATGCCCTACAAGATTCTATTCTAAGACCTCCCTATCATCTCCCTATGCCTGGTAATTTCTGTTGGTTATCTCCTCTTCTCTCAAAAAATCAATTACCATTCCCATGGAGCTGATTCCAAAACTTACATATCTAAATTAAACTCTTTCCTGAACTACAGTGCCGCATCTTTACCTACTAAACATTTCCACTTAGATGTTCTGAAGGCACCCGAAATTCAATTAGATCAAAATGGAAATCATCTTCCCTGAAACGTCTCTTCTAAATATATTTCTTTGGAACCAGCAACATCCATCTAATACATTCCCAAGTCTTATTGTTTCTATTTCTACACTAGCTTTAACAGTTCTCCCCTACTCATACCACGTTATTCAGATCCTCATCTAATTCTCTTCTAATCTATTATAATAACTATCTAACTGATCTCTTTGATGCCAATCACTACCATGGCTAATCCCTCCTTCAAATAGTGGCCCCCCATCCCTAAACCAACAATACCTGATATTTATATAGCATTTAACAAGATTTACAGAGCATTTTCACATACATTATTAAATTCAATAAGCATTTAATAAGTAATTATTTATTTGAGACACTATTCCATACATTATCCCATTTGACCCAGATGACAGATTCTATAAGTGTCCTTATTTTGCAGGAAAGGAAATAAAAGCTCCTTAAAATTGGATAGAAAACCTTCATTGTGATATTCAATGCTTAGCATTTACACTGTGCAGTGCTGTGCTATAATATTCAAATATTCAATTTGTCTAGGAGAGGAATCTGACACAGACATTTTATCCTTTGACTATCCAGGGCTTAGTCGCCAGTAGTTCACTTAGTTTGCTGGCCACAGTTTCCCTAAGTGAATTTTCCATAAGCAAAGGGAAATTGTATCAATGGATAAGTAAAGGACATTTGAAAGGGCCAATCAGACAACAGCCTCCAGAAAGACTACATGAACCTAGTTCAAGAATACCCTGTGGGAGTCATGCATTTCAAGGTCACTAGCCCTTTCGATGCCTGGACTAGAAAGCTAATTCAAAGCTGACCATAACCACAGAAATTAGAACTTTGAGTCAGCCACCTGGGATTCGAAGCTCAGAACCAGTCAAAAGACTAGGACTCAAGAGAGCACCTACCTTTAAATGTTTTGTGATCAAAATTGTCATATTGCTAAATATAGCTTTTCAATGTCTCATGAGAAGTCTGTGGCTCTTGAGTACTATGTAAATAATTCCTTTATTGTGAAGAGACAGTCTCAGAGAGGTTAACTGCCTTGCCCATGCTTACACACAAGTATTAAATGTTACAGGAAGAATTAAAACAATGGGCTCTGCTTACTGCAAAAATTCAACATTCTTTCCACTACCTCATTCTAAAACAAAGGTTTGACCATATCATTTCCCTGCCCAAAATTATCTTTCATATAAAACACAAACTCCTTAGTCTGGGTTTTAAGGCTTTCCACAGTCTAATTCTTCTAGCCTTCTTTCATGTTATACCATCTCATGCATTCTGTGTTTCAGCCATAATTTACTAGCTGTTCTCTGACCTCAAAATGCTATCATTTGCCTCAGCATTTGCATGAACCAGGTCCCCTAGCCAGAAGACATTCTTTCTTCATTCATTCCTTTCAGAATATTCATCTTCCCTCCTTTGAGTTTCAATCTAGTTGCTACCTCTTCCATGAAATCTTCCCAAATCCCTGAAGTTGAAAATGTTCTCTTCCTCCTCAAACTCTCTCAGAGAATTTTTACCTGTATTTCACATTTGCCCTATCACATATTGCCTTGTATTTTATTTCTCTGCATATATGTCATATCCAGTAGAAAAATGCCTGGAATTACTTCACTTTGTCTTTTCTCTCTGTCACATAGCAGACAGTTTTATTGCAAGGTTAACGTTTCCAAAAACACATCTCTTCTATAAGGAAAGACATTTAACTTTTAAAGTAGTTAATAAATGTTTGTTGAATCCTATTTTAAGCAATAGGGAAATACTCAGTATCCCATCTGAGACTGTATGTTCATCTTTGTACATTCAATAGTGTATCTTTGAATACAAAACTCAGGAAAGATAACATAAGAACTAAACATCCTCAAATGGATCTATGACTTCACCATTGTGGTCCCTCCAACTATACAGACTATGACCCATCGATACCTGCCCATCCACTGTGATTCTATTCCATTCCTCTTATAAGCCCTCCAGAGAGGCACAACCCAACACTGTAGTTTTTCCTCATTTTCTACTTAAATCAGGAGGGTACCAGTGGAGCTCAGAGGTTGTCTATCTCTTGCTCTGGCCATGGGTACAAATTGTCTTATTTTTAATCATATATTCACTTGGTTATATCCTCTGCTCCAGTTTTTTTTTTTCATAATTTCTTAGTTGCTGAGGGTTACAGCCTGCTTACATGCACTTTGCATCTCTCCATTGTCCTCTGAAGAACATTCATTTTTAATACACTGGAAACTATAGTGTTCTGTGACTTGTAGTCATACAATAACACCAATAAAATGTTATTAATAAAAAAGTGGGCCTGTGATTCTGGGAAAAGCTTGGGGTCATTTAGACAGCATTAAATCCTTTAAAAATAGACCACAGGGTCAGCTGGGTAGCTCAGTGGATTGAGAGTCAGGCCTAGAGACGGGAAGTCCTATGTTCAAATCCGGCCTCAGATACTTCCCAACTGTGTGACCCTGGGCAAGTCACTTGACCCCCATTGCCCACCCTTACCACTCTTCCACCTAGAAGCCAATACACAGAAGTTAAGGGTTTAAAAAAAATTTAAAAAAAAATAGACCACAGTTAAGTCTCACTTTACAGAAGAGGTATATTCCTAAAAAGTTTAAATAGTGGTAAAACACATTGTGTTTTCTCATTAGTTGCCATTAAAGAATAGAAAGTCCATTGCTTTAAAAAACTGGAAACAATATTTTTATATCATTTAGTTATATAGCAGTAATGTTATTATTTAAAGAAAACCTAATTTTCCACTAGAATATTAATAGCTCAACATATCAAATATCTCTAATTTCATTAATAATTTCAACCTAAAGTCTGCAAAGTAATTGTCTTTACAGAATTAAAAAAACAAAACCTCTTACCTTCTCTCAGTATAAATTCTAAGAAGAGCAGCAAAGGCTAAGAAATTGAAGTTAAGTGACTTGCCCAGAGTCACACAGCCAGAAAGTATCTAAGGCCATATTTGAATCCAAGTCTTCCCGATGCCAGGCCTAGCACTCTAATCTATTGTGCTACCCAGCTGCCCCTCTTTAACCACAGATTAAACCATGTGACCCCCCCTCCTGGCCTTCTTTCAACCCCAGCTGCTTTCTATTAATTCTGGGATTAAGTATAAACTGCTGTATTTAACCTTTAAAGTTAAACGCAAGGTAATTTAGGAGGGAAGGCACTAGCAGCTGGGGAAATCAGGAAAGGTTTCATCCAGGAAAAGCTGCTTGAATTGCATCTTTGATAGACTCTGTGTAACCATCCAGCAGCTTCAAGATATTCTTGCGTGGGTTGAGCACCTGAAAGGGAAGCTGGGGACTGAGGGAATGTGGGTGATAGGGTTTAAAGATTAACGTAGGGAAGACATAAAGAGAGAAAAGAGACACAAAGACACAGGATTCTTTAGCATAACGTACAGCCTGTCAGATCCTGCTCTGATGGTGAGAGAGCCTCTAGACTCAAGACAGGTGAACTGGATTTTTTATTGAGGTCCAAAGGAATAGAGGATGGGAGATTGTTAATCAGGTGGCTTGGCAGAAATATTAGCATTAGATTGGTAATCAACAACAAGATAAAAGAGACGGATCCTAAGGCAATGGAGTAGCCAGTAGCCATCGCCCAGCCCAGAAGTTCATTTGAAAATCCTTCCTCCTTCAGCACACTGGCCCCATCTCAAACAAACACTAAGCAAGTGCCTTGGCCATAGCAAAGAAGCTATAGGAATTGCTAGTCAGCCTTCCAGATGTGGGGAGGGGTTTGAATTCCACAATATTTGAGTCCCAATTCAATTCAAGGATCCGGAAATCAATCATGTGAAATATTAGAAATATACCCATAAGTCTGGTACATGAGCACTTTGCTCATTAGAGTCAGCTTTTAAATACATCTTTAGTACTTTCATGATTCATTCATACATGAAACCCTTCACTCAATGAAGTAAAGATGTGATTGAGGTATAAAAAGACTAGAAAAGAAATGAATAATTATCCTCAATTCCAAAGTTTAAAATCTTTTAAAGAAATTTTGGGAAAAGAAAATCACCAACACCCCATGTTGGATCTTCTGGAGAAGATGTTATAAGGATGTCTACAGAAACCATGCACTATATCAAAAGATCCAGAGTGAAATTTGGGATATAATGAACTGAAGTGAAAGGGGTTGAACATATTTATTCTGAATGTAAACTCTTATGCCAAAGGGCCTCTAATTGCCTTCTAATTGACTTTTTGTCAATGTGTCTATCAATCATTTTTGTTTTCTTTCTTCTCTCTCTTTTCTTTCTCTCTTATCCCCAGATTGTTGTAATTCCCTTTTTGTAAAGTGCAATATTTTGTACACCTCTAGTAAGAGAAGCTTTAGAGGTATAAGCTACATATGTGGAATGCTTCATTGGATAAACCTGACATGTTAATCTCCTAAAAAACCTGAATGAGAAGATTTAACATGCTGGTCTCCTAAAGAATAAAAGGGGGATTCTGTGAAGGAGAACCCCTCCAGGATCATACATTTGGGTCTTACCTGTGTCCCTACACTCCAGCCTGGGTCACAAGACAGTGACCTAGACATATGACCCAGAAAGGATGAAGTTATGGATCTGGGGTAAAGGAGAAGATATAAAAGAGGAGGTTCCAAGAAGTGGATTCTCTCTATTCACTTGGGCATATGGTGAAAGTGAGGTGGCTAAGGGAACCACATGGCTTGTAAGAAATAGGCTTTTTTTCTCTGTGTCTGCCTTCTCTTATTCAAGTAAATATTAATAAATTATTAAGAAATTTAAGGACTAGAGTTTAATATAGTTTGAACAGTAACAGAACAGTATGGGTTCTGTTTAATAATAGTTAAAGCCTATTCTTATCGTTTAGCCACTTATCGATCTTTCAATTTTATACATTTGAATAAGTACTTTATATATCCTAGATGAGATCTCTATTGGAGAAACTTGCTGTAATTTTTTTTCCCTTTTCCCTATTTCCCTTCTAATTTAGCTGCATTGGTTTTGTTTATACAAAGCTAAATAAATTGTCCATTTTATCTTGTTTGTTGTTCTCTGTCTATTTAATCATGAATTCCTCTCCTATCCATAAGTTTGATTTTTTCCTTGCTCCTCTGATTTGTTCATGATGTGACCTTTTATATTTAGGTCATATATTCATTTGGAGTTTATCTTGGTTCATGGCGTGAAGTACTAATCTAAAACTAATTTCTGTCAGACTTCAGTTCAATGATCCCAGTAATTTTTGTTTAATAGTGAGTCCTTCCCCCAGTAACTGAATCTTTGTGTTTCGCATACACTATGCTGCTGCATTAGTTTACTTCTATATGTTGTAAAAACAATTTGTTCCACTGAGTGATCTTATTTTTTAACCAACATCAAATTATTTTAGTAATTACTTCTATGTAGTACTGTTTTGACACCTGATACTGATAGATCCTTTTTCTTCTCACTTTTTTCTCATTATTGCCCTTGAAATTTATGATCTAATTTTCTAGATTTGAAATTGAAATTGAAATTGAAACTTTGGGAGTTTGATACAGAACTGTATAAGCAAATTAATTTTAAGTAGTACTATCATTTTATTTTATTAGTTCAATCTATCCATGGCAATTAATGTCCCTCCAACTGTTTAGATCTCTTTTTTCCTATAAAAATATTTTATAAACAGTTTCATATAATTCTTGCTACATCTTAGCAGATAAATTTCCAAATATTTCATAGCTCCTATAGCTATTGTAGTAGAATTTCTCTCTCTAGCTCCCCTTGCTGGATATTGTTGATAATATATAAGAATGCCATGACTAATATGGATTTAATTTATATCCTGAAATTTTGCTGAAATTATTTTAATTGATTTAGTTTATTCCTTAAATTATTCTTAGCAAACAATGATATCATTCACAAAGCAAATCCTGTTTTCTCTTTACCTATCTTTACTCCTCAATTTGTTTCTTGTTTTACTTCCCTAAAAATACTAATAGTGATAATGAATACCTTTGTTTTTACCCCTGGTTTTATTGGAAAGGCTATGAGCTTTCTCTATTATGCATAATATTTTCTCTTAGATTGAAATATTCTATCTACCATATTAAAAGTACACTTATTCCTATGCTTTCTAGAGGTTTTTAATAGAAATTTGTGTTGGTTTTTGCCAAAATTTTTTAAGCATCTATTCATAGATCATAAGGTGTGTTTTTTAAAGCACTAAAATGATGTATTTTATTTATGATCTCTTTTTTAAAAGAACCTTACATTCTTGGTATAAATCTCACCTAATATGATTCTTCTAATATAGTGTTACAGCCTACTTGCCAATATTTTATTTTAAATTATATGTCAATATTCATTAGGAATATTGGAAATATTAGTCTGTAGTTTTATTTCTGTGTTTTGTCTTTCCTTGTATAACATATATATATACATATATATTAGAGAGAATTAAGAAAGGTTCCTTCTTTCCTTATTTTTATAGTTTAAGGAATATTGAAATGAATTGTTCTTTGAATGTTTGCTACAATTCACTTGTAAACCTTCCTGGTCCTAGAAATGTTTTCTTTGGGAGTTCTTGTTATTAATTTTCAATAAAAAAAATTTGGTTTTCCTCGCCTTCTTAAAAATTACATTAGATGACTACTTATTTTATTAGGTTGTTGAGTTTTATTTTTATGTTTTCAAAAGAATCCAATTTCTAGTTTTATTACCTTCTAGTTGCCCAATTCTAATAGTTAAGAACTGATTTTCTTCTGTCATCTTTTGAGCCTCCTTTTTTATTTGGCCCATTTCTCCTTGCATTACTTTCATTTTTCTTCCCCATTTTTCCTCTCCCTCTCTTAATTGATTTCTGAAATCCTTTTTGAGCTCTTCCAGAATCTGAGTCCAATTCACATTTTTCTTTTGGACTTTGCGTGTTTGCTTTGCTTTCACTATCTTCTTCTATATCTGTGCCTTGCTCTTTTTCTCCATAAAAATTCTCTGAGATTAGGTGTGTTTTTTTTTAATATTTGTTCATTTTCCCAACCTTTTTAAAGGTAGGATCAGTCCTTCCTTGATGCTACCCTTAGCCTCATTTCTGGGTTTTTGCAAGTTTCAGTTCTTCCAAGATGGTAGGATGGCCTGTGGGCTGGGAGCTCTGAAAGCCACCTCCTACTGATGATTTCATCATCCCTGAGACATTGATAGCCCAAATTCTAGTCCCAGGCTTGGTTATAGGTTTTTGGTCTCACTCTGGGCCCTGAGACTCTACCCTGAGCTTTGGCAAGGGTCACCCAGACTCTCTCAAGACAGCACCTCAGGGACTGTCTCTGTCAGGGATTGAAAAGAAGGAGGGAAACTCAAGGTCTACCAACTGCCCCAAACTGGGATCTACATCTTTACTACAAGCCCAGGCTAGACCTGGCCTCACTCTTGTAATGCAAGGTAGCTAACAGAAACTTTTTGCTTCTGTAATTTCTAACGGTCACAAAAAGTCAGTTAAACATCTTAGAATGTTCAGAAAGTCAGTTAGAACTTAAAGCTATAAGGCTGTGCAGCAAAGACTACCCTGAGCTTGAGTTCCAGATCTCACCACAGGTTTGCTTGGAACTTTAAGGGCTGTGCATTGAGTTTGACTGCTAATGGCCCAGGCATGCCCTCAGGATCTGGATGTTGGCTTGGGCTGAGGTTCAGAACCTGGAACAGTAGATGGGGGCAAAGGTGGGTAGGAAGATTGCTCTTAATTTGCTCCTTGCTCCTGGCTATAGCCTCCTGCTGCCTGTGCTCCCCTCTCACCCCAGTGCCCCACATGTCCTCTGTCTATCTTTCAAGTTGCTCTCCATGAAAGATGTTTCACTCTGTCTCCTTGTTGGTTCTTTCACTCTTATATTCATTTTGTGACATTATTTTAAGACTGGTTGGAGAGGATTCTCATGGCGATTTTAAGATTCCCTACTTCTACATTGTCATCTTGGCTCTGGAACCAGAAATCTCTTTCAATTCCTTTTTTAAAGTTCTTTATCAAACACATATTATCACATAGTGATCAATAAATATATTTAGCATTTCTGCCTTTCTATATTTTTGGAGAGGTCATTACTCCCTAGTACAGGGTCATTTCTTATAAAGGCAACATATGTAGCTAAGGCATATGTAAGTTTATTTCTATTCTCATTCAGAAACCATGAGAAATGTATTGTCTCTAATTTTTCTAAAGAATTTTTGTCTTTAACTTCTTTCTGTTTATATTTTGGTTAGATTTATCTGAAGTCTGAAAAGAATACATTACACTCCCCAACTAATACAATTTTACTATTTCTCCTCTCCCTTATATGACTTTTCCTTTAAGTATTTAGATGATTTGCTATTAAGTGTATATATATTGTGTTGATATTGACGCTGGAAAAAATTCATTATCTATGATATCATTAAGAATACTATAATTTCAACTGTGGGAGTAGAAACACAGAAGAAAAACAACTGCTTGATCACATGGGATGCTGGGGATATGATTGGGGATGTAGACTCTAAACCAGTGATTCCCAAAGTGGGTGCCACTGCCCCCTGGTGGCTGCTACAGTGATCCAGGGAGGCGGTGATGGCCATAGGTGTATTTATCTTTCCTATTAATGCCATTACAATTTTTTAAAAATTAATTTCCAGGAGGCTAGGTAATATTTTTTCTGGAAAGGGGGCAGTAGGCCAAAAAAGTTTGGGAACCACTGCTCTAAACAATCACCCTAGTGCAAATATCAATAATATGGAAATATGTCTTGATCAATGACACGGGTAAAACCCAGTGGAATCTCATGTTGGCTATGGGAGGGAGGTGTGAAGAGGGGAGGGAAAGAACGTGAATCATGTAACCATGGCAAATTTTTCTTAATTAATCAATAAAAATGTTTTTAAAAAAAGAATGCTATAATTTCCCTGCTTGCTTTTTTTATCATCTCTATATACATCACAACCATACTTGGCTACCTCTGCTTTTTTTTAAGTTCAGGTTGAATCATACTAGATTTGTTCTAGACTTCTAACTTAATTCTATGTGAATCTTCATATTTCAAGTTTTTCTTGTAAATAATATATTGTGAGATTCTGTTTTCTAATCCATTCTGGTTTTTTTCTGTTTTATGAATGAATTCATAACATTCATAGTCAGTTTTAATTATTAAATGCACATACTTCTTTTCATCCTGTCATCTTGTACTTTTTCCTCCCTTTGTCCCCAGTCTCCCCTCCTTTACAAATTAGTAGGTGGTAAAAGAGAAAATATAGCACTGCTACATGTGATTTATAAATGAAATTACCTTTTTTCTTGCTGTCATAACTCTTCTCTATCCCTTGCTTTACCTATTAACCCAGATGTTTATTATTTCTTCCTTTTAATCTTCCCTTCTCATTCCTCCCTCCAATATTTGAGTTTGTTTTCTTTATGACTATTCCCTTACCTATTCTACATTCCTTTTTACACTCTTCACTTCCCCTCCCTTGTCTCTTGCCCTTCTTTTTTTTCTTTTGAGTTTTATGTATTTTAATGCTAACTACCTAAACTCTGTTTTATGTCTGTTTCCATATCATGATGGAATATCTCTTTTCTATGAATAAATGCATTCAATTAAGATGCAAAACATATATATATAGGGATATATACATATTTTTTACATGTTAGGTTTATTCCAAGTTTTACTGGATATGTTATTTTCCAGTGTAAGACCTACAAGAGTATTTGTGATGGATATTGTCTTCTGTATTGTCATTTTCCCACTCTCAAGTTCTTTTTATCCTATTCACAAACTGTTATAAGCAGCTTTAGGCCATCTCACAATTGTGTTGTCTGCGTGCAATCCAAGATTGAGATTTGGCAAGAGAAAAGCAATGATAGGACAAGGAGTTTTAAGAGCAAAAGATAGTGTAGATATGAAATGTCTACTAAGTTAAAAATTTTTTTACCAAAATCTGTATTCCCTTGGACCTAAATACACATGGAAATTGAGTCTTTCATATTCATTCTATAGCTCAAAAACATCCCAAGGTATATATTCAAGTTATATATTGTTCCTTTTACAAACACCTGTCTAATATGAAATACAAAATTCAATTTAATAAGTATATATTAAGCATCTACTATATGTAAGGATCTAAATCATAAGGAAAACACTCTACCTTTCAAAAGCTTATATTTTACTAAGGCAAGAATACAACTTGTATACAAATTAGTGTATGCAAAATAGTTTTAGTTGGAAGGAGATAACTAACTTTGGTTGAGCCTTGAATAAAGATAATACAAGTATCAGAGATCTCCAAATTAGCACAAAAGTCAAATTATAACATAATCTATTACATGGATTCAATATATTCATAGATCAAATCATATCCTCTGAAATGCAACTACTTAATGTAAAAGCCTTGTCTATTATGATTTGTCTATAAGGGGAAGAGTAAACCTCTCTAATAGTATCAGCATTGTAAAAAAGATCATTAATCATTCTGATTAATGTTCTGAAAAAGGATATGTCATTTAGTAACTTCTGCTACATACCAGCAGGCATTAAAATAATAACTTTCCTCATTCAAGAAACTTAGATACAAAACATCCAAAACTTTTCCCAAATGAGAATGGGAGTTCCAGAGAAATCAGTGTTGTATAGTGGGTAGGATCTGTTTTGGAGTCAGAAACACAGGAATTTAAATCCTACCTCTAAAACACATTGTCTATATGACCCTACGCAAAATTTTTAACCTCTCCATGAACCCAGAAAACCTTGACACCAAAACTTGCAGAATAGTTGTAGAATAGTTACTGTACTGATATAAGAAGTTTCCTTACCAGAACAAAAACCTAATAATAAAAGATCAAATTAAAGCAATATTCCAGAGGTTTTTCTTTTTTCTATTATGCTATTTTCACTCAAATTTCCTAAACCTGGTGGAAATAATTAAGAGACCCTGTTACCTTTTCACTACCATGTGGCAAAGTTTAAACGTGATATAATTAAACTACCTAATAATTTTACTAAATTAATTACAATCCTAACAGAAATTTAGCAGAACTTATCATTAATATCTTAATCTTTATACAGCCAATTTACCTCCATGGAGCACGCTGTATTTCCAGAAATGGGTTCTAAATACAGAGCTCCTATTTGCTTAATGAAGCTTTATACTTAGCCTAGCTCTGTGGGGTGCTGAAGAACTCAGGGGAAGATGAGAATCAGGGTATTTAGGAATAAGAATGCAAAGTAGAACTTCACTTTACAGGCTTCAGACACTACACATAGCTTACTCTGATTACAACTTCAGCAAAATGGAGTGACTTGTTTACTGAAATAATGAACAGTAGATGGTATCAATTTAAGGGCAAAGTTTTCATTTATGTTTCCCTGAGGCTATATGAAATGAAACACCTTTATTTATTTCCATAAAATGAGCTATTTTAGTTGTGGATTTTTCCTTTGGATAAGATCATCCAAGAATACCTAATATATTAGTCTATGTTTGAAGTGAAAATAGAGAATTTTTAGTAAACGTTTTTTAAAACAATGAAAAGCACTGTCTTCTTATCTAATTAAATTTATAATTTCAAAAGCTGAAGGAGAAATAGAAATTTAGATTTTCATCTAAATCTCAGGGGAAAAATTTATTTATTGATACTTTTACTTATACATTTTCTTCCTGTTCTGTTAAAATAGCAGTAACTTCCAAAAATCTATCATTTTATATTTACTCATTATCTGATTATATTACTTTTACTGCTTTCTTACCCTGTAAGCTCTTTAAGGGAAGGGACCATTTTAATTTTCATCTTTGTATCCCCAGATGTGAGCACAGTAATTTGTATATAATAGGTATTAAATAAAAGCTTAACTAAATTGAACTGCTATTGCTATTTGAAAACATCATATTTTGTAGTGGGGAATAAATGTTGGCTGACAATATTTAAAGTATTATCTTAATATTAGAGGAATTGAATAACAATAATTTTAAATTCTAGCTATGAATGAAATCAGTCTACTGCAGAAGATAAAGAGATAGAGTAATTCTATGGAAAAGTCAATAAAAACTCTCCAAATTAAATCAATACATACTTTGATATTTGTTGACTTCAGTTCAAAAATGGGAATGTCAAGATGGCAAGAATAGGTTGGGAGCATAGGTTAAGAATAAGGAATGAGAGAGTCCAAAGACAACAACTATACAAAAGTATTGTGTTAATCAGCAATCAATTATATTAAGCACTTACTATCTGTCAGTAACTGTGCTAAGTACTGGAAATACAAATACAAACAGTAGGACAGGAGTTTATATATATACTCAAGATAATAAAAAGGAGAAAGAAGCAGAATATCAAGGATAGTTGGCTTGGTAGAGAAAGTCCAGAATGCAGCATACAGAGGAATTAAACATGGTTGTTTTGGGTGCCCTCCTTAAATGAAGATTTGAAGAATAGCTGTCCAATCAGATGGAAAGGAACAAGGGTAGATTTCTAATTTCAGTTCCAACATGTGGATTCCAGGGCTAGAGTGAGCTTCCAGGATTAAAAGGTTTCTGAGACATGGTAGAGACAGTCTAGAGTGCAGCTTAGAAAGGAATATGTCCAGGTTATGAATACTTTCTTTGAAAAAATAATCAATATGTACTAAGCACACTGAGAACCAAATAACATCAAAATATTAAACTAATACTATTTTTCTGATAAGAAATAGTTTGCTTGTGCTATGGAAGTCACTTCTAAATTGGCTAACTCTGTAGTCAGACTAGATTTCTTAGAAATGAGATGGAAATTAATACAGACCTACAAGAAAGACTTTAAAAGGGAGGTAGAGGGGATGTGCCATGCAATTAAAACAACTCAGTAGCAACCAAAAGCAATATTGTGTGTCTTATAACTGACAACTACAAATTCGTTTGTAAAATCTTAAGACAAAAGATAAGAGATAAAAGAAGTTTATAAACAGTATTGCCACATACAGCAAAGAGAAGTACTATAAGGTAAAGCTAGTTTAATGAAAGTTTAGCAAGAGGTCTAAATAAACAAAGTTATCACCAAGGCATTTACAGGTAAAAAATGAAGAAGTATAGAAAATATCTGAAGATTTTTATAACTTTTCATCATCAAGAATAGTAGAAGCAGGGCAGCTATGGTAGCTCAGTGGATTGAGAGTCAGACCTAGAGATGGGAGGTCCTAGGTTCAAATCCAGCCTCAGACACTTCCCAGCTGTGTGACCCTGGACAAGTCACTTGACCCCCATTGCCCACCCTTACCACTCTTCCACCTATGAGCCAATACACAGAAGCTAAGCGTTTAAAAAAAAAAAAAAAGAATAGTAGAAGCACCACATTTGGATGAATGTCACAGTCCTGATTAGAAAAAGGGTGGAAATGGCACTAATGGGAACAAAAATGGGGAACACTGCGTAATTAAACCAAATATACGTACAAATCTGTACTGGAGTTAACACAATTCTGTGGGTATTAAGTTATCAATCCACAGAGTATCTGAGGGAGGCAAAAATACTCGAGGTGTGAGATGTCTAACAGAGTATTGTAATTTTCTGTAGACAGTCCAGGTTTATTCCCTCTTCTCATTTAATTCTAAATCCAATTCATTGCCCACTTGTGCAATTTGTCCCAGATATATTCACTGATGAAAAAATTCTATAGGTTTTCCATCCAACCTCAAATCAGAAAAAAAAATTTTTTTTTTATCCTGGGACTCCATTCTAGGAGCATAGGGCCACAACCAGTAGGCAATGGGACACACAGTCGCTCAGGGTCACCCAGCTGGGAAGTGTCTGAGCCCGGACTTGAACCTAGGACCTCCCGTCTCTAGGCCTGGCTCTCAATCCACTGAGCTAGCCCAGCTGCCCCTACTTAAGGTTGCAGTTTCTTTAGCAGATGTAGTTTTTACAGGGTGGGGTTGCTAGCCTCACACCCAACCCTCCTCCTTTTTCATCCGGGCTAGGACGGTCCTTGGCCCAGGAGTGATAAGGGTGGGCAATAGGGGTCAAGTGACTTGCCCAGGGTCACACAGCTGGGAAGTGTCTGAGGCCAGATTTGAACCTAGGACCTCCAGTCTCTAGGCCTGGCTCTCAATCCACTGAGCCACCCAGCTGCCCAAATCAGAAAATAGACAATAGAAAATTTTCATCTACTTGATCTTTTATGTGGAGACTCTTTTCAATGTTTATAGATCCCTTCTAGTAAGCTATGAAATGTTCTAGAACTTCAACCAACACGTCATTCATAATAAATAGGATCACTTGTAGGACCTTATCATCCATAGAGAATCCTTCTTCAACTTTTATTTTGCACAAAATTTCATCTATCAAAGTCACCCACTCCTTTGAAAAGTACAGATCTCCTTGTTTTGTCTTGTCTGACATCTATAACCAGTTGGTTTTGAACAAACATATTGTTACGTCTTTCAAATAATATTGAATAATTTTGAATATGTATGTGATCTACCCTGCTAAAAGAGCTTTAAGGCATCATTTTGCTGTACTACACCAAAAGCTTTTCATAATCAACAAGGATGGTGGAATCTTGTATCCTTTACATCTTTCAGTAAGTTAAGTAATAATAAATACGTGATCTATTGTGGAAAATCAATCTGCCAACAAGCATTTATCAAGCACCTACAAAATGCTAAGTACTAAAGACACATAATCAAAAACTAAAGTCCTTCTTCCAATTGAACTTACATTCTATTGAAGAAGAAAATAAATACACAGAAATACATATAAAATAAACACAAAACCTGTCTGTTCCTTACTTATATCATCATTTGAAGATTCTATAGATTAATATGCTGATGATTCTTATAAAAATTTTATAAATTCAAAAGTAGGCAGATAGTCGGGTAATTGTTATTTCCTTTTTTTGATATTTCTAAAATGCAAAAATTTTGTCTTGAATCACTGAAAACTTGATGATGGTCAGATTTTCTTCTTTCTTTTTGTAATTGCATTTGGCACTACCTTTTTGGACTTCTAAACAAAATAAGAACCAAAAAGATAAATTTTATGATGAATACAATAATGTAAAGGAAAACAACATGGAAATATTTTAGAACTCTAATCTGTGCAATGACCAATCATTACTAAGGAAATTATTATAAAGCATGTTTCCCACCTCATCAAATTGGTGATGGACAATAAATGAAGAATGAGGCCTACATTTCAGACATGACCAATGTTTTTATTCATTTTGTTTAACTATATTATTTATGAGGAAGAATTCTATGGAAGGATAGGGAGTCCTTGGAAAGCTATAATATTATAAATCCTTTATATGTATATTTCTCTGCAAATAAAATTGTGTTTCATCTTTTGGAGAGGAAATCTATTGTATATGAAACAGGCAGCCTTATTTCTATAATTCTATGGAGAAGGAAGATTGAGGTAGAATTGTAGGCTCTGAATTAAAAGCTAACCTACATGCCAGCACTAATAAATTATTCACTAAACTTTTTTTTTCAGCAAAGTTCCTCCTTTATTACACTCTAAAGATCGGTTCATGTCCTACCATGTAAACTAAGCAAGTTTACCAACAAACACCTTACTAAGTGATTAAACTATTCAGAATAGCTATAACTTTTGTATCTTGTTCTCTACCGCTTAGAGTATTCTCTGAAATCCAAGACTGTGTCTACATTTTGTACAGCCATACCTTGCCTTCTTCTGCTTAAACCATTTTAAGTAATGATCATCCTTTGTTACACAAACACATTGTACTAAACAATATAATAAGTGTTTCTTACATTCAAATAGAACACCCTAAAATATGTAGGAGATAGAGGGGGTAAGGAGCCAAATGAACAAATATGTGAAAAACTCATAAATATATACATCTCTCTATATGTAATGAAATTTACAAATTATTACATAAAGGTGAGCTGTAATTAGTATTAGGTGATTGCAATTTTGTTGACAATTTCCAAAAGATCATACATATATAGTCTAGAACAAGCTAGATTTAGGCTTTCTCCCCCTTAGTGGGTCAATATGTTGATTCTGACTGTATCAATGTCATATAGCTTTTTTAGAGTCAACTTGATCTTTTATTTTTGGTCTTGACATCCACAATGTCAAGAGTATTGCTATCTTCAATCTTCTTTATACCTGACTTAGTGGTCAGGAGAAACGTCATGACCATATATAATCAAGTGAAGTCAATAAGTATTTATTAAATGACTACTATGTGTCAGGTATCATACTCCTACCAGCACTTTTCTGAAGCTACCTTTGAAGACAAGGTAGAAACTAGAGGATATACTGATTTTCTTCTTTTTGTGTCCATGGAAACCTTTTAAACTACCTCCTAAGTCTTTGATTTGGCTTTTCTTTTAGGGAGTAAAACTTCCTTCTTTACCTTCAATATCTTGGAGAGAAGGAATAGAAAAAAACTTTATTTTTTTAAACCTTGTGAGCCCAAATATTTATGAGAAAATCCAATGGCTATCCTTGAGGAATTTCTACATACTAGTGGGTGGATGAACCAAATCAAAGAACTGGGATTTCATCAAATGATACCCTAAAATCAAAATATAGTATGAAATGGCATTGAAAAAAATGAGTCATCAGAAAAGGTAGTTATCTGGTTATGTCAAGTGCAATGAATGATTGAGAATTATAGTGCTCCACTTATATGCATGAAATGGAAAAATAGTTTAAAGAAAGTCTCCAGCATGTTGAATTTAATCTTCTCTGGAGAATTTGTAGAAAAATATGGGCAAGAATTCTGTAGAATAATTGTAAAATGTAGTTTGTGGTATCTGGGATAATTTTAAAAATATTTTATAAATCAAACTAAAAATAATTGACAATTAAAACATTATTTTCAAAAATTAGCAGGAATATAATTATTTGCACATCATCATAAGGCATTTTCTGCCATGTAGGTGAAATGCAACTCTACATTAGTATATCACATTTCTAGAAGGAGCAAAGAAATAGAAAAGTCCTAGGGAAAAGCAACTATTATAACTTAGAGATGGAGTGAAGTTAGTTGGGGGTGGGGAGAGGAGAGAGAGGCAGGACAGCACAGGGAGAGATACAACATGATTCTCCAAACAAATAGCCACCAGTGTCTAGACCCACTGAGGGTAATGAAAGTGTGTCAAGCATAAAAAAAAAAAATGAGCACCAGTTAGGGAATACTGTCCATAATTCCCGGTATATGAAATCTAACCAATCAGTTTCCCAAAGTCAGATAGAAGGTGAGGCTTAGCTGATAATAAGCACATTAAAAAGCAAGATTTTTTTTCATCTATACCAGGTATCCCAAAAGTCCTAGAGCAATTTTAAGCTATTAAAGCTACTATAAGCTTAAAACTGCACTAAGACTAGTGGGACCCCCCTTATAGACAAAAAACAATTCAATCTCAGATAATAACTTCTACCAAAAAACATTGTTGCAAAAGATACACTGGTACACTATTGCCTTTCCTCCACAAATACAGGAGCTAATGGCATATGGAAGACTCATTACAGAGCCAGAAGGAATATCAGAAGCAATCTGTTCTAACCTCCTACTCCATTATCTTGAACCCCAGTCAACTCTGCATCATACTTCAATGAATCCCACTCATTTACCTAAGTGATGCATTGGGCTCTTCTTTCCATTTTTAGTGGCAAATCATTAAGCACAGTTCTCTATTTAGAGTATTTGTTTCTAAATGTTTGGGAAAGAGCCAAAGAAATATCACTTTTCTAAACTGCAATTATCCCTTCAAACCTGGTCATATGATTTGACCTGGTGTTCCTGGTCACTTGGTCATCCCTTTCAAAACACATCCAATATGAAAAAAAGGCTAAAAACGTGTGTTATCAAAGACCATGAAGTAAGTAAATTATGAAACGTTCAGACTTGCTCACAAAATGCCAAAAGCAAAAACAAAAATCTTAGGAGAAGCCTAAAGGTTTAAAGAAGGAAACTTTTAGATAAACTGAAATGCTTATTTATATAGTGAAACAGCTAGATGACCCACTTGATAAAGCACTGGTCCTAGATCTCAAATCTAGTCTCAGACACATACTAATTGTATGACCAGCAGGTAAAACATTTCATCTGTTTGTTATAATCTGCTGGAAAAGGAAATAGCAAAACCTCCAGCATTTTTGCAAAGAAAATCTCATGAACGATATGATCTATGGAGTTACAAAAAGTTGGGCATAACTGAATAGTAACTTACATTATAGAGCAGGGGTCGGCAATGTATGGCTCTCGAGCCATATCTGGCTCTTTTGAGGGCCAGATATGGCTCTTTCTACAGGAGCCATGAAGTCAATTTTTTTTTCAGGTGCTGTTACAGGAGCGGCACTGTGAACACTGTACAACTCTCACGAAATTACATTTTAAAAAATGTGGCGTTTATAGCTCTCACGGCCAAAAAGGTTGCCGACCCCTGTTATAGAGCAATGAACATATCAAATTATACAAACTGAACCCCAAATAAATTCAAGAAAGTTTTATGAAAGTTCAAAGATGGTAGTAAGCCCATTATACATTGATAAAGGGAGGATTTTAGATTACATTCTTATTCTCTGAAGAGAATATTATAGAGAACAACTACTATACTATATATATACCATATATCTCTTGTCAGAGACAGATTACTGAAATAATTGGAGTGTTGGTCTAATCTTGTGTAACATTCTGTGTGTGGACAAACTATCAGCATTCTCTGATCTCTATTTGGCAATAGAGAAAGACCCACACTATACTCCCTATTGTGGGAAGAGGGTTTAAAGTGCTAAGTGCTTGCTGCTGAGCACTCCCGTGTGTATTATACATACACAAGGTGAATATAACTCACCAGAATAAAGAATAATAGCAATAGCTTAGGGGGAAATTTCACTACAGAAGCATAATGAAAAAAATTGATGTTTTTCAATAATATACTGCATTTTGCCAATATAGAAAGAAAAATAAATAGATTATAAGCTTTGCCTAGCCTCACAAATGTTGTTTCTATTCTGGTATAACAAAGCTTATTATACTGGAACTTCACTTCAATGCTGTTCTCATCATACATTTCAGGGACTATCTTAAAAATGAGTCTGTCTTCTAATGAGTTCTCTTGTTTTTTTAGGAACTAAATGAACTGAGGTAACATCTAATTGCACTCTATTATGGTGTCACAGTGAAGTTATAATCTGTTTACAAAAATAGGAGCATAAAAGATTTAGAGTTAATAGAGAACTTAGAGGTCAATGAACCTAGGAACTTCATTTTATAGATGTGGAAACTGAGGCACAGAGAAATTAAGTGAGTTATCACAGAGTCATATTGGTAGTAAGCATCTGAGGTAGGATTTAAACCTGAATCTTCCTAATTCCCAGGTCTAGTGGCCTCAGCACTATCCCATCATACTTGTTTGGTATTCCAAAAAATCACATGTATTATATGCCAAATCAAAAGAATAATGCTTCTGGGCCCACAAAAGAATGGCATTCCCCAAGATACTTAGCAAGAGCATTCCTCAGAATAGTATCATAGAAAAGGACTCCTCCCTCATTTTTCTTTTTTCTTTGTAGCCCGGGATTCAAACTAATTTCTCTGGTAAATGTGTTCAATATTATTGTCAAATTACATATAAGTATTTCAATTTTTTATGTTTACTGAAAACTGCTGCAGTGTGGTACCTAACTAATAATCCATGAGCTATCTATCGAAGTCAGACAACTATATATCAGAGCCTGAAAAACAGACATTCTAGATACTCTTATATTTTCCTTTGTGGATCATTAAGCTGACATCATTTGATTAGTTATGCATCTCATTAAGGAGAGACAATTGCTACACAATTCTAATCACAAATAAAAATATTTGAAGTACCTCACTTTCTACTAGAAAATACTCTGAGTTGCATTCTGGGAGATAAGATAACCAAGTAAAATTTGCTCAAATGATCAAAACCCTCCAAACATGCAAAAGTAGAAAATAAAATGCCTCAAAAAAAAAAGGAAAGGAAGGACTCAACTTACTGGGGTGAGAGAATAGAATAGCTCAATGAGAGCTGCTTCAAGGGAAGTTTGCAGAGTTCAGAGCATTTCCATGTGGCTTAAGGCAACAAGGCAGTAGTTAAGGGATCAGCCCTACTTGCTATCAAATGGCCTGAAGCAATGAGACTGTAGAATGGAAGAGAAGCCCAACACTAGCCCTACCCTCTTTCATGTGGCCTGAGGAAACAAAAATGCAGAGTGGAAAGCAGCCCAAAGCCAAACCTACAGGCTTCAATTTGGCCTAAAGTAACAAACCTGCAGAGCAGGGAAAAGCCCAATACAGAAGATAATAGGGAAATGGAATCCAACTGGAAAAAACTGCTGCAAGTTTCCCCAGAAGAAGGATGCTAGTGCACCCCTTAAAAGTATATTCTGAGGGACCCAAAGACAGCCAGGTCTACCCTAACCCCAAAGAAGATGACACTGCAAGCTTGGAACAGCATTCCCTCCAACTCAGGACCTAAATGGAACTTTGACAGATAGACAAATTAACAAGGAGGGGAAATAATAATTAGAAAAATAAGCAAAAGACAAAGAAAAAACATAACTTTATAAAGCTGTGTCCTTTATAAAGGACAACAGTGGCAAAAAGCAAACATGTAATGCCTCAAAGGAAAGCTTAAAAAATGTCAAGCCCCAAAAGACCTCTTGGAAGAACTTGACAAGAAGTTTAAAAACCAAATGATAAAAGAAATGTTAGAAAGATTTAACAACTTAGAAACTCAAATGGGCCAAATAAAAATAGATGCCAAAAAAATACTGAAGAAAACAACTTCCTAAAGACTAGATAGGCCAAATGGAAATGGAAATATAAAAACACAAAGAAAAAAATAATTCCCAAAAAATTAGAATGGAGGTAATAGCTCCTTAAAGCATCAGGAAATAATAAGACAAAATCAAAAGAATGAAAAAAAAATAGAAGAAATCTGAAATACCTCACTGGAAAAATTAATGACCTAGAAAATAGATCTAGGAGAGACAATTTAAGAATCATCAAAATTCCTGAAAGCTGGGGGCAGCTGGGTGGCTCAGTGGATTGAGAGCCAGCCCTAGAGATGAGAGGTCCTAGGTTCAAATCTGACCTCAGACACTTCCTAGCTTTGTGACCCTGGGCAAGTCACTTGACCCCCATTGCCTAGCCCTTACCATTCCTCTGCCTTGGAGTCAATACAGTATTGACTCCAAATCAAAAGGTAATGGATTAAAAAAAATTGCTGAAAGCTACCATCAAAAAAAAAAAAGATCCTGGACACTATATTATTGTAAGAAATAATCAAAGAAGACTGCCTTGATATCCTCAAGCAAAAGCAGAAAATAAAAATTGAAAGAATCTACTCATCACCTCCTGAAAGAGACCCTAACAGAAAATATCCCAAGACTATTATAGCAAAATTCAAAAATTTCCAAGGAGGAAACAAACAAAATGCTTTAAATATCTTATACAGATTAAATGAGACTTGGTCGCTTCTATTTTAAAGGACTAGAAGGAATGGAATATGAAAGGCAAATGATCTAGGACTACAACCAAGAGTCATATACCCAACAAGTATATGGAACATTAAGCCCCAGGAGAAAAGGTAACATTTAATAAAATAGAGGACTTCCAGATACTTCTGATAAAAAAAAAAAAACAGAGCTGAAAAGAAAATTTAATGTCTAAATTCAACACTCAAAAGAAGCATAAAAAAGTAAATGGAAAAGTGATGATTTAAAGGTTTCAATAAGGTTGAATTAAATACATTCCTACTTGGGAAGATGGTTTTTAAGATACTTAACATATATATATGTATATATATATATATATACATATATATATGATTCTTAGGTCATATAAAGTACTTAAAGTATCCAAGATACTTAAGAACTTTATCTCTTTTGGACAATAAGAAGGAGTTTCTATATAAGGAAGGAAAGAAGGGAATGGAATAAGATGGATATTGCCCCATCCCTAAAAAAATTAAGAGATAGGAAAGAGCAGCACTAGGGAGAAGAAAAAATGAAAGCTAGAAGGTTTAAATTATCTCACATGATGTGGCAACTAAGAGTCAATACACTGAAGAAGATGGGGGATGTGGCTGGCAATGCTTAAACTTTATTCTTATTGGAATTAACTCAAAGTGGGAATAACACCCACATTCAGCCAGCTATAGAAATCTAACTTACATTATACGGAAGGAGAAGGCAAAGAGAAATAAGGGAAGGATAGGGCACGGACAAAAAAAAGGACAATATGGGACATATGGTGGTCAGAAGCAAAACATTTCTGAAATGTGAAAGGCTGAAAGGAGAAAGAGAGAATATGTTAGGAAATCAACACACAGTAATTAATGACAATAGTAAACTAGTGTTCAGTAAACCCAAAGATCCACCATGTTGGGAGAAGAACTCACTATTTGACAAAAATTGCTGGAATTAGCAGATATCTCCTTTCCTGACAAGCACAAAGGTTCTCAAGCACCAAAACATGAACAATTTTATTTAAGAATAAATGAATGGTATTTTGGAACTATGTCCAGAGAGCTGTAAAACTGTGCATACCTTCTGACTCATAAATACCACTACTGGGGGTAACTAGGTGGCTGAGAGCTAGGCGTAGAGACAGGAGGTCCTAAGTTCAAATCTGGCCTTAGACACTTCCCAGCTGTGTGACCCTGGGCAAGTCACTTAGCCCTCATTGCCTAATCCTTACTGTTCTTCTGCCTTTGAACCAATATACAATATTGATTCTAAGATGAAAGGTAAGGTTTTTTTTTTTAATTTAAAAAAAAAAAAAAGAATGAAATATCTCTCCTAAGTTTGTTTTAAAAAAAACTGCTGGGAAAACTGGATAACAATATAGCAAAAACTAGGCATAGACCAACAACTCTGATCATATAATCAAAATAAAGTTTAGATTAAGAAATATGAACTATTTGTAGTCATAGGAGGAAATGTTCCAAATCACTTTTGATCAGAGAAATGCAAATGATCTTCTAAACTCATGTTAAAGTTTTTATCTTTACCCTATTAAGCTGATAGTCCTTCTGTACATAGACAATCAGTTCTATCACAATTTGCTAAAACAAAAAAAAAATGAAATCAAATGAAATGTGATTAAATATAGCAGAAATTCTTTCAGATTAAGGATTGATTGAAAGTCTAAATAGTATCATAATATATCCACGTGCAAAATAAAGAATTGAAAATGTTACCTATGTATTTTAATAACACACAAAATATCTCAGTTCCTTGGATAATTAAAGCAAAAACAGAAAAAACACATTTTACATATATTTCAAATCAATTTTTTTTCTTTTAGTCACCTGAAATACCTTAATTCTCCACTTTGCACATACAGAAAGAGCTTAAGGTTGTTTAAACATTAGAAAAGGTGGCAAAGAAAAAAATTCCCCTTTTCTGGAGATCCTAAAGAATAAGACAGGTTTTCATTAGTTTGGAATAATTGAGAAAACCACAAGAAGGCAAGAATATGATCTCTGGAGGCTCATTCCAATCTTCTTTCAATCTAATTTGATTATTTGAAATGATTGGTTATAACCTAGGTGAACAAAATTAATATCCCATATTGTTATTAAAATAGTTTTAATGTTTTATAAAATAATCACAAAAATAATCTTCCTATTCTCCTTCCTAAGTTGGGAAGAAAACTTGAAAAGGAAGTATTAATTTGTTGCTTTTATTTTATTTCCTATCAAACTTTCCTATGTTTTGTAAGGTACTAAAAATAAAATCACTGTTTTGCAGATAATATTCAATATTTACATTATTTTCATTAAAAAGGAAGTAAGATGCTTTGTAGAAGGTTTATTAATTTTCTTAAACAGTGAAACCATTGCCTCCTATGAAAAGTTGATTCAGTCAATCATGTCTTTTGAATACCTATCAGTTCTTTATTAAATAAATTAACAACACATTTTGATTTACAGAAAAGTATAGCATTACTATCAAAATTCATAAGTATAAAAGTAGGTGCATAATTAAGAACACTCTAAAAATTACTACAATTTTACACTTTGGGAAGGATGCATGTACTTCACAGTACTTATATGTAACCTACATTTCGTTATTTTTGTTATATCCTCTATTATGAATCAGAATAATAGAGCTAGAGAGGGCATTTTAAACCACTCATCTCCTAATATGGATGATGAAATTGAGACAATGTGATATGGCCAGAAGAGTACTGAATTGGGACTAAGAGGACCTCATTCTAATCCCATTTCTACCACTTAGTAATATTAGGTAAATCAGCCTCTCTGGATCTTAGATTCTCAGATGTAAAATGGCCCAAGAAGTAGGGTAGAATGCAAGTAGAGACTTGATGACCTCTAAGATTTCTTCTACTTCTAAATCTATAATCCTATGAAATTCAGATATGTTAAGGGACCTTTCAAAAGTCACCAGTTACTGTAGTTAGTGGCCAAATCAGTATTCTTTTGAATTTTTTATTGTTTCCCTGCTGTCTCATGAAGTCATTTGTTTCCATTTGTCCAGTTCTAATTTTTAGGAAGCCATTTTCTTCTTGACACTTAGTACTACCTTTCTGAGGGAGTTATTTTCCTGTTTGAGGTATTGTATTTCCTTTTTTAGGAAAGTGTTTTCTTCAGTACATTTTTGTTCTAATCTATTGATTTTTTTTCTATCATTTTCTTTTCTAATTTTTCTTGTTCTTTCTTTTTTGGTTCTTTTTTGGAGTTTGTCCAGGGATTCATTTTGGGCTTGACATCTTTTCACATTTTTCTTTGAGACTTCACACATTTTCATTTTTGTATTTCTGTCTTCTTCTGAGCTTGCGTTTTGGTCATCTCTCGTTGAGATATTTTTCTATCTACATGCTTTTTCTCTGTCTTTTGTTCATTTGGGGGTTATTTTCCCCTCTTGATTTTGTCTACATTCTGAAACTTAGCTCCATCCCTAGGGTAAAAGGAGTACAGTCCCACCCTTGCATTGTGCCAAGGATCTGTTCAGCTGTATCAGTCTCAGAGTGAGCCCTCTGTAGAGGTCACCTGGTTGGCCTTCTGTTTGGAGGTTTGCAGTTATTCAATTTAGCTGATTGAAGTTGAGTTCTCCTCAGTCCAACTGAAGCTGGACTTTGTTGAGCTGAGTTCCTCCCACTGCACTGGATTTAGCCCATCTGGCCTCTGTTCTGGATGGACTATGCAGGACTATTGTTCCCCCACTGCTGCCTTTTCTGCCTCACTGCTGAGACTGGACCAAGTCTGACTGTTCTCTTCTTCCTGCTTTGTGCTATATTGTGTCTGAGTTACGCTGAGTTCAGTGCTCCTTCCTCATACCCCAGTAATATATGACCTCCTTACTGTCTCCCAGTGGTTATTTTGGGCAATAGCTCTGCTTTGCCCCTTCTTCTGTTGGTCCTACCACTCCAGAATTCATTTTAGGTGCTTTTATTTTTCTGTGGTCATTTGGAGAGTGGTTGGAGGGCTTAAGAGATTGATGGTAACCTAAAAAGGATGGCAGGAAAAATGACACAATTGCCAAAGAAACTAAGCCTGTGTTGGTAAACCTATGGCATGCGTGCCAGAAAGGACTGCTCCCTTGACCTTCTTCACGGCCACCTGAGGTCATTTCTCCCATCACCTGCCCCTCTGCCCAGTAACCTAATAGGAACACTTCATCCCTCCCCTGTCTGGGGCAAGGGGGTGGCTCACATGTAGCGTGAGGGTACAGTTTGGGCACTCAGTCTCCAAAAGGTTCGCCATCACCAAACTAAGCATTTGAGTGATGACAATAAAAATTAATGTTAGACTCTGAAATTCGATTCTCTTATCACAATCTCTAATTCTTTCATCTGCTATATCCATGAATTTATTCTGTATTCCCACCTAAATGTGGTAAGACAGTATAGTTTAGTGCAGTGATGGGCAAACTTTTTAAAGAGGGGGCCAAAGGAAAGGAAATGCTCATCTGTCAATATGTTTCTAAAGCAACTCTTTTCAAATTTCATTGTATTGTATTCGTCAAATTAGGAATAATGTCACTCAGCCTGATAGAACATTTCAGAGGGCCACATCTGGCCTGCAGGCCATAGTTTGGCCATCACTGGTTTAGTGGATAGAAAACAGAGCCCTGAACCCCAGTCAGTATTAACTGGTTCATATCCTAGCTCAGATTCTTACTGATTGTATGCTCCTCATGTGGAAAGGATCAATATCCTAAAACCTCCCTCCCTCTGTAAGTTAGGCTAGCTTTTCTTTTAAAAGTACTGAGACTTAGTTGGCTCAGGGGACCATTGTGATATTGAAATTTGATATATACTACTCTACTTCATTAAGACTTAATCGAATTACTCTTCTCCCTCATTACGTGAATTTAAACTCCTTAAGTCTGCAACTTTAGTTCACTATTTTACTCTTATAAGCCACCCACCACCCACTTTTAGGAGTCCCTTACTTAAAATTATAGAGAGCCAGCTCTATATGGTAGGGGTCCTGAGTGGCGTTTTGTGGCGTCGGATTGTTAAGACAGGAAAAAGAAAATGAGAACAACCAGACTAGTGGTTAGCCCATGCTGATCCAATGCTATGGAGTTTAGAGTTTATTTATATACTGGTTTCAAACAAAGAACACAGAGAAAGAGTCACAGCTGTGAATGGGATTATAAATCATATACAACCCATTAAAGTCTAAAAAGTAGAGAGATGGGTACAAGGGCAAGGGCCAAATTCCAACCACCAATTAGTAGGGGTTAATTCTGGGAGCAGAAATATATTTCATAGAGATGTTTACTAATTGCGTTCTGCCTTGATTTACAGGACTGCACCTGGTCAGATAAAGTCCGGCTCCAGTTTATCTAAGTAATATCTTTTAGAGTTCAGGCTTCTTAATTATCAAGGAGAGAAATTGTTAACGCAGTAGCTGCTGGTCTGCTAAGGACTCAAAGCTTTTCAATAAGTCTATAATGTTTTTCCAATAAGAAAAGGTATGGATCATAAAAGGGGTCAAAAGAGGGGTCTCAGATTTTTATCTAATCTCTTATTGGCTTCCCATATAAAATAAATGTTAAATGTATTCTATGAAGCTTTAATGTCAGATATTCCAGAAAATCGTAGGTGCAGTTATTGCTCCAAGCTTTGCAAAATTCCCATTCTCCAATTCTAACCAATCCTAACTTAGTTATACCCACATTACTATAGATTGTATCACTTTCTTTTCCTTCAGAGGTTCTACAATGAAAAGAGAACCACCTTGACTGCATATGTGTGGGATGGAGGGTAGGGGTGTCCTTGTTTATTGAATTTTGGATCTTTATTGCCAATCGCCAGCCTTGCTAATAAGCTGATCATTCTAAGAATTGTGTTGCCTTTGTTTCTCTTATTTGCAGATTTTAATCATGACACTTGGTAAGCCAGCCACAAAGAAGAGTGATGAGACCCCAGGATGATCTCTCTAAGGAACCCCTCCCCCTACAGTACTCTGGTAGACAATTTTCCCAAGGAACTTCTTCACTAAGGGCACACTGGAGGTCAGACTCCCCCTCAGCCTCAATCCTAATTGATCCTAGCTAAAGCAAACCTCAAAGGGATCATCTCACCCAGCAAGATTCAAGGTTTTGTCAGAGTTAAATAGTGTTCCCTGCCCCAAGACTGTAAATCTCTGCCTTAGGAATAAACTGGCTACCTGTCCTGACACTAAGATTGGTAGTAGCAAATTTGAGTCTATCTTGAAGCAAGGTTCTATGACAGTGGATGGCAAGTGCCACCAACTAGAATGCTTTCAGGACTGCCAGGTAAAACACCCTGTTAGGGGGCCACCTGAGTTTCATTAAATTCATAAATTGAGCACTAGGCCTGTTATTAGGCTTCTAAAGGCAGCCACATGTACTTAGTCAGTTTAACTGAGACAGAGTAGAAAGCAAAGGCAGAAGGATTCAGTGAAATCACATGAACTCTTAGACAGGGACTCTAAGAAAGAATTAGAGCAGAATTATTTCTCTCACATATATGAGAAACCCTGAGCAAGTAAGCCAATCTCTCTTTCAGGCAAAAAATCCCTGTAGCACCTTAAATAGAAAAAAGAAATTGGCAGCAAGGCCTTGAAATTGATTCTTTAAAAGAAAAAAATGTGCACACTATCTTTGGACTAAATTTTCAAATGAGAAAATAAATCCTCAAAGAAGCAGTGAGATTTGAAGGAAAATTCCTAATATCAGTAAATTCCTCTTTTTGGTTAGATTCTAAAAGATTATAGTTAAGAGTAAATTTTCTTTGAATTCAAAAGTATTGTAACTTAGGATCAATTTTATACATCAGGGAAAGGGAATCCCCTCATTCTTGAAAACTTCCAGTCAGTGGTGGCAAATTCTCCAAGGAACCAAAGGTCCTTAGAAGCTCCTGTGGGAGCAACTTTCATAGTAGTATGTGATAGTAATATGCTCAGGTGAAACAACCCCTTTTATCTTGGAATCTGGGAAAACTCTCAATTTAACCAGGAATGACAAAACAGCACACTATTAAAATGTATGAAATTTGTTCTAGGAGTGGCAGAGATTAAAATTAAGGTTGGCTATCACACAACCTCATCCATCCCAAATACCCTGTGCAAAAGGCTATGTATGCTCACTACCCCTCCTTTAAAGGACTATTAGCAATATATTGATTCTGATAAGTTGAGTGGCAGGAGAGAACTTTGCCAAGCTGCCTCAAGACCAGTTTTGGAGTTTGGAGCCCAAGCCTCTGTTAGAATTCTGTTGGTATTCTTAGATGGGGGTTAAAAAATTTGACTACCATAGAGAGATCAGAGATTCTGAGCAGTTTCTGACTGACTGGGTCTTGGATCTGAACATTGGTCCAAGAAGGAGCATCTTTCTGAGCTCCCTGGATTTTCCCTGAGGAAACATTTTTGGAATAGCAGAGTCACAGTTGGTCTGACTGACTGAGGCTCTCTGGGATCTTAGCTGGTCCTAGAAGCAATGTTCTCTCTGAGCTCCTTGGTTTTTTACCCTGTGACAATGTGAGAATACCAGGACTTAGAGTTCATTGATCATTTAGCTGTGGTTGGAGTGAAATTATTAAAGAGAAGAAACCAGAATATCTTGTTTTTCTCTGGGTTCTGGGGAAACCCAGAGCCAAGGCAGAACTTCTGCTAGGCCTCACCAACTTTCTCTAGCTGTTCTTTTGATCATTTTTTGGAGACAGAGATTAAAACAAATATATTTGTATAAGTTATTAGAAATAGATTATTTAGATAAAAAATTTGGATTTTATTTAGTGTTAAGGAGAAATAGGGTAGCCTGGTTTCCAGGAGAAGACAAACTGTGAGGTCTAATTGGGAGCAGGTAAAAAGCTTAGTATCCCTTAGCTTTAGGGTTTCCTGGTTGTTTATCACCTTCTTATATCATTATAACTTTATTTAACTTTTATTAAAGTAAGATTAATTTTTATTCTGTCTCCTATATTATCCATTGTACAACCTACAAGCAGGGCCCAATACTGTTACCTTGGCCCTTTTATCTAGAGTATCTGATTAACAACAACAATCAGATACTGAGTCTAGATACTGTCTTTAACAGTTTCCAGCAGGACTCATCTCTCTCTTGCTTTGTTGATTTCTTGGTAGGAGATCAAATTTCTTTTAAAAATCAGGAACAGCCTACTACTATCCTTCCTCTTCAGGAAAAATTTAGATCTACAGGATTAGATCCTCTCATTCCAAAGGAAAATGCTAGAGAGGAAACTCAGACAGTGTTAGTCAGTGCTCAAGTAACTGGCTCTTTTTCAAACCTTACTAGGAAACCACAGAAGCTAAGTGAATGTATTTATTGTCACAAAAAGAGAAACCGGCATTCCAGTATAAATCAGCCAGCAGTTTGAAATTTAGTGTTTTAAACTGCAAACTACTTCACTTTTGTTCTTTAAGAACTTACCTGTTATTAATTCTTTTTAACCATGAAAGAAAATCTCATTTAATCAGGGGACAATTGGAAAGTAAATAAAATTTAATTTGGAGGTTTTCTTGCAAATTTCAATGTTATGGTTAGAGGTTTTTATAACTGCTAGAAACATCAGTTAATTCTTATAGACTTGCAGCTGAAAATTAAGAGTAAACTAAAAGTTAATTTAAATGATTCAACAAAGGTATAGGGTAATCTGTGAATAATTCAATGAAATGCTACACTATGGTCTGAATGTTTTTATGTTAAAATCCCTTAGTAAGCTTTGAGATATCACTGTTTAAGAATAAAATAAGAATAAAAATTCTACCAGAAGTACATAGACTTTATATCATCCTTTCCCAAATGGTATCATTTTAAAAAGGGAAATGGGGAAATTAATTATTCTTATCTGTTACTTAAGATCTTCCTCAAGAAGCTTGCAGCAGAAAAGTTTCAATGTAGATAAAATTCATTTAGAAGAATATTTATTTAGGCAAACTAGAGACAAGCTATAAGGGTTTGAAAAAAAATTAAGGTTGGACTAAGTATATGAGAATGTGGTCACTGAAATTAATATATCTCAAGTCAAATTACTTTTTAGTAGTATTTATTTATAAAATAGAGGGAAAGAGGGAAAGTAGAGAAATGATAAAAAGAGAATAGAGAAGGTAGCTATCCTATTACACTAGGTAATTACTCTGACCCAGTTCAAACCAGGCAGGGCTCACTAACTCTCCACCAGAGGACCATGGGTCAGAGGGGCCAGTGGTGAATAAAGCAAGGGTTCTAGCCACAGACAGGGGGCCTCTCTGGAATCTAGTCCCTTCAGGAGCCCAGAAAGGAGTCAGTCTTTTTCACTCACCCACATGGTTGTCCAAAGAGAAGATCCTCCACCAGCCTTCAGATGCTCCAAGAGAGCTCCAACTCCAACTCTCAAAAACTCCTCTAACAGGAAGTTGCAACTACTTTTAAAGACCCTTCTTTGCATCACTTCCCCATGCCTTCCTTCCACTTTACATGGACCAGTTGTAGTTTATAAATTTTCTTAGGACTGCCCGGGGCCAGTCAGTCATTTCTGAGTTGTCATCCACTTTAGCACATGGGCTGAAGACCTCCCCCCACCTAAGCATAAAGTGGGGATGTATATGCTTCTGGTGATTAAATCTAAAAGTAGGCAGGGGAGAGTTAATCCCATCTTCACAAACCCTCCTATGATCCTTTGGAAGACTAGTCTCCCTAATGGATCACTTGATATAAACATCTTATACCCCGAAAAATCTTCTAACTACAGGAGCATACAATATTGCCCCTTCTAAGAGGAAACTACAATAGCTAGAGATAAGAGGGAAATAGAAGAGAGAGAGAGCAAAATCAGTGTTTGCTAGGCCCATTGACAAAAAGTAAATTAGGGGGCAGTCCCCTTTGGCATAAGAGTGTACATTCAAAATAAATGCATTCAACCCCTTCAGTTCAATCAATTGCACCCCAAAGTTCATTCTATATTTTCTGATGCAGTGTAAGTTTCTGCAGGCATCTTTCTCTAAACAGTTCATTTTCTGGATTCAAGGAGTTTGAAAGCTTCCTTCCCTGAAATTTTCCCAAACATAATTTTAAATTCCTTCTCCTCCCCAGTATCATCATTCAAGAAAATTGAGGGAAATTTGAGAGTACTGTCACAACCTTCATGGTCAATCCAAAGTAAAGAGCAGTCTCACCAAATGATCCTCCACCAGCCTTCACAACCTCAAAAGAGCTCGAACAACTCCAAAAAACTTCTCGCAAAAAACTCCTCTCAGGAAGTTGCAACTACTTTTAAAGACCCTTCTTTGTGTCGCTTCCTGTGCCTTCCTTCTACTTTACATGGACCAATTGTAGTTTATAAATGTTCTTATCTTCACAAAGCCAAAAGAACCCCAGGTTGTAATTATTGGGTATTCTATAATAAAATATAATGGAGGGAAATTGGTCCTATAAAAACTTCTGAGATATAATTATTAAGAAACTAAATAAATGAAAATAAGAGGGTTGTTAGATCAGAAAGTAAAAAAAAAACAAGTCAGGTGCCATTTGAAGGGCTTTTTGTTCAATGAAGATGTTAGAAATTTTTTCTAGTCTGATACAAATATTTTTGTTAAAGACCTTTATAAAATTTGTTGTCTAACAAGTAGCTCTAAGTTTAATATATAGTTTTCCTGTTTTATGTCCTATCCTATATTATGTGAGACTAAGTTAAGTTACTTGGAAAATAAAAAAGAATTAAATTAGTTTCTTAGGTGATTTTAAAAATATTGATAATAGTGGGCCCTGAAGTTTGAAATATGGGTCCTTGAGAAAATTAAGGTTTTTAGGAAAGTTAGGGTTTTGTTTATTGACTAATTTCATTTAGTAAAAATTTTGTCTGGTGACTAATTTCGTTTAGTCAAAATTTTGTCTCAAATTAAATTATAATGTGATCTCATTTACAGTGCATTATGCTCTCTTGTTGAGTAAATTAAAACTTAATATGAGAATAATAAAAGCAACTATCTCTGTGTTTGGGGAAGGAGGAATCCCATATTTGTAAAGTGCCTGGCACATGGTAGGCAATATATAAATGTCAACTATTGTTTCTTCAATTAAATGTAATTATTCTGTACTGGGTTTTTAAAGGATTAGTATATGATACTAAATTGTTAGATTTGGAAATGTATTCAAATGCTTTCCTATTATTTGATTGACAAAAAAAAAGTTTTTATGATCCAGAATATTTTTTATATTATTGATAGATATTTGTATTTTATATTGTTTATAATATTGATAGATAGTTATATTTTTCTTGTTTTCAGCATCACTGAATCAGAAATCTTCTTGGGCTGGGAATCTGGTTGATAAAGAATGTGTTTAAAACATTAATTTTTTATTTGAGCATATTTTGCTAAAGAAATCTGTAAAGCCCTTTGGGATTCACTGTTTGGGCTAGGTCATAAGATCTTCCCAGCTCTGCTAACTACATATTGTAAAATTTTGAAAATAATGCAGTTTGAGAAAGTAGAACTAACTCCTCCCCAAAACAGGAAATTCATTCTTTACAATAAGCACACCAAAAAGATTGTGTGCTTGAAGGAACTTGTTTGTTTGCTTATAGTAAAGAGTAAGTTTTATCTGAATTATATGACCACAACTTATGAAAATTAAGAAATATGTTTTGTAGGAAATAACATGTATTAAAGTTAAATCTTTGAGTAAACTTGGATTTTTAGATTCAAAGATTTCAATCTTGCCTTATGCAGTACTAATTGGAGGCTTATTATAGTCAGCATTCTTCTAAGAATTTTGAATCAACTATCAGGGTATGTAGGATAATTGAAATATCTTTGCTGGTTTTCATTCTTGGTCATTGTTGGAACATGAAAGAAAAATAACCTGTCCCTAAGCTGTGATTAATGAAATTTCACTAACTGAGGTAAAATTTCATGAAACTATAATTTGATGTTGTTGTGTGAGTTTGATTTCAAGTGTGGTTGTCTGAGGTGATGTTAAGTATTGCCCAAAGGGAATGCTTTCAAAAAACTGCTCTAGGTGGATTTTTGTCCCTAGGGAAAATGATGGAGGGCAGGGGGGAACCTTGCAAAGGCAATTGTAGGATCCTCTTGCCTCAATTGACCATTATATTATTTTCCTTTTGCATAGGACACTTTCCCACCTGGCTAATTCTGAGCCTTTCTTGAAACCCAGTGAATACTGTGAAATTTTACTATTATCTGTAAACTATGACTCTTGCTTGTATTCAAACAAAACAGGATTTTTTTCTATTGTAACTATGTTCCTCCTTTTTCCTTTCATAGCAAATTTCTATAATAAAGGCAAGCAAACAATAGAAGGTTTGCAGTGTTGTCTATTATTACTTAATAGATTAATATGAAAGATCAGTTTGGAAAACATAAAATTAGATATCTCATTCTTTCAGAGTGAAATGGGGATAATATCCTCCTAAGGGGGATAATTAGTGAATATCAGAAAAGTTTGTAAAGATTAGTAAAAGTTTCCCAAGAGGTTTTCAAGTTTCCCCAGAAAGTTTTCTAATTAAAGACACTAATAAATTTTAAGAAAGCAAAAGGATCAGACTATTCTGAGAGTTTGGCAAAATGTTTCTAATTGAAATATACAAGGGGGCAGCTGGGTAGCTCAGTGGATTGAGAGCCATGCCTAGAGACTGGAGGTCCTAGGTTCAAATCCGGCCTCAGACACTTCCCAGCTGTGTGACCCTGGGCAAGTCACTTGACTCCCATTGCCTACCCTTACCACTCTTCCACCTATAAGTCAATACACAGAAATTAAGGGTTTAAAATAAAAATTAAAAAAAAAAAAAGAAATATACAGACTTTTGAGTATGTTATAATAATATGTTCTCAAAATTAGATTTAGGATTTCACATACTAAATTATGCCCGAAACAGTCTCAGGGTGCTGCTTCCACAGTAATGCACCCCCCTGCACTGCGTCCCCACCCAGCATCCATGCCTGTGTTGGCGTCCTTGCCTGAGCTCTAGGTCTGTGTTCAAAGTCTGGTTCTTTAGCCTCTTGGGGTCTTAAGTCTTGCTGCTCTCAGGAGCAGGCCCTGTTGAGCTGCCAAGAACTTAATGAATGCCCCAAACTTGCTCTAACTCTTGTCCACTGGCTTTGGCATTGTAGGTGGGGGGGAGAGGGGGTTGCTCAACTCACATTTTAGTGAGAGCTATTTCACCCCCTTATAGCAATGAAATGCCCCAATCCCACGTACTTTCAACGCTGCGCCCTGTTGTGGGGTCCCTTCGTTCGTCTGGATTTGTTTTTATGTCCTCTTGAGGAGTCCTATATGTGTGGGTCAGGAGAGGTTAAGCAGCTGCTTTTTACTCTACTGCCATCTTAACCTGGATTTGGTATGGAAATCCCCTCCTCATGCACTGTGGAAGCTACTAATACTATGAGACTAAATGGGGTTCTCCTTGGGAAATGGGGTACCCAAGGAAGGTGTGCTGCCCCTCAGGGTTGGAAAGAAGGCTTCCACACAAGCTGAGGTATGTGATGACCCAATTCATTGCTGCTCTGAATCAGGGCTCACACAAACGCCACCCCCTCTTCTGCACCGGGGGTGGTCAGGCTTAAAGATGGATCTCTGCCTGACTAAGCTGTAACACTCCTTCCCTCAACTGTCTCTCAAAAAATTAGAAACATTTTCTGACTTTAAGGCATTTAATGAAATAATCAAAGTAATTGATAAGGAAGAAGTAATCGATGGTGGTCAGTGGGTGCAGATAGCCCTAAAGCTTGAACCCTTCAGGTCTGTCACCTTGGGGAGACCAAATCAGTCTCAACCCAAAGCTTCTCTTACCCTTCTCACTAAATCTATGCCTAATAACTCAGTTCAGTCTGTTTATAGTTAACTAGGGTCTCTGTAAGACAAGGTTCAAGGAAATTTGGGGTTTCAGGGATCTGCTCCCAAAGGAGTCCAGTAATCTCCAAACACTGGTTGGCACAGTACTGGACAATGCAGATATCTCAGTTGGCAGTGAGCAAGGTATTAGATCTTCTGTGTCAAATCAGGAAACTCTCAAGGATTGCCTTCAGCTTTCTCAGAGCTAATTTCTCCCTCCTCCCTCACCGAGCTCCTACCCCCGAACTCCTACCCCCGAACACCCCTTTCTTAGGAAAATCCTTCCCAGAAGAAGTCTCTGCTCTTCCAACTGCCATTTGGTCTCCTGCTCCTCTTCCAATGTTCTGTGCCCCCCCCCAAGAATCTTATCCTTACAAAATTTAACTAAACCCTTTTGATTCTCTAATCATTACTTTACCATAGAAATTTTGATGGAATGATTCAGAATTCATTAAATACTGATGATTTTTACTGTGATTTATACCTTGGATAATTGTTTATTTAAGCAATTCATTAAAGAAGTATGCTTTTTCAAAGGACTAAAGGGGGGAATTGTGAAATTAAAATTTAATCTATATTAATCTATATTATCTTAACCAGGGTTCAGCTGGGTAGCTCAGTGGATTGAGGGTCAGCCTAGAGACAGGAGGTCCTAGGTTCAAATCCGGCATCAGACACTTCCCAGCTGTGTGACCCTGAGCAAGTCATTTGACCCCCATTGCCCACCCTTAACACTCTTCCACCTATGAGCCAATACACAGAAGCTAAGGGTTTAAAAAAAAAGAATTAACCAAATTTTTTTTCCTTCATTATGGAAGTTTAAGTTCCTTAAGACTGCAACTTTAGTACTACATTCCATCTTTTAAAAATCCCTTACCTCCCATCTTAATATCAACTCTAAAACAGAAAAGCAGGGCTAGGTAATTGGGGTTAAGTGACTTGCCAGGGTCGCACAACTAAGTGTCTGAGGCCAGATTTGAACCCAAATCATCCTAACTCTAGACTTGGTATTCTATCCACTATACTACCTAGCTGTCACACTTTCACTCTTGCAAATCACCCACCACTCACTTTTAGGAGAAGCTTACTTTTTTAAAAAAAAAGTCGAATGTATTCCATGATGCAGTGTCAAATTTCCAGGAAATTTAAGTTCTTACTGTTGTCCCAGCCTATAAAAAATCCCAATTTCCCATTCTAGTCAATAGTAACTCATTAACACCCACATTGCTACAGATTGTGTCACTTTCTTTGCTCTCTTGAGGTTCCTCTTTCACAACTTTAAAAGAACTGCCTCAACTGTCACAGGAGTCTGGTTACTGAGGAGCCTTAAACATCATTTATTACCAATTGCTAGCTTTGCTAAGAAGTTGATTATTCTCTTAATTTTTTTGTATCAGTTTCTCTTATTCAAATATTCCAACACAACACTGAATTAACAAAAAAGATTATTAATGAATGACGCTGCCTCATCACTTGAATCCAAGATAGCTTTAGGGGCTTAGTCAATTTGCCAATAGTTGAATATTCTTCTATTGCTGTGTTTAAATAAACTTTTAGTTAACCATTGAATAACCTATAAGTACCTAAATTTGTCCCAATATTGAACCTAAACTAATGAGATCCTGGCAAAAATAATCCTTGCCTTTGAGGAGCTCACATTCCAATAGGGGATATAGTACACACATTACTATACACCTATAAGATATAGCAACTATGAATGAAATGGAAAACAGTAGAGAATGAGATGAAAGGGAGAGAGCCAGTATTTTCTTCTATAAGCCTTAAAAGAGTGATAGAAAACCCTTTAAGTTTTTTTTTTCCCCATTACTTTGTAAAAGGGCATCAAGTGTCGTGGGGAAAAGAAAAGACTCTGCTGCTTTAGTCTGAGAGACTTGGATTAGCTAATTTTCTACAATGTTTCCAAAAGCATAACTTTAATAGGAAAAGGGATGATGAAAGATGCTATAGCAGTGAAATGTAGTAGCCTAGGGAGGAGGCATCAAATATATATTGTGATTATCATAGCAATACTATTAATATTGTATGAAATTAATCATAAACTTCCCCATGTGGTTCCAATCAAGGATAGAGTTCAGTCTATATGAAATGGTTAAATAGAGGGTCAAGGTTTTTGAAGAGAAGGAAGATAGACCAGATCAAGAATGATGGGCTTGGGTAGGGGAATTCTGGGAAGATGGTGGCTTAGATGGAGTAAACCTTAAGACCTCCACAACCTTTCCACACCAAGATAGAAAACAAAGTGCTTCGAGAAGAAACAGGACCAAATTTAACAACAGGACAGAGCAAGGGGGATCCTACTGCTGAACAGTTCAAAAGGTATACCAAGAAAAAGGCTTGAATTCTTGAACTGTTGGTTCTGAGGGTATAGAAGAGGAATCCCAGGACCCCTCCCCCACAGGCTGTGTGGAGTCTCCAGCGGCCCCTGAAATCTCTGGGTAGGAGGGTACACCAGCCTGGAGAGAGGACCTTTCTTGCACCAGACTCGGGGAGTTGAACACAGGCACCAGGGAGGTGGCTAGAGGAGAAAGCCAGAGAAACATAGCAAAAACACAAGATGGCAGATAAGATGGAGCAAAACTTCAGACCTACAAGCTTTACCATGCCGAGCTAGAGAACAGAGTGCTTCAAGAGGAAAGAAAATCAGGTCTAACAGCAGGACAGAGCAGGAGGACCCTACTGCTGGACAGATCAGTGAAAACACTCCATCTTGTCCCCTCACCCCCTTTTTTTCTCTCTTGATGTTTTAGCCTCCTGGTGCATTAAGCAATACAGATTAATCCAGTCCAGGCTTAATCCAATCAATTGGACAGGCAAGAAGTCTTCAGAGGGCAGGGAAACTCCAATACTCCTCCCCACATAGACTGCAGAGAACATAACTACAAACCTCCATTGCCAGCTGGGGGAAATCTTTCATCGAAGCTCTGCTTAAACTAGCAGAACAGAGAAGGAAAAACTATAAGTAAACAACAGAAAAAGAGAAAAGAAATTATAATTGACAGCTTCTTTCCAGGAAGTTAAAAAAGAGGAAATGAAATAGAAGAAGATCAGGAAGCTCCAGCGAATTGGACACAGGCTTTGGAAGATATCAAAATTCAATTAACTCAAGCAGTTCAGGAACTTAAAACACAATCAAGACAGGCTGAAGACAATTGGAAAAAGGAAATACATGAACTAAAACAAGAAAAAAAAGTCTTAAAAGTCAAAATTGACCAGCTCAAAAATGAAGCAAAGAAGGCAAAAAATGATATACAAAGAAAATCAGACCAGAAGGAGAAGGATGACCAAAAAGCTAGAGATGAAATTCGATCTCTAAAAAATAGAGGGGAAAGCTGGGTAGCTCAGTGAATTGAGAGCCAGGCCTAGAGACGGGAGGTCCTAGGTTCAAATCTGACCTCAGACACTTCCCAGCTGTGTGACCCTGGGCAATTCACTTGATCCCCATTGCCCACCTTTACCACTCTTCCACCTAGGAGCCAATACACAGAAGTTAAGGGTTTAAAAAAGAGAGAGAGAGAGAGAGAGAAAGAGAGAGAGAGAGAGAGAGATGGAAGGTAATTACATCCTGACAAAAGGCAGTATAAACAATGAAGAAATATCAGTACTCAACATGTATGCACCAAATGGTATGGTATAGCATCCAAATTTCTAAAGAAGAAAGTAGTGGAGGTAAAGGATGAAATAGATAGCAGTGGGTGACTTCAACCTACCCCTATCAGATCTAGATAAATCAAACCAAAAAATAAATAAGAAAGAGATAAGAGAGGTGAATGAAATCCTAGAAAAATTAGTCTTAATAGGTATCAGCATCATATTTATTTTGTAAAGTAAGTTTAGTAAAACTCCTTCTTTGCATGTTTTATTTTAAATAATTTATTTAACATAGAAATTAGTTGAACTTAAATATTTTGTAGAATTCACTTTTAAATCCATTTGATCCTGATACTTTTTTCTTTGGAAGTTCATTTATGGCCTATTCAATTTCTTTTCCTAAAATAAGCCTATTTAGATATATTAATTCCTTTTCTGATAATCTAATCAGTTTCTTTTTTTGTAAATATTCTTCTATTTTTTACATTATTAAATTTGTACATAATTAGCAAAATAACTCCTAATAATTGATTTAATTCATCTTCAAGAGTGGTATATTCACCCATTTCATCTTTAATGGTAGTGATTTGGTTTTCTTTCTCTCTTTTTAACATATTAACCAATAATTTATTTATTTTCTTGATTTTTTTCATAAAACCAAACCTAGATTTATTCATTAATTCAGTGGTTTTCTTACATTTAATTTTATTGATCTTACCTTTCATTTTTAGGATTTCTAATTTTGTGATTGGGAATTTTTAATTTGTTCTTTTTCTAGGTTTTTAAATTTCATTCCCAATAAATCTTTTCTTTCTCTATTTTATTAATAAAAGCATTAAACGATATAAATTTTCTTCTAATTACTGCTTTTGATGTATTCCATAGGTTTTGGAATGTTGTCTCATTATGTTTTTAATGTAATTATTTATTGCTTCTATGATTTAACCCACTCATTCTCTGAGACTGTTAGTCTCCAATTCGTTTTTACATTCTGATTGCAGGTTCTCTTATTTCATATAATTTTTTATTGCATTATGATCTGAAAAGGATGTACCTAATATTTCTGATTTTCTATATTTAACTATAATGTCTTTGTGCCTTAATATATGGTCAATTTTTTTAAAGGTACTATGTATCACTGAGAAGAAGGTATACTTTTTTTCCCATTCAGTTCTCTCTAGATACCTATCATATTTAACTTATCTAAATTTCTATTCATCTCCTTGACTTCTTTTTTTTCAGTTAGATTTGTCTAGTTCTGAGAGGAAAAAATTAAAGTCTCCCACTATTAAACACTCCCACTGTTATCTATATCTATTTGCAGCTCATTTCATTTTCCTTTAAAATTTTTGATACTATGACATTTGGTGCATATAGATTTAATATTTATAATGCTTCATTATCGTTGTTACCTTTTAACAAATAGTTTCCTTGTTTGTCTTTTGTTTATATCTATTTTAACTTTAACTTTACCAGAAGCCATAATTGTTATACCTGCTTTCTTAATATCGACTGAAACATAGTATATTCTGCTCCAGACTTTTATTTTACTCTATGTATATCTCTCATTTTAAAGTTTGTTTCTTGTAAACAACATATTGTTGGGTTTTTGTCATTCATTCTTCTATCCATTTTTATTTAATGAGTGAATTTATCCCATTCATATTCGGAGTCATAATTACTAGTTGTTTATGCCCTTCCACTCAGTTTTTGCTCATTGTTTGTCCTTTTGAACTCATTGCCTTATCCCTCCTCAGATGTCAAATTTCTTCTGTTCATGAACTCTTCAATTATTACCCCTCCTTAGAAATCTTCCCTTATCCTCTCCCTTTGCCCTTCTACTTCTAAATTGGCTCACCATTCTTAAGGTCCCTCCCTGGTCCTGTGTTCCTTACCTTTTAGTTCTTAGTCTATATACCTTTCCAAAAGTCCCTGCCTTATCCTCCCACTGGAGCCTTCTTTTTGTTGTTACAAGTTTGATTCTAAAAATTCCTCCCTTATCTTGTCCCAAGAGTCCCTCACAGGGGTAAGCTGGGTGGCTTAGCAAATTGAGAGCCAGGCCTAGAGATGGGAGGTCCTAGGTTCCAATGTGGCCTGAGATACTTTCTAGCTGGGTGACCCTGGGCAAGTCACTTAACCCCCATTGCCTAGCCCTTACCACTCTGCTGCCTTGGAACCAATACACAGTGTTGATTCTAAGACAGAAGGTAAAGGTTTAAAAAAAAATTAGTTCCTCACCTTATCCTTATCCCCTCACCTTATCCCTCTATTCCTTGATAAGTACTCCCTTCTAGATTTTCCTCATTTTTCTTATCACTTTGCCCTTTTTTCTCTTCTGTTGTGTTAATTATAGCTCCACAGTATTAAAAAATGTTTTTCTTGTTGCTTTTAGTATTTTTTCCTTTACCTGGAGGTTATGGAACATAGCAATGATGTTACTTTACATTTTCATCTAGGACTCTGAGGTGGTGATTGGTGAATTCTTTCAATTTCTATGTTCCTCTTTGCTTTTAGGGCAGCTGTAAAAAGGAATTATTTATTCTTTTTTTTTTTATTTAACAGGGGACCTGCCGTTCCTCTTACCATAAAGATGTGGAGGGATTAACCAGCCCAGAGTGATAGGAAGTAGAAACCATAGAGATAGGAAGCAAGGAAAGAAATGAATAAAAAAAACTGTCAGTTGCTGACAGTTAAAGGAGTCAGTTGCTAACAGTTGGGGGAGTTGTGAAGAGTTAGGGCTAGCAGTTGTGGGGAAATTGGCTGCTGGGTGTGAGTTGGTCATTGGAGGTTGTTTGCTGGTGGTATGTGTTGGTGATTAGTTGGTGGTTGGGAGATTATATATATATATATTCTGCCTGCTGAGCTGAAGGGTGATCAGCTGGACTTTCTCTAATGGCAGTTATAGGCAGTTATAGGCATTTATAGGTATATATAGGCAGTTTTAGGTAGTAATATAGGTAGTTATAGGATAAGTAGTATAGACTTTAGGAAATTTTCTCTCTCTACCTCTTTCCTATCTTTCTCTCTTTACTATATTTATTTTACTATATTCTTTTACTATCTCTATTTTAGTTAAACTAAATTGTTAATTGTTAAAAACTGCTAGAAGTTTTTTCTCTAGCTTAAAGGGATCATATTAATTTACAACACTACTATATTCTCATTAAAAATTGAATTATTGAAAGCTGCTCTCTTATTTTGTCAAACCCCCTATTTAACCCTTACACAGCTTTCCTTGCTGATTTCTTGAAGTATAGTGTCTAAATTTTTTTTTGGAGCAGAACTTCCCAAGAGTCCCACAATTCTTAGATTGTGTCTCTGTGATCTATTTTCCAGGTCAGTTTTTTGTGATAAGATGTTTTATATTCTCTTCTAATATTTCATTCTTTTGATTTTGCTTTATTATTTCTTCTTGACTCAAGAAGCAGTTAGCTTCCCTTTGTCTAATTCTAGTTCTTAATGGATTATTTTCTTCCATCAGTTTCAGAATCTCTTTTTCTTTTTGAGTAATATTTTTTTCATAATTTTTTTCTTGCATTGCTTTTATTTTTTCCAAAAACCTCTTGGTTTTTGAGGTATTTTTAAAACTCTTCCAAATGCTCTTTCTTAGATTGTAGCCATTAAACATTTTTCTTTGCTATTTTAGAAATAGGTGTTTTTATTTCACTGTCCTCTGAGTCCTAGGGACTGATTCTAAATTATATATATTGGAAGAACTAAATAGGGATGAGGAAATGACAAAGAAAAAAATCTGTAAATCTGAGGCACTATTATTTAACTCCCCAGGACTCTAGCATAATGTTAATAATTAAACATATTGGCCTGGGTGCTGAAATTTAAAAAAAAAATGAGTAAGCAAAGGAGAAAAAACTAGCTATTATTGGGACCAAGAAGACCTGGATTCAAACTCAGAGGATAGTAAAAACCCACATTTATTGATGTATACTCCTTCCTCACTCTTCTCCTGATACCACAGACTGGCATAGAGCAGTTATCTGCTTGGGAACTTGGACCCCTGAATTCCTTTCCTTTTCAATGATCTAGACTGCATCCCACATAACCATTGCCAGGGTTTGCTGCCTATTGACTCTATTGGAATGTAAGCCTGCCAGGTCCAGCATATGGATAAGGCCAAAGTTCCTTCCCTCAGGTCTTTGTGCTTGTCTACTCTGTGGTATTTGCTCTGTCAACCCCTAGTTGTGGGCCAGCATGGATATCTGGAGCTAAGGCTTTAGTGGGCATATCTAGGGCGCTCTGCCTACTAACTCCACCATTATCCTCCACTAGGTTGCAAGCTCCCAGGTTCAGCAGACAAAGTGAGGCTGCTGCTCCTGTCTTTAGTGCCTGCTGCTCCTTGATTCTGTATTGTTTATTCAGGGGTATTTGTGATATCTGGTGCAACTGAGGCCAGGGAAGTCAGAGACTTTCCTCCCTAGTCATGTTTGGCTGCTCAACTTCATTCCTGACTCATTAATTTTGCTGCTTTTGGTACTGATTCTATAAAGTTATTTGTTATTGTGGGGAGTATTGGGAAAGTGAAAATTTTTTCATGTGTTACTCCACCATCTTCCCATAGTGCAATCAGAAAACATTTACTTTGGAATACCTTTGTGAGTGATGATTAATTAGCCAACTGCAATAGCATCACTGGTGATCTGTTATCTACCAATCCCCAAGACATTCTCTTCTTTACTCAATGAATTCAGTATTGGCTATGAACTTCAGAGTCTTTCTCTCCTCCCCATACTAGGGTACTCTGTGAAGGGAAACCCCCCACTCTCCCAGAAATCACATACTGTGTCCCTGGACTGCTAGCTTTACATCACGTGACTGGACATCACATGAAAGCATTCCAAACATAGGTCATGGGGGACAGTGACCTAGACACATGACCCAGAATGTAAAGGTTATGGGTCTGGTGGTAAAGTAGAAGATAAAAGAGGAGGTTCCAAGAAGTATTCTCTCTCTCTATTGCCTTGGACGAGGCAGTAAAAGGATGGTGACCGAGAGAGAGCCATGAGGTGGAGGGTCACATGGCAAGATTAGAATAGATTTAAATAGTTCTATATCTGTCTATCAATCCTTTTTTATTCAAGTAAATATTAATAAACTCTATGGAAACTAAGCACCAGGGTATTAATTTAATTTTGTTTTTAAAATACTTCAATATTCATATTGATAATCTCTCAAGTAACCTAATTTCTCAGTTCCTCTAGTCATTTCCCATGACATACTCTTCCACTCTATATCAGCTACTTAGAGAGAGTCAAATCTTTAATCTTATTTTCACCTACAAGCTTTCCAAATTGCATTAAAATTGTGTCATATTCTGGTTTCTCCCTCAAGTTCATGAACCCTCAAATTATTTTATCTGATCCTGATCATTACTATCTTTCCCTCTGCCTTATGATTCCTACTTCTGTACTTTGTCCTCACAGTAACCTTTGCTTCTTTCTACTCCTCCACCCATCAAGTTCTTTTCTAGGTTAATATTCCTGCAGTGGTTACATACTCCTCTCATTTTCTAAATCTCTCTATGAACTAAGAATCAAATCATTGATCTTGTTATCACCTATAAGCATTCCAAGTTGAGTTAAAGTGAACCAGTTCAATTCTACACTACTAGGTATACTTAAGTCCTTTGCTTCCTTATACACCAATAATGTTTTCTAAAGGTCCAACCTTAGATTACTCTTACCATCTGCCATTGGTCCTATTCACATGCTCCTGAAGAGAACTGAAGAAAAACACAAAACAAGGCTAACTGAATTCACTATAAATCTATGTTACATAATCTCAACTGTGTCCTCACTGTAGCAAGACAATCCTTTAGTAGTTCTTTTATCAGTTCACTATCCTACTCACCACAACAGCTTTTCTAGTCTTTCTCCTCTCATCCTCTTAGCTGAGAACCTTAACTCATACTTTACCAGAAAAAAAAAAATCATGCCATCATTCAAAAAGCTCCCTTTTCCCTCCTCATTTCACATTCAGATACCTTCCCTTACTATCTACCCTGTCTCATACAAAAAGGCAGCCCTTATCATAAACAAGGGAAACTCCTTCAGACATATCCTTGATCCTATTCTAATCCCTTCTCAACAGCTAGCCCCTCTATCAACTTACTCTCTCACTTATCTTTAATCTGTCTTTAATGTATGCTTCCCTGCTGCCTACAAACATACTTGTCTTTCTCCATTCTTTTAATTTTTTTTTATTTTTACTTTCTCTCTGAGAATTATAATATACGATTATTAATATTGCCATGTTGGCTTGGGGCAACCTGTCAGTTGCCCTGGATGGAATGTTGACCGTGGCAAGAGCCACGGTACAAGCACAAACTGCCAGTTGGGCCAAGGGTATATAAAGCCCTGGAGACCCAGGGCTGGGTTCTGTTCTTTCCTGACTTCTCTCCTAACCTCTCACTTCCCCATACCCCTGGGGCCCTGGGTGGTGGGAGAGGGAACATAGGTACTTGTTAGGCATAGAATAGGGTTAAACCAATTCTGCAGAACAACTTATCAATACTATCAGCATTACTGGCAAACCTTTAGTCAAAGATCAACTTTATTTATTATCCAGAGACCACATCACTCTGACTCAGGGCTGCCTACTAGGTATTTGTTCAAGGGAGAAGAACAGCAAGGTCTAGGCAAGTGAAGTTAAGTCACACAGATAGAAAGTGTTTGAGGTCAGATTTGAACCAAGGATTTCCTGTTTCTAAGCCTGGCTCTCTATCTTTTTAACCACCTACTTGACCTTCACATTCTTAAAAACTTCCATCAATCCTCCCATCTCTGCTAGCCATTGCTCTATATCAGCACTAAACTTTAAAATGTTTTCTACTATCCTATCCCCACTTCCTCTCCTCTGATTATCATCTAAATGGTGTATAACCCAGATTCTGACCTCTTCATTCAGTTGAAACTGCCTTCTCTAAGATATCAATGATTTTTATTGCTCCTATTAGACTATGAGCTTCTTATAAAAAGGGGCTATTTGAGGTAGTTTTTGTTTTTTTTGCCTTTCTTTGTATTACCACTGATTAACCTAGTGCTTAGCATAATAAGTGCTTAATAAATGCTAGCTCATTCACTAGTTTTGTGTATATCATATATTGTGATTATATTGTAAGCCCAATTAGCACAGAGACTATATCTAAATTTATTCTTTGTATCTCTTTCAAGGCCCAGCACAAAGAGTAAGACTAAGTAAGATATTAACACAAGTTTTAGGAGAGCCTCAGGAGACACCCACTGTTACTGGGCATGACTTGATTAAAGAGATAGCAAATGAGACTGAGAAGGAGGAGAACCAAAACCATCATGACAATTTAGAAGGGAGAAAGTATCTAAGAATAGAGGAAGGTCAACACTGTCAAATACTGCAGAGGGGTGAGGAAGAATGAGAATTGAGAAAAGACTGTTAGATTTGGCAATGAAGAGATCATTATTTATTTTGGAGAGAGAAATTTTGCTTGAATGATGACGATGGAGGCCAAACTATAAACAGTTAAGAAGAGAACAAAAAGAAAGGAAGTGGAAATGGCACAAAAAAAAAAAAGGAAAAATATATTTTATAATAACTAGCAAGAATGGACAAATCAAGTGAGGGTATTTTGAGGATAGGAGCAACATGGGAATGTTTAGAGTTTAGGAATGAAGCTGCCAGTAAACAAGAAGTGACTGAGTATTAAAAAAAAGTAGAGAAACAAAATAATATAAGTCCATGAATAAAAAGCAAAACATTCCTTAAAATTTGAGGGGGAAGGGTTGGAAATTAGGGAAAGTTTCTTGGAAGAACTGGCTTTTGAGCTAAGACTTTAAGTATGAGAAAGATTTTAATGTATTCCATACAGAGGTAGAAAAGTATAGAAGAGGGATTGGCAACCTTTTTGGCTGTGAGAGCCATAAACAACACATTTTTTAAAATGTAATTTTGTGAGAGCCATACAGTGCTCACAGTGTGCACTCCTGTAACAAACAGTACCTGAAAAAAAATTGACTTTATGGCTCCTGCAGAAAGAGCCATATCTGGCCCTCAAAAGAGCCAGATATGGCTCGAGAGTCATACGTTGCCGACCCCTGGTATAGAACTTTCATGGGTGACAACATGTAGTAGTTTGGTAGTAGTGCTAAGCTCATAAAGAAAGCAATGGGGAAATAAGGCAAGAATAGTAAGGTCAAACCAGTTTGTAATAGTACTTGAATTATGAAGAGCAGAAATCATGGGGAAGCTTTATATGGAATATATGGAATGGAACCCATAACCTCAATTCTGAGCCACAGAGGAAAAAAAGAAATGAAACAAATGGAAATTGTAATGACAGAAGAACCAGAAAGAGCTGGAACTTTTCTGAGCCAAACTACCATTTTGGGCCTTCTTGGCAGTTTGAGACTACTTGGACACTTAAGAGCTTGTGAGGTAGTAGAAGATTCTTTGAGCTGGCAGTTGGTGGGGGCTTTTAGAATTCTCAGAGGAGGAATAAAACATTCAACCAGGGAAAGCCTGTGATACATTGTATCTGCCTGTCACTTGTTGTATTAGAGAAGCCTAAAATGATAGGGGTCTGTAGCAATCAAATCTCTCTAATCCTTTGGTCAATGGAGGGGCCCACCCACAAACAGGCTTGACTGAAGGGAGGGGCAGGATCTTGTCAAAGTGCTCCCTCACTTCCCCCTTCCCACTAGGCAGTTAGAAAGTCAGTTACAGTATGGAGATTGATTTGATATCTTCTGGGTCAAGTTGGTAAGTGGAGAAAGGCAAAACTCCTTATGATTATATCTTTCTCTATATTATTCCCCACAGGATAGAATAGGAGAAGCTTGATGTCTTTGAAGCTCACAAGCACAGAGGTTAGGATTTACTTCTGGGCTACAAAGTAGGAGGAACTCAGCTTGAGGAGGTTGTGAGTATATCCCCAAAATATATATATTTAGACACTGCTCCCAGTTGATAACAGGTTTAATGATAGGTGGGAATGGGAAGGATGGGAGATGGAGAAGGATAGATAAGGTCAGGAAATCCCCCAAACAGCTATGACAAACAGCCCCTCCCCCCAAAGGGGGTAAGGTAACTTGAATAGCTGATCTGCTCTCAAGCCCTATAAATATTATTCTTCTATATCAAAATAGCTAAACTAAGATAGATTGTGATGTTGTTGAATGTCTAATTAAAGTAAAGCTGATTGGCAGTTAGGAACTAAAATGGCTCTGCTCAGTTTCAAGCCCCAAGACCATCCCAGGACTAAAGACCAGAAAACAGAGTGACCTGCATTCCCTCTTATCCCAGGGCTCCAACTGCCTTTAACTGCCCCCTCTCTTAGAGTTCTGGGGGGCCCTATGGAATTCCATGCTGTAACCTGAATCCCTCTCTGCAGGTTGAACCCTTCTCTGCAATATGAATCTCACATGCTCAAGCCAACACAGAAGCTTTTTTTTTCCTGAGCAGTGCAGTTTAAAATCTTAAAGTCACAGAAAACCAAATTTGAACTAAACAAATCTTTGTGCTATCTAGACAAGATAGTAACTAAGTATAAGCAAGGATGATGGCCATAATGGAAGTGTTCTATAATTATATTGCTATGGTCCCATTTTTTTTAAAAAACCCTTACCTTCTGTCTTGGAGTCAATACTGTGTATTGGCTCCAAGGCAGGAGAGTGGTAAGGGTAGGCAATGGGGGGTCAAGTGACTTGCCCAGGGTCACACAGCTGGGAAGTGTCTGAGGCCAGATTTGAACCTAGGACCTCCCATCTGTAGGCCTGGCTCTCAATCCACTGAGCTACCCAGCTGCCCCCTGGTCCCATATTTTTTACTGTTGGTAATACCAGACCATTGCTACAGTATTTTGTGGTATCAAACTATAAGTCCTGTGCTTGATCTATTATTAAGGAAGATACTATTATATGCCCCTATAGTGTTGTTTCTCCTAGGCTGCGCTTATCAATGTAACATACTACTTACTGCTTGCATGTGTTTACAAACTAAAAGCTAACGGAGATTAGAGCTTCACTGACAATGAATTAAAACAACTTGTCCTAGCAATGCAAGTGAAACTAAATCAAATAGAAGACTACTATATTGAAATAAGAAAGGGAAATGAATTAGGGTCAAAGCAACTAACCAAGAAGGGAGGTGATGAGATAACGCAAACACCAACCAAACTTGAGTTAGAGACCAAAGCTAAGGACAATGCCACTGCAACTTTGTTTCCATTGAGAGATGTTGCATATGTAACATCAGATGAGGGGATATCATGTTAGGTCTCACAAACAATTTATATCTGGGAATCTTGATTCAATTAAAAGATGGACACCCAAATTCTACAAAGAACCCCATAAAGTAATAAAGGCATTCCAAAGGGCCATTAAAATCTTTGACCCTGGTTTCAGATTTTGAATTGTTAATGCAGGAACTATTGACCAAAAGAGAGAGGTAGCAGCTTGTAGATAAGACAATTAGGAACCCCAATTTAACATCAGGGACCACAGATTATGAGGAATTAGAATTGAATTTGGTGGAATCATATAGGTTCTTAAATCAAGGTAAAGAATCTATAATTGAGGCCATGAAGATAAATTCTTTTTTTTTTAAACCCTTAACTTCTGCGTATTGGCTCATAAGTGGAACAGTGGTAAGGGTGGTCAATGGGGGTCAAGTGACTTGCCCAGGGTCACACAGCTGGGAAGTATCTGAGGCTGGATTTGAACCTAGGACCTCCCATCTCTAGGCCTGACTCTCAATCCTCTGAGCTACCCAGCTGCTCCCTATGAATATAAATTCAAAGGGACCAGATTCTGGTCTCAATTCGAGAGAATTAGACATGAAGGTGGGGAGACACCAGCAACGTTCTTAGACAGGTTGATTGAGGCTAGAGAACATCTTCTTGGAATGGAAAATCTTACAGAGGAAAACATTGCACACATTAGAAGGCAATTTGTCAGGAATAGTTGCAGTGCTCTTAAAAACTTCTTTAGGACCAATTGCCCTAACTGGGAGAATATGGGGTTGGAAGAGAAATGCTTGCTACATTTTCCATACTGACAAAGAAAAATATGCAGAGAAAAGAATGACTTAATAGAAGACCTTAGGAAGAAATTACAATAAGCTAATAAGAAATTGAGGGAAAGTGAAATTAAGGAAGTGAAAGCAGTAGCAGCCCTTAAATCTTACAAACCAAGGACAGATTATGCACCCAGGTAACAGAAAACCAACCCACCCAGATGTTACCTGTGTAATAGATTGGGCCACTTTAGGCGGGACTGCCATTTCAGGGGGCAATTCTCTAGCCAGGCAAACAAAGGGAATAGAGGTTTCTATAACAGTATTGTGTGGAGGCAGAATTCTTATGGCTACAATAATGATAATACCAGATTTGGACCATACCAGAGGCAAGTGCAAAATACTTGCTGTTCTCATAGTTGTGGCCATGGATCATAGTGTTATCAAGAAATAAATAAGGTAATCTGAGTGGGTCAACAAAGGCAATTTGGGTGTGAGGAAGGATAAAGGGGATATTATGTGATTATAAGGTGATTGGAGGAGGAAAGAAGGTAAGGGAAGGTATATAGGAGATAAAGGAAATGGAGTATGTAGGAGAGGGAAGCTGAAACAGGTTTATTCCCAGAGGCTTGAGACAGAGAATACAGGGAAGAAACTAGGGCCGGTAAGAAATGTTTAGGTTTGGCTGGAGGGCTTCTCTTCTTAGTTTCTAAAGTCTCTTGAGGTAGGAATTGAGAGGGCCCCTTCCTGCCAGTCAAACTGATGGCCGGAGGAAGTCTTGGGTAGGTACTTCCTGCCAAGATGGATGCCCCAGTTCTCTCAAAAAATAAAAGAAAATGATTCCTTCCCTCTTTAGCCCTTGCCTCAATCTTCGATATAATGATTCACCAGAGGCTTTGAGTAGGAAACAAGGGGATTTATTAATCTCAGGTTAGTCAGAGGGAAGAGGTTCAGGATTTCTAACTGCTGCTAGGGAGAGGGGTGATGGTAGGGGATGGGTCACAGGAGAGGTTTAGACTGAGAGAGCCTGCTCTCCCAGAGGGGAGATTTGACTGCCTTTTAAGTAAAGTCCTTATTGCATCACTAAAACTGGGGGTAACTTATTTGAGGATACTCTACTTGTCTATAGAAACTAAAACCCACAATGTTCAATCACCTAGCCCTTCCTTCCACCCAGGACCCACAGGAAATTCAGGGGAAGGGGAGGGATATGGATGGAGAGATCAGGGAGAGATCCAGAGAAATGAGATAGGTTTAAATTTCTCCAAGACAAGAAAAACACAGGCCAAGGCCGAAGCAAAGCCAAGCTGTAAGGCCAAAGCAAAAGCCTCCAGCCACAGCGAAAGCCAGAAGGCAAAAGCCTCATCAGTTGGAACTTCACCTCTATTTATACCTTCAAGTCCTAACTGACTTTCTGAAGATTCTAAGATTTTTAACTGACTTTTTGTGACTGTTAGAAATTACAGAAGCAAAAAGTTTCTGTTAGCCACCTTGCATTACAATAGCAAGTTCCAGACCCATACACAATGCAAGAGTATATTAAGAATGCTGAAAGATCTAAATTTTCTCAGATAGCAGGAGCAAATTGCCAGAAACCAGAGCAACAGAAAGGAGTATGTTCCTTATGAAGGTTTACACAGCAATGCACAGACAAAGAACTAACAAAACAATAAGAATTGGCAAATGAAGGAAATGATAGGAACAATAGAATACAAAATGACAATATTGCAATTAATACTGAGTGTGAAGAACAATTAGATACAACAACAACAGTAGCTAGTATAAACAAGCAAGTAATAGAAAACAGTGAGGAAGAAAGCAAAGATTCAAAAGCATAATAGCAAATGTGAACAATGAAACAGAAATAGTAGCTAAAGGAAGCTGTGAGGAAATTAATAAGTCCTGGGAAAGCAATAGCAGTAGAAAATCCTGGCAATGCAAGGAAGTGCAAGCAAATGAGGAGATGATATTTGACGACCAGGGAGTAGAGATAAAGTTACCAGACCCAATTGTGTTGACCCCACTTATAAAAACATTCTCACCACCAAATAGCACAGAGCCACATGTATCACTAAAAGTGAGGGAACAGATTTGTGATTTACTTGTAGACACCGGTGCAAGCAAATCAGTGTTGCAAACAACTCCTGAGGATTTCAGGATTGTAGAATAAATGGAAGTGGTTGGAACTACGGGTAGACCTCAGAGAGTAGCAAAATTACAGCCTAAAATGGTATCTTTGGAACCCCTGTCTGTCAACCATACCTTTCTTCTTATGCCTTTTGGCCCATTGAATTTACTGGGTAGGGATTTGTTGTGCAAATTGAGAGCAACAATTCAGTGCATACCACCTGAAGATATATCACTTTATCTTCTAGAGGAATATTTGAAAGCCTTTCCAGTGCTTTTCTTAGACTCAGGAGAGGCAGAGGGAGACACAGTATCAGTTTATCCATTACCAGAAGACATACCTAAAGGGCTTTGGTCTGTGTCTTCTAAAGATGTGGGTTTATTAAAGTCAGCAATACCAGTCAGGGTGAGAACCAAAGCTGGACTTCCTCTGTGCATACCACAATAAAAACTTAGCAAAGAGACTGTAGAGGGAATAAGACCAATCATAGAATCCCTAATATAACAAGGAATAATACCATGTTACTTTGAATATAATACTCCAATCCTTCCAATAAAAAAGCCAAAGGTAGATGAATCTGGGAGACCAGTCTTCAGATCCATCCAAGATTTAAGAGCAGTAAAGGATCATATTATAAAAAGTCACTTAAGCCCAGCAACTATTATCTCCTCAACCCTGTCATGCTAGATATTTCACTGTAGTGGATTTATGTTCAAATTTCTTTTCAATTCCTATTCCTGTTCTATGTTATGAATCTTTCCATCATAGAGTCAACAGATCTCCAAAACGCATATCTGGATTCTGAGATTCAAACATGGAAGGAAAAGTTTGGAGCTAGAGAAGTAAATGGCATATGGATCACAGACACTGGAAAACCAATCTTGCCAAAAGATTTTTACATATATGACTACATCATATATGTCATGCCATACATAAGAAAGGACATTTTAGCACTTAAGCATTAGTAGATTCAATAAAATGAAGTTGGATTGCCCCAGAAATTAGTACTGTAGCAAGTAGGGTCTGTACTAGCTGTTCTATCTGTCAAAGATTCAATCAGGGAGTATTTAGAAAGAAAGGTTTAGGAGGGAGACCTCTAGACTACTGTCCATTTGAAAATCTATAGCTAGACTATTTTAGCATGCCTAAAGCATGGAAATACAAGTTTTGCTTAGTGCTGGTGGATAAGTTAACAAGATCACCTGAAGCATTTCTATCTACAACAAACACAGCAGGTTTTGTAGTGAAAGTGTTGCTAAGGGAGATTATTTCTAGATTTGGGGATTCCAGTTTCCATAGACTCGGATAGGGGATCGCACTTTATGAATCAAATATTAAATCAATTCTATGAAAATCTAGGGATAATAGCAAAATTTCGTGTGCCATACCATCCACAGAGTTCTGGACAAGTTGAGAGGTTAAACAGAGAAATAAAGACCATGGTGGGAAAGCTTTGCGCTATTAAATATAGAAAGTAAATGAAGAATTTGCAAAGGCAGAGGTTTGCTTTTACTCTGCAGTTGGCTCATACAGCTCATGCTGTGTGAAACTCAAGAAGGAAAGTTCCAAAGGAATGTTGGAAATATATAAAGGAGAGTACCAGTTTACTGGGAGGGCTCTTTGTCTTCCTATCTTCCTGAAGCTGAGAGAGAGAGTACTTCCTGTGAAAGGACTAATGGAATTTCTGTGTGAAGCTGTTAGGTCTAGCCTTTTTGAGAATCCTCTTTCCCATCCATTTGATCTACCCTGAGAGATTTATTAACCAGAGATCACCTACTCCTGACAGCTGTATTCCTGATATCCAGAGTCTTAAATATATCAAATTTTGTGACAAGAGCCAACCAGAGAAGCTAAGATCTGTCTATCATCAACTGAAGCCTACAGCCTCTTGGCTGGACCTTGTGAGAAACTTTGCCAATTCCTCCATATTATCTGTTACCTGAACTATATTTACCTCTACTAAATATTATGGGGG
>NC_058133.1:334704998-334856580 GCF_016433145.1 Gracilinanus agilis | reverse complement strand
ATATATATATATATATATATATATATATAAAGAGGGTACAGTAAAGTAAAAGGTGATTGAGGTAATAGGAGAGGAATGAAAGGGATGGCTGAGTTTAGGGAGGAATGGACAAGGTGGTATTAGGATGGTAAGGGTACAGGGTGAGGTATTCATGAGAGGCAGCTAACACAGACTAGACACCCAAGCTAGAGACAAGGATACTGAGGGGAAATAGGCTGAACCCTTCCAGGCAGGAAAGGTACTGCTACAGACACAAGGAATAAGGCCAGTCAGAAATGACTGAAATCTGACTTGAGGGCTTTCTTGTCAGTTTCTCAAGTCCTCAAAGGAGGAGTCACAAGACTTCACCCTGTCAGTGAAACTGAAGGGATTCAGGAGGAAGTATTGGGCAACTACTTCCTCCCAAGATGGATACCTCCAGTTTCCCTCAGGAAATAAAAGAGAATAATTCCTTCCCTTCAACCCTTGCCTAATTCTTCAATACAATGATTTTCCAAAGGGTTTGATTAGGTAACAAAGAGATTTATTAATGTTCAGAGTTGGTCAGGAAGGAGAGAGGGGTTTGGGGTTTCTGACAGCTGCTAGAGAGAAACTCAAGATGGGGGAGGGTCATAGGAATAGGTTAGACTGAGAGAAGGACCTGCTTCTCTCAGCCAGTAAAGTATTGGCTGCTCTTAAAGTAGAGGGAATACTACAGGGATAGTTTGAATTCAAGGATGTCCTACTTGCCTATTGGGGAAAACTAAACCCACAAAGTCTATTCACTAAAAACCCAAAAGCCACTCTGTCTTCCAGAGCCCCAGGAAAAACAGGCAGGGAAACAGGGAAATAATATGGAGAAGGTCAGGGAAAGGTCCAGAGAAATTAGCTAGGTTCAAATTGTCCAGAGACAAAGCACAGGCCAAAGCAAAACTGAAAGCCAAGCAGAACTCTAGTTAGTCCTTCCACTCTGTTCAAGCCTCAGGGACCAACTGACTTGTCTCATAATTCTAAGGCTTCTAACTGCCAGAAGTTTTTAGTTGCCCCCCTGCAAGCGCAAAAGCCTCTCTTGCATCTTTTGCATTACAATATATATATATAATTATAGCTTGGGGAAATTTCCTTTGGCCCTCCTTCCCTTTCCCTGTTTTGAATCTTTTCAATAAACCCTTTTTGTTCTTAAAGGAAAAGCACTCAGATTGCATTTGTCACCATCTTACCATCTTTAAAAGTGATACAACCCACTTTTTTCAGTACAGAGACTCATCTAAAATGAAACACTCCCAATAGCACTTTTCTACCTAAGAACTAGATAGACCTAGAGCTAATTTACATATAACACCATATGAAATGTTATTTTGCCATTCACCTTTGCAAGCAAAGACTTGTAAAACTGCTTATGCCTCAGTGCTAGGAGGGGATATGCAAATAGCATCCTACATAGCTGCTTTGCAAGAAATGGCAAAAGAACTTCATGACATGAAAGTGTTAGTCCCGTGTGGTCTGCTGGATTATTCCTTACACAATATTAAACCAAGAGATTCTGACTATATTAAGAACTTTACAAAAACATCTGTCACGCAAAAAAGTTGGATTGGCCCTTACCATGTAATTTTAGTTTCACCTTCAGCAATTAAAATTTGTATAGAAATTTTTATACATCATAGCAAGTGGTTATAATAATGGGCTTGTCTTTAAATGTGTAATTGGAAAATGTACTTTATTTGAATGTACATTATTAATCTGCTATTTTGTAAAAACCATTTACACTTACAGTTCATGCAAAAGCTTAACAGGAAATGAATCTCATTTTTGGGTGAAAAACCTTTCACTAGTTCTAAGCTATATATTTTTTTATTTTTAAAACATTCTTTTATTTTTCTTCCTTGCATGTGCAATGCAATATGTGTTCTTTTCTCTCATTTTTTTTTATCCTTGAGAGCATTGTATTTTTTCCCTGGATTTAAAATTTTCTTATTGCTTTTCCTTTTAATTTTTTTAATAGAGCAATTGATTTTTTCTTTTTTTCCTTTTTCTCATTTTTGTACTTAAAGTAATATAATCAATATTAATCCTTTTTTGATTTTACAGTGATATAAGCTTAATGCAAATATATATTTGCTATAATATTAATGTACACCCAAAAAGCCTTAGACTATGGTAACCTGCCAATTATTGATAAATATTATGGGATTGTGATTTAATGTCTCTCTGTCTGATTCCAGAAGTGCTAAAAAGAGCCACAAGGTCATGGAGAATGACTGAGAATCTGCAAAGTGCCTAGGAGCAAAAGACCATGCAGACCACGGATTAAGGAAGTTCTATGCCAATAATGAAGGGCTTGAAACTAGTGTTTGATTTTTGGGATTGCAGCTTTTCTAACATTTTAGAGGCCAGACTTCCCCTTAACTTAAATTCCTAGTAAAGCACCTAAGATTGGCTATCATTATGGCTCACTCCCTGAGAAGGTGCAGGCAAATCAGACCAGGGAAAGACATTTCCCTTGCTCACATATTTAGTCCTGTTATTTCTCTTATATAGAGAATGGCAATTTTCTGTAGTCCTGGCTCCTGGATGGGTAATTGCAAACTGCTTAAATCACTTTAATTGGGTCTTGATTCAAGGACCTGTTATAAGTTTATTTTCATTACATTTTTGCACATTTTACATTTCATTCACAAGTTAATTTTTTCTCTTTTATTTGGATTTTATTCTTTTTTTTTTTTAATTTCTTTTGCCAATTGATTTCATACAAACCCGTGTCTCAGCCATGTATCCTTTGCTAACCTGAGGTACCCTCTTCAGGGGAGAATGTGTTATTTGGAATTTTCCTCAGGGGGGTTGTGAATTTTATATTCATAATGTCTGTATTATAATCTATAATGTAAAAAAATTTAACTCTTTTAGGAGTAATTTCAGGGGGAAAATGTACAATTCTCAGAAGGAAATGTATGTTTTATAATCTATAATGTAAAGTTTAAATTCTTTTGAGAGTAATTTCAGGATAAGAAATTTGCCATCTCCCTAGAATCCAGACAACAAATCTGTTTGGTGAAGGCACCATGAAGATACCTGAAGAGCCTTCACTGGATCATGAAGATCCAAATTGAACTTTGGGTTGCAGTTAATTGAACTATGAGGAATTGAATGCATTTGTTTTGAATGTATTTCTTAATGCCAATAGGGGACTGCCCCAATTGGCTTTTTGTCAATGCAGCTAGTTTTTATCCTCTTTTCTTTTATCCCCAAATTCCTATAATTTAGAAGTTGACTATGTTTATAAGATCCATTGAAAAAGACCAGTCATTTTTGCTGGATCTCAGGGGGGAATGTGTTATTTGGAATTTTTGGGGTTCCATTGAGAGTTATTCGGGGCTCATTTGAGCTTAAATATTTAGATGTATGACAAACTTACAAACTTCCTGTGGGCGCTTAGGGGGCTTGGAAACTACATTTCCCATGATTCCTCTTGTAATGGAGGTAGACAGGAAGTATGATTACATAAGAGAATGATATAAGACTCCTGAGGTCATTGGAGGTGGCCTTTTCTGGTACCTGGGCTCTTTGGTATGTAGGAAAAGTAAGAGAAGGAAATGGCGGGTGATTTGAAATAGATCTTAGCAGGCGCATGGTCATTTTTTATTTTACCAATGTGGCCGTAATTAAAATATTACTTCTTCTTTTAATATCCGTCTATATTTATTATAAAAACAACAGTTCCTAAAGAAAGATTCGTGGTTTTGTTGTTTGCATGCCAAACTAGCACACAGGAAGGATAGGGAAGATAGAGAAGAAGAAAGAGAAAGAGAAGGAGAAGAAGGAGAAGAAGGAGAAGGAGAAGGAGAAGGAGAAGGAGAAGGAGAAGGAGAAAGAGACAGAAAAACACATACACAGAGGAGAGCTGAGAGATTCTAACAAGCAAAATGAATCTACAGTAAGGAAGTTCAGTAAGGAGAGGAAAAATCCTGTGGAAGAGGATAATTCAAGCAGACCAGAGGATAACAGCATAGGAACCAGATGACAGCATGTAAAGAATCAGACAGAAAGCAGATGACCTGAGGATAACAGGAAAATAGACATTGCACAAGATCTCTGCACAGAAGAACAGACAGTTAATGGACACAAGAGTGTGAGATACTGTGTCATTAAGCATAGTACATTTCCATTTTAGTTGCATGCAACACTAAATAATATTACCAAGAAATGTGAATGCAGAAGAGAATCAATAGTGAACATGAGAAGAGGAGAATCTGAAGAGTTTGGTAGGTATGGTTACATCCAACATATACATATAGGATACATTTCTCACTATCTATTATAAGATCTTTGATAAGCAAAGTATCCATGTAGATAAATGGATAACATAGATAGTGGATAACAGTAGATTAGCTATATACATTAGTTGCAATAAGGTCTTACCTAAATAGAAGATCTGAGTTGTGATATTCTGTGTAGGTAACATCAGCAAGCATACAGGGATATGTAAAGATTAGGGTTTAAGATTCACAAAAGGGTGGTAATCTGCAGTACACATTACAACATATGTATATAGGTCTATAAATACATGTATGTAATTGTAATATAGTTCAAGATAACAATTGTAATATAGTGAGTGTACATACATGTACGTGTGTATATGTGGCTTGTATATTCTGTATATGTTGTAAAATATGTCTGTATATTGAGTGTCCATAGTTGCTATGATACGAAAAGTTTTTACCAATCTGTACATATATGTATACATATGTAACATACATTTATATAAATATGTTTACATAAATATATGCGTAGATTATGTAAAATGAATCTGTGAATAATTTAAAATGTTGGAAAAATTTAGATTCTTAAGATAGGATACTCAGTTTCAAAGTTCTATGTAGACAGTTTTGTCTTATGTAATAGCAATAGCATTTAGCATAGCAAAAGTTTTGTTTTGAATTTTTCAGCTTAAATTTATTTGAATGCATTTTGCATAAATTTATTTTTTTAGTCAGATAGATTTGTTTTTTGTAAAAGCTTATGCTAAATTGCGTTTTTTGTGTTTTCCTATTTTTCTATTTTTATACATTCTATTTTTTAAGATAAGATTGTTTTGTGTATTATCATAGATTTTTTTACTAATTGTTTTTGCAAGAATTTTTGTATTTGCAGTTTGAATTTTTAGATTTTTATTGCATTCTTTTATATTTTGCATTTTATATTGGTATTTTGAATTTTTTTTGCTTGTTTTGTTTTTGCAAATGTTTAAATTTTGATTGTATCTTTGTAACTGTTTATTATAAAGCCCTTTCCTTTCCTTTCTTTTCCTTTCCTTTCCTTTTCTTTCCTTTCCTTTTTTTTCCTTTCCTTATTTCCTTTCCCTAGTTCAATTCCTTAGCGTAAGGACTAGGATAAGGTGAGAGTAGAATATTTGTTATTTTGGTTAAGAATATTAGAATAGGAATGCTATAATGGGAATTTAAGTTTATTGGTGAACAAATACCAAAACATTTTTTCAAAATGAATTTTGGTTTGTTCAAAAAGGTGGAATGTAATTAGGGAAGAACAGAAATGGGTTGCAAACAGGTAACAGAGAGGATTTTGCAAAGAGAGAAGTGTGCTGGACCTGACCACCTGCTGTGGAATTGGTGATGTGAATTCTGGAATGCAGGCAACAGATAAAGGTGGACACTAGTAGTTGCTGGTGGGGCTCTTGGACTTCCTGTTGAGGAGACAGTCAGGAGCTTCTACTTCTTCTCCATCTCTCTGAAGAGGAGGATTTTGGTTTCCTACACCTGGAGGCAAATAACTTGATCCCTGCTATTCCTGTCTGGAAAACCCCTCATTGACTTGATATCATCAGTGTACCTGCAATCTGGAAGTACTTGTCAACTCTGAAGATTTGACAGTACAACTGCCAATGGTGGGAAGGCCTGAAGCCATCTTAAGCCCTACCATAAAGGGTTCAACCTAAACTACTCTGAAGAATTGTATATCTTACCAAAAGTAATTGGGAGGATTAAATAGTGTCAGGTAGTCAGATAGCTGGGGAAATTTAGACAGACAGTGTAAGGCCTAGGGAGCTTGGAAGAAAAATGAAGAAATCCTGTTTGCAGGGGTTGTAGAAGGTAGGAAATTAGCTAGACCCCTTGGAGTTAGGAAACCTAATTCTTTAATCTTCCCCTTCACACTGTTTAAAATAAAACCCTGTCCTGGTTTTTAAAAACTCTGGTAGTGTGTGTAGAATACTGGTTTCTGAAAAGACTTGCAGACCCTTCTCTGTGGGTTACCAAAGAACAATCTGTAAAGATGATTTTAGGGAGTCCCAAAGATGTTATTTGGTTAGATAGGCTCACGTATGTGAAGCCTAACTGGTGAACTCTTCACCTTTACTTTGAGGGTATCAAGAAGTTATTTCTGTGAATGGTATAGCAGACAGAGCTAGATAGGAGCCAGTGTTCAGTTAAAGGGTTTCTTTGGGTTTGGGTATAGACTGTTTTCTAGGACTTAACTTAATTGCCTGGACCTGAAGAAACCCTTACCAAAACCAGTCCTGCCAGGGAAAGACTGAATGACAGGCAGCCTTGGGTTTTACGTAACCAAAGCTTGGTAGACATACCACTCCAATTCTCTCTTCTTCCCTCTATTTACACTGTATCACTTTAAGAAACTTTTATCTGACTGTTATTCATTAACAAGATAGTTTATTATATTGAAGGAATAAGTATGGGTTAGATGAGTGGGGTTAGGAAGCCCTGCTCTGTCACCATAACAAATGAGGTCCTTGGTGCCTGGCCAAGTCCTCAGGCTTTGACCAGGAGCTCTCTTACTCCCTCTACTCTATCTTTTATCTTAATTAAACTACAGACAGAATAGGATTATGAGGATCTTTCTCAGTTGGCACAGGACAGGACAGTGAGTCTTCAAGGTTGGCTCAGGGAGCTTTTCAGGTCCCTTTCAGCCACTGGCAGATGTCTAAACTCTTCTTTGATGCTATATATAAGAAGCAGGAACACTATTGGGTCTTCAGGGAAAAGAGATATCCAGGGAAAACCTCAGGTAGTCTCAGTTGACTCCAGAGGTCGGGTAAAAGTCTTCCATCTCTCACTGAGTCCAGAGATGAAGACCCTTCCCAGGGTTCTTCCTCCAACAAGCCTCTGCTTCTTCCAACCCATGCTCCTATCACTCAAAGTTGCTTTCCAACATTCCAAACTTTCTCTGTGCCAACTTTTCCTAACAGCTAAACCTTGGTATCTTACCATTACCAACAACAACCATCAAGAGAATATATATATATACATTATTTCAAAGCTGAATTATAAGGTAGGTGGTTTTAGAACTTTTGTTTTTTGAGGGCTATATTGCATGTAGATCTACAACTATTATAATTACTTGAGTTTTAAAAGGAGAAAAAACTGTGTAAAAGTACCAAATTAAAGGCTCACCCTATTCTGGATCCTTATTAAAGCATGGTGACCCTGAGTTTTTTAAGGTCTATGCAAGTGGAATACAAGCTTCTAATAGATCCTATCAAAATGGAATGGATCTGAATAAGAATTGCAGGACTATGTTTGTTCAAAGACTACCTTAGCTTAATGTGTTACACGAAAGCACCTGGTATATCATTTTATGGTATGACCAAATGTATCAAATTAAGCATTACAATTTAAAGATTAAAATGTTGTTATATGCCAAGTATTCATAGTTTTAGGATTTTAGATCTTGATAGGAACTTAAAAAGATTATCTAGTTTTACTCCAACTTACTTTTATAGATGATGAACCTGAAACAAAGAAGTTAAGTGATTTGCCCAAGATCACATGAGAAATATATAGCTGTCTACACTCAAACCCAAATCATCTGACACCAAATCCAAAACTCCAATACCAAAACTGTTTTCAATACTCTGGTTTCTCTTTCAGTGTTGACTTAAATATTTGCTGACTCTGACTCTGGGCAATTTATTTAAGCCTCTCTCTGTGTCTCACTTTTCTTAATTGTGAAAGTTAGGGGTAATAATACTTGTGGTACGTGCCTCATATATAATACAATAAGGGAAAAGATTTTTAATAATAATATTATTATGCCTAGGGAACTCCTTCAGATCTTAAATTGCCTTCCCAGCAAATATGCAGAGAAATTATGGTCTTCTAATTTGTAGGGCACAGAGAACAATCTCAGACTTCCTTAACTGATGTCCCAAAGGCATCTCAAACTCAGTATACTCAAAACAGTACTCATTATTTTTGCTGGAACACCTCACCCATATTGCCAGATTCACAATGGCAGTGCTGTCCTCTACTCCACATTCTAACTCATTCCACATATTTAATGATACCAATTCATAGTTTTTACCATATATCTTTCCTGTGTTTCTCCTGCTCTCTATTCACATACAGCCACCACTCTAGTTTAAGCCTTTATCACCTGCTTGTATTGTTATAATAATCTAATTGTTTCCTTGTCTCATCTCTTCCCATTCAAATCTATTCTCCACTCATTTAGGGAAATGATTTTCCTAAAGTGCAAGTCTGACTATGTCATCCCCTCATGACTCAGTAGGTTCTAATGGCTCTGTATTAGCTCCAAGATCAAATATAAAGCCCTTTTTTCAGCAGTTAAAGCTCAAACCTGGCTTCTTTCCTGTACTTTCAATCTTCTTAATCATCTCCACCCACTTTAAATACTGTTTAAATTGTTGTTTACATCTGTTCCTCATGTCTGAAATACCTCTCTCTTCACCTTTGCATCTTACAATGCCCAACTTCCTCCAAGCCTCAGATTAATCCTCTCCCTCCTTCAGATCTTTCCTGGTAGTCTCAGCTGCTAGATCTTTCTCTTCTTTCCCCCTCCTATCTATTTTTATAACTATTGTCTGTAGCTATTAGTTTACATGTCTTCCTATTAGCATGTAAGGTTAAGGACTGGTTTTCCCTTACTTTGTATCTTCAGCTCTTAATACTGTAGCTGACACCTAGTGAGCCTGATAATAATAATTCTAACAATAAAAATAATGTAAAGCTTCCTATCTTTCAGGGATTTTACAATTATCTCGCTTGACCCTCACAAGTGGTGCTATTATTATCCCCATTTTACAGATGAGGAGACTGAGGTTAACAGGTTAAGTGATTTGCCATGGGGATTTAACCTTCACCAGCCAGCTAGCTGCTGGTTGACTGACTGGTTTCTTCCCGAAAAAGATAACTCAAAACTGATAAGAATTTGAGGAAGTATTTTTGATGGGAGACAGGGAGCCTGGAATCCCTATTCCACTATTCCGATTATTTACTTCGGGGCAGAGAAGCTCTGACCTAGGCTTATTTGGCATCAGACAGTGTTAGTCACAGGACAGAATGATCAACAAATATTGCCAGTTGGTTTACTACTTCTGTCACAGTCATTAAGTGGAGGAAACACATTCTGTGCTCCCAGGAGTCATAGCTTGAATTATGATCGAGGTCAGGAAGGGATATACATGTTTATTAAGGGGGCATGTGAAAGATCCCTTTCTCCTAGGCCTCTGCTTTCTTCTCAGCGCTGTTGCCCCTCTACCACCCACACCGGGTGCTTAAGAGGCGGGAAATTTATTGTCAAATTAGGGAGAGAAACCGTTATTCAGTTCAATTTAGAAGTGTCAGATTCCACTACCCCAGACCCCTCCCCCCCCCCCCCCCCCCCGCGCTCACTCCACGAAACACACAACACTATTCATCACCAGTTGAACTGCCAGCCAAAAAGCGTACATTCGCGCTTTTTTATTCCAGTCTGCACCCCAGCTATCGCGGTATCTACATCTAGAGACTTGGGGCTGCAACCCAATGCTCGCGACATTAGTTCTAAAGGTTCAGGATAGAACTGCCAAGCTGCCTACAAGACTTTCTTTTCCTTTATTACTCCCAGGGTACAGCGCGCCAAGACTACTAGGTTTCAGACCGGAACCGGAAAATCAGGAGGCGGGTTCTCCCCCAGCCCGGACCGGAAAACGCAGTTGAGCCCGAGCCGGAAGACGGCCTCGGCCGCTACCCCCACCACGGCTCCCCGGGCCCCCGGGTCCCCGGACTGTTGTTGTCCGGGCTGAAGGTCGGTCCGGACGACGGAGGACGCCGACCTCCGGACTGTCGGGGCGGCCTCCTGACAGGGCCCCCCGGCTGCCGAGAGGGATCATGTCTACTGCCTCCGCCGCCTCCTCCTCCTCCTCTTCCTCTGCGGGTGAGATGATAGAGACCCCCTCGCAGGTCCTCAACTTCGAAGAAATCGACTATAAGGAGATTGAGGTGGAAGAGGTGAGTGTCGAGCCCTTTCTTCCTCCCTGCTTACTTGTCTGCCTGCCCTACACGGGACTTCTTGGGTCTAGTCTTACCCCGCAGCTCTAAGGCTGGAGCTTGAGGGGTCCAGGAAGTGGGAGAAGGGGAGGGGTTGAAGCTGTTGGATCTTCACTGCTTTCCCCTGCTTCGGGGAGAACCTATCCTTTTCCATTTAGTATATAAGTTTGGCCAAAGTGCCTCTTTGCCCTATGTTGTGATGCTAGGGGATAGCAGGGTTCAAGGTAACCAGCTTTCTCGAGCACGACTTAGTTTCCTTTTTCTGTAAACTTCACACAATTTAGACCCTTGTGGATGGTAGAGAGACCGTTCGTTCCTACGGCTACTGATTGGTTCCCAATTCCGATGCTCCTGCACCCCAATTCTAATAAAGGTCCAGTTATTATTAGTGCTGTATTCGCATAGCAGTAATAGCTAATTAGATCATATGATCTCGAGCGAGACTTTGAGACTATGAGGAAACTGAGGCCTGAGGCCCAGAGAAATGTTCAGTGACTTTTCCAGTCACACTGATAAGTGACTAAGTAGTAGTGCTGGCTGGGGTTTGCACCAGATTTTCCTTTGACTCCAAATCTGACAGAAGATAAACTAGCAGTTAGCTATTAGTTAAGATCCTAAATTTTCGAGATTAAAGGGACTGTAATGCCCATCTCATTTAAAACCCTTATTTTATGATTAAGTTAAAAGGGAGCCTGAGCAAGGATGGTTGCAGTAGGAACGAAGAAGAGATAAATGGTTGGAGTTAATACAGTGCACAATTTGGATTGTTGGTTTCCAGCAAAAAAGAAGAATCAGAAATTACATTACCAACAGAATGAGTGGTACCTTTTATAGAAAACTTGGGGCTAGAGGGAAAGAGATTGAGAGTTGTTTTTTTTAACTACTTTTGTTACAAAGTAAGCATTCAAATTCTCTAACTACATTTAAAATATGCTTACATATTATTTGTCTGAAAGTAACACTCTTTCTGAACCTCTTTCCTGCTCTGTAAACTAAAAAGGTTAAGTCATATATTCTGAGGTCCCCTCTATGTTCTTTGATTTTACAAAAATTGTATTAAAGACACTTAAAGAACCGAATCTGTTATGTAAAGTTAGGCTTTTTTGTCATAAATCTAACTGTAATCCTTGGATGTGAATAAGGAACAGAAACATACTATATAAAATAGGGATTCCTAAAATTCTTTATTTAGATTAAGTTGTTTTTCGTTCATGGTTCACATTAATGATCCTTTCTTGTATGCAATCCATAGAGCACCAAAAAAAAGCACAAAATTATGCAAAGATGCCTCATAATTAAGGTCTAGAATTTTTTTAAAAAGGAAGTTGACTATGTTATTGTTAGGAAACCTGCATCTATCCCTTCATTACAACAGTACTTCAGTTTTTCTTCCTAGTGTGTAATAAAGTTAATACTCCAGTTTTTGTCTATATAGCTAGCAAAGATGTGATTGAGATTATATATTATATAAGTGTATAAATTACTGTAAATAAATGCAGCTTTAGAAGAAGAAAAGCAAAAACAGGTACATATTTTGCCCACTTTTTTGTCTTGGTAGAGGGATTTTTTTTTTCTTGCAAGGAGTTCCCCACAGTAATGAAATCATAAAATCAAACCAAAACAAATTATACATGAAGAAAAGATTAAAAGTTAGACTCATGGAAGATTTTAAAGGAATAGCTTAAGATTTTTTAGACAATGAGAACTCTTAAAAAGAGTGCTAGAGGGCAGATACTTAGATATGATATGTAGATAGCTTACTGAATTGAGAGTCCTCAGACCTACAGATGGAATGTCCTGGGTTCATGTATAGAAGGTCTCAAACACTGCCTAGTTCTATGACCCTGGATAAGTCATTTAACTCCCATTGCCTAGCCCTCTCTTCTGCCTTAGAATTAACACATGGTATTACTTCTTAAATAGAAGGTAAGGGTTTAAATTTTTTATTTAAAGAAAAGAGTACTAACTCTATAGTCAGAGGATCTTCTATGACTTCAAAGCCTTTTTCTACCTGTGTAGCCTTAAGACCAAATTGATAAGCCTTCCTGACCCTTAGTTCTTCATCTATAAGATAATTGTATTAAGCTACATGGCTTCTAAAGCCCTGATATCACCCCTAAACACTCAATCTTATGATTTTCCTATATTAGAAGTATTTTAAAGAACCATATCTTATATTAACATGGTCCCAGTCACTTAAGTACATCTTCAGCTTTCAAACTTATAGTATTTATTCTATAATAGAACTAACTAGTGGTATCCCAAATAGTATAACAAAGCTTTATCATATACTGAAGAATTTTTTTTCTTCATTTAATATGTTAGTAACTTATTGAAGAAACCTTGGTCCAATTCTCTCATGTTTTAATAAGAAAACCGATCAGATTGTTATTTACTTGTGTTCATGCATACAAGAAAAGAACTTTATAGGGGAAAAAATAACAAAATGTATTGTAACATTCATATTGATTATTAAAACCCAGAGAACCCTTAAGAAACAATAGCACAACTTCATTGTTATTTCAAAGGAATTTATTTTCTGAAACAAGTATCATTGTATCTTTTTTTTTTTTTTTACCTCATTGGGGCACATATTCTTATACTTTTGAGAATAAAAGTTGTGTCACATATAAAAATTGAAATTAAAAAAAATTCCACAATGAGAACTGCTGTGTTTGAATAAGAATTAGTGTAAAAGGCAAAGTATATATATGGCAAAGCTGGGGTTTGAACCTGGAACTGATGACTCTAAATCTTCCATTCTATCTCTGCTACAGAATTTATAACTAGACCTCCATAGAAGGGGAGGGGGGTTGGGGGAAGAATCACTATTCAATAACAGTTATTAAATTTCTACTTTGTTTGTGGAAATTTATACTAGAATTATAAGACTTGGCTTCTGTTGATAAAGAAGTTACAGTACAGTTGAGGAAATAAAAATACATGAGAAAGTTACTCGAGCTATGCGGAACAAAGTTTCATGAAATCTTGAAGTTGAAAGAGACTCTAGCTCATAACTGATAGGAATCCCCTCTACCACACTCCCAACTAATGAATGATCCTACAGTCTCAGTTTGAAGTCTGAAAGTGAATGCCTTCCACCTGAGTCATTTTATTACATTACATTTTTGGACAGCTCTATTATTTGAATCTATGAAAGCAAAATCTGTGCATCTGTTACTTCTATCCATTATACCTAGTTATATTTGCTGAAACCAAGCAAAACAGGTTTTCTACCCCTTCCATATGATAGTCCTTTCAAGTCCTTAGAAAACTGTCATGCCCTTTCTATGTCTTTTTTATTTCAATGATCAACTGCAAGTGAATATTACACAAACCAAATATTTAAGTGTTAAATGGGTTCCTCTGTTGAGATTATTTGCCTAGAGTTTTGAATTGGATTTTGAATGAAATGAAAAATAAGAAACATTGATGAAGAGAAATTTGAAAGTCATTAGAACTCCAGATAAAGTAGTAATTGAGCAGGCCTGTTGGAACACAAATGAAGTTATAGCTATATGCATAGATGAATTTAGCTAGAACAGAAGCAGGAATCATAGTAAGTAATGTCATTTCTGAGATAGGACCAAGTATTGGAGAACCTTTAATAACTGTGAAGATAGGATTATCTCTCTCCTCACCTTTTAAATTTAATCACCAGAAGTGTATACACCCTACTTAATGCCTAAGTGGGGGAGGTCTGCAACCCATGTGCTAAAGTGACAACTCAGAAATGACTTACTGCCCCCTAGGCAGTCCTAAGCAAAGTTATAGTTGGCAATTGGTCCCCATAAAGTGGAAGAAGGGATAGGAAGTGATATGAAAAAAGTACTATAAAAACCCTGAACTTCCTGTCCAAATTCACTTTCTCCTTCAAACTTGGCCTTGGAGGAGCTCCAGTTTGGGACTATTTCTGGTAATACTGCTCTTGGATTTTTCCCCTTTGGACTACCATGTAAGTGAATGAAAAGGTTAACTCCTTTCCTGGCTTCTGGAGAGATTAATTGCTGGGTGGTTATTCACCATTGTGTCCTCCAGCTAAATTGCCCTCTAGCTGAGAGCCCTCTGGGGGAGGGTTAACCAGCCCTCCCTGGTTCAAACCAGGCAGGAGTAATTATCTAGTGTGATAGGATAGATACCTTCTCTACCCTCTCATTTCTCTACTTTAGTCTTTCCCTCTATTTTGTAAATAAGGCTGCTAAAAGTCATTTGACTTGAGATATATTAATTTTGGTGACCACATTCTGTTATAGTTAGTCCAACCATAAATTTTAACCCTTACATAACTTAGAATTTCTGAGATAGGTTTTGATACTTTCTACATTAAAACCAAGGTGTATTACTTTAGTATAAAATGGAATTTATATATAAATGCATACCTACCATATATAGGGTATATTAAAGGAGTTTAATTTCTGAACTGCAATGACCTAATTTAAAATGGTTTTAGTTTATAAAGAAGAGAAATTATATACTAAAATAACTTGCGTTTTTTTTTCTTTTGTTACATATCCTGTAATTTGTTATGGATATGGTCCACTGTATAACAAAATAAAGTTTACAGCTCAGAGGGAATTCAGATTGGTAGCTGTTGATTTAATATGGTAGTTTTGGGCTTCCATAAAAATATTAATTTGGTTTTCTTGGAAGTTATGAAATGGTTATGAAAAAAGTAATAAACCCTTCTCCTACCCCCAAAAAAGGTGTTTATATAGTATCCATTTGGCCTAAAGAGATTACATAGATTTGTCTCTTTGGTAAGTCAAATACTATATATGTGTGTGTGTGTATATATATATATATATGGTTCAGAGGTCGTATCTTTAATAAGAGATTTCTACTGAAAAGTTCAAAAATTAATATAATCAAAGCTTCACATTTGTAATATCTAGAGTGTCTTATCAGCAGATGGCAGTTCTACTCTGCCATATGTTTATTAATAGGTTTTAAAGTTCCGAAATAGTTGGAGGCCCCTAGTCTTGAACTAATAAGTTTAAGATCTTTGCTGTTGGTTCTTGTTCCAAATTTCTAACCATAGATATAAGCAGATAGCCATCAGACGCATTCATATACTCTACAAAAAACTGAGTCAAACAAAATTAAAAGTTCTAGCTCTGTAGTTCCTAAATGCCAAATATGTATTGGTTGTGTGTTGTTTTTTTTTTATAATTAAGAAGTACTTAACAAAGACATGTTTCAGGCCAGAGTCTTTTAAAATTTCTATTTAAATAATCACATTTAAAAGCAGTCTTCAGTTACATTTTAACCTACCTAGATAATTTATGGGCCAGTTTTCTAGTTTAAAACTATTGGAGTATTTTTAAAAATTATTATCAAACTTGTAATGAATGTTTTTTATACTAGAGAGAGTAAATTTATTTCAGATTTGCATAGGGTGCCTTTCATGCTAATATCTACACAGAACTGTGTACTTTCTGGCCATCTGTAAATATGTTATAAGGTTGTTGGGCTTTTTATTTGTTTCTTTTGGCATGTATTATTAAAAGAATATACAAAATTAATTTGCCTATTTTAAAGAAGAGGAAATACTTTCCAGAGAGAGATAACTCCTTTACATTTTTGTTTTCAGATTTTTGTAAAAGAGATGTGATGACTAACTACTCAAAGTAATCACTTGAGACCTGGACGGGAGGCACTATAGTTCTGTAATCTTTTATTAATTATTTTTAAAAGTTTTTATTACTTTAAAAATAGAGTTTCAAAATAATTGTTTGTTTGTTTTTTAGTTTTTATTTATTTATTCTTTGTGACCCTTACCTTCTGCCTTAGAATTAATATTGATTCTAAGGCAGAAGAGCAACAAAGGCATTACCTAATGGAAGTTAAGTTACTTGTCCAGAGTCACAGAGCTAGGAAGTGTCTGAGGCCAGATTTGAACCTTGGACTTCCCCTGTCTAGGCCTGGTTCTCAATCCACCAAGCCACCTAACTGTCCCCTGAGATAATTGTTAAAAGCAATATATGTCAAATGTACTCGGTTCCTTTATTTATGTGAGCATGAAAGTCAAAATCCTTTTGATCATGTGATAAAAAGTAAATCATTTACTCCTTGACTAGATTTTGTTGTTTCCCTCAATTGTCAGTAAAGTCTGAGTTTACCATTTTAAGGCATTCTATTCTATCACACTGCCACAAGTAAAGAGGAACCAGTATTGGCTGAGTTATTTACCTAATTAGTGCAAATTGTCCACTGTCTATTTTAAGTCCTTTCTGGATGCTAAAATGAGGATAGCGGATAGTTTTAAAACTGTATTTAAACTATAATGTATTTTGCATATGTAAATAGATATATTAAAATTCATTACTAGCTAGCTATCCGTTATTTCTAGCACATTTTAATGTATATTTTCAATTAAATGATCTGTAAGAAACTCCCCAAATTCAAGAGTTTTCACTATCATAGGAAAAGTCTGAATTCGTTTCCAGGAAGCATTTTACACTTAAACCTAAAATAATATCTATAAGAAACTTTAAAACAAAATAATAGAGCAAAGACTATTCCTTAGAAAGAACTCAAGTCATTTTTCCTGCTTCAGTAGTGAAAATCAAGTATATTCCCATATTGCTTTGAAATTGTAAAGAACCACAAATGTTCATTTCCTTATAGACTTGATACACACAAACACTCTTTAGGGAGACTGTAGACTTTTAGTTGAGCAAAGATAAAATGTTTTCTATCCTTAATCAACCTTCTGCAATTTTAAGTATAAAAAGATAAAGTAATTGGAATATTTCTGATCTTTTAAGTTAGAATTCCTTTGTAAAAATAGTTTTTAATTAGAATTTTTCATTTAACCTGTCTGAAGATAAAGTTAATCCCATTAAGAGCTTACATTTTATCTTTTATCTTAGGATTTCAGTGTAGTAGAGAAGTCTTACCTGAATTTAGCAAAAAAGTAAACAAAAAAATTTGTTTATCTAACTGATTAGTAGTAAAACACAATGTCAGGTTTTTATAGTACAAATTGCATTTTATCCTCTAAGCACCAAAATGTGATTCCTTACATTTTTTTCAGAAGTTCTTTAATCACCTTGGAGAATACAAACTAGGACTTTAGAAATACCATGTTTTGTGACAAACATAGAACGTAGAACAACTAGACTGCTAACTTTTACCCCCATTGTAGTTTTATTTTTTCCTACTTAAAATAAAGGAACTTCAAAGATTTAGGAAAAAAGTAGACTTCATGCTTAGCTCTTTTCCCTTGCCAAACTGGAGTAAACTTCAATCAAGTTGCCAAACAATTTTTTAAAAAGAAGCATTTATCTTGTTTTCTAGGAATATTTTCATATCACAAAATCTGGGTAGGAAGGAACCTTAGAAGCCATCTAGTACATGTATACCTGCAGGAATCTCCTCTGCAGCATCTCTGACAAAGGCTATGTGCAGTCATTCTCTCTATATCATCATCTACCCATTGTTTCTAGTTCTAGCTTCTGGGGCCAAGTAGAACAAGTCTCTCTTTTGTACATATCAGGCTTTCAGATATTTGAAAACTACTACCATGTCCCTGTCTTCTCCATACTTTGTTATACCCTGGACTTTTATCTTCCTAGTGGATATACTGTTTTGTCAGTGTCGTCCTTAAAATTTTATACCCAGAACTTAATGCAGTGTGGTCTGACCAAAACATAGGGAAAACTATCAGTTTCCCTATTCCAGATAATCTGCCTTTTAAAATAAAGTTAAATATGTCATTTACTAGTTGCAGGGCCAACAATGTCATATTCACTGAACTTGCAGACTTAGAAAAACCCCGAATTTTCTTTTTCAAAAACAACTTAATGATGCTTTTTGTTTTTATATTACAGTTATGTCTATAATTCCCCTTCCCCCAAATTGAATAGTCCCCTGTAACAAAGAAAAATAGTTAAGCAAAAAAAAAAACAACAACAAAAACAATTGATATAATGAAACAACACATACAGCATTCTGTTCTCATAATCCCCAATTTTTTAAATCAAAAACTCCAGATCTGGACCAGAACTGTTTTTCCTATTTCTTTGTAATTCAGCACTTGTCATAGTACTTGGTAGATATCAAGTGCTTAATAGGGCTAGTTGTGGGACCAACTACAAGTCACTTAACTTCTGTAAATATGTAAAAGAGGACTGCGAACCTCAGAAACATTACAAACACTTTGTAAGTCTTAATATAAATATAATTAGTTGGTATCTCCAAGACTCTAAGTTCTATGTGGGTAGGTACTTTGTATCTCCTGTCTACTATAGTATGTACAAAATTGTTACTTAACCTGCATAATTTCAGTTTAAGAAATCAACTATGTCCTGAGGTACTCTGTTATGATAGTGACATCAATATTTTAGTAATGAATTGACAATCAGTTGTAACTATGTAACCTAAATAGTTTATTAATAGAACAAGCAACTTAAGAACAAGTTAGTGTGGAGTACTTTTGTGTGAAAGTTTTGTGTTCCAAGGTATTAGGAAGTAATAAGTACATGCAGAGGAATTAGGTGCAATACAAACACAAGAATTTCAACTCAACAAACATTTATTTAGTACCTATTCTTATCAGGTACTGTGCTAGCCAAAGGAGTATACAAAAACAAAATGAAAAACTGCCCCTTTCCTTAAGTAAATTATATCCTACTGTGTACAACAGCTTGACCAGGAACTAGTGTTCAGGTGAACATCTGAATAATAAACCTGAATTTATCAAATCACTGATAAGTCATCTGCAAAAGTCATCTGGAATAGGAAGGGCAGCTAGTAAGCACAGGGTATAGAGCACCATGCTTGGAGTCAAGAGGATCCCAGATCAAGTCTGGCCTCAAGTCACTTCCTAGCTGTGTGACCCTGAGCAAGTCACTTAACCCCACCTGTCTAACCCTTACCATACTTTTGCCTTAGAACTATTGAGATAGAAGGTATGAGTTAAAAAAAAAAAAAAAAAAGATAAAGACTTTTTCACCAGACTTTTTATTGTAAATATGTATTCCTTTCTGGAATTATTGAGGGATAAAATAGCAAACTGGTGCTTTTTCTTGGATACCAAGTTTTCCTGTTCTTATCAACACTTTGATGGCAGTATAACACTTACTTGAGTTTTCAAGTAGTCTATGATTTCACCATCCTCAAAAAAACATACCAGGGGGCAGCTGGGTAGCTCAGTGGATTGAGAGTCAGGCCTAGAGACGGGAGGTCCTAGGTTCAAATTTGGCCTCAGCCACTTCCTAGCTGTGTGACCCTGGGCAAGTCACTTGACCCCCATTGCCTACCCTTACCACTCTTCTGCCTTGGAGCCAATACACGTTATTGACTCCAAGACAGAAGGTAAGGGTTAAAAAAAAAAAAACATACCAATGCAACCACTGAGCTGATTGATTGCTTTAATTTATTTTTTTATGTGCATGTGACTAAAATTTTCAGAAATTAACAATATCTCCCCCTTGGATTTGTGTGTGTATACACATATCAAACAATAGGACTTAAATGAACAAAGCAGATAAACTATTCTTTATGGGTCCTATGATGTAATTGCTTACACTAATAATTTACTATCACAAAATAAGTGAAAAATTAAAGTGACTGAAAATCTAATTGTGTTAATCATTATTAAATATATTTCCTTTGATTGGCAAAATATTTTAAGACCCATTAATCAGTGGATTTTTAATGAACTCTTTCTAGAACTACCAGCTCCTAAACTCATGGGAGAGGAAGGTAATCATTCCTAATTTTATTAGAGTGCCTCCTTCAAAAGCGCGCGCACACACACACAATCCTTGCCAGTATTTAAAATCAAATTCAGTGGTTTATTGAGATATGATCAACATCGCAGGTAGCAACCCCTCTTTGCCCTAATGGTCTTGATGAATTGTTGAAGGATAAAAAAGACAAACACAGTATTGCAGGAAGAGAAAAAACAAAAAGAAAACTACAAACTTCCCTAATGAGTGTTGATGCAAAAGTTTAAAATAAAATACTACCAAGAAGATTACAGCAATATATCATAAAGATCATACACTATGTATGACTAGGTAGGTTTTATACCTGGAATACAAGGATGCTTCTATTAGGATCGATTAATTAAAGTTCCCCCCACTTAACATTCCTATATTAACATTCCTGGCTGTTCTTATTTGCAACATTCTTGGCTACAGATTATAATTAACAGTTCAGTATTAGAAAAACCATCAACATAATTGACCATATCAATTAAAAAGGGGGGGGAAATCAATTTTTTGATGATAAACTCTATGAATATATTTGGATTTTTCTTTAGATGAAGATATACTCAAAGCTCTTCCAACTTAGTATAATCTTTAAGAACATATATATCTCTGGCATACCCTTTAAGAACCCAGACTCACTGCTACACCATGATGAAATGTTGGAATAGGATAGATATGATTTCTGAAGGTGGAGTGGGATTAAGCAAGGTTATTTTAGTGTTTAAATTTTATGTAGACTCAAAGTTGAAAAAAACTTTATTATATATTTAATATATTTATAATATTAAATGTATGCCAGATATATTTTATATGCTTTGCTCCTTTTAATACTCTTTAATTACTAAAAAATTTAAAATTTTCTATTTAATGTCAAAAATCTACTTTGTTCTTCAGCAATAATTTTGTGAAATGGATTTTTAAAAATAGTTATTTTGTATCTACCATGTAGCCATCATTTGCAGAAGAAACATAGCAAAGAAGGCTATCTCTTCCTTTGAGGAATATGCAGTCTTCTTAAGGAAACCAGATGTGCTACTAAACTAAGTAAGGAATAAAATCAAGTGTGGAATAATATCGTATAGATTAGAACATGTGGACTTGTAGAAATAAGAGGGTGACTAATATAACAGTGAGGATAGTCAGGGGAAAACCTTTTGCGAAAAGTAAGGCTCTCAGAGGGCAGCTTGGTGGATAGAGAACCAGGCTTGCAGATGGGAGGTCTTGGGTTTAAATTTGTCCTCAAACACTTCCTGACTGTGTGAACCTGGGCAAATCACTTAACCCCCATTGCCTAGTACTTCTCTTCTGCCTTGAAATTGATACATGATATTGATTCTAAAATGTTAGATAAGGGTTTAAAAAAAAAAGTAAGGCTTTCTCTTGTCATAAATCCTAAGAGGCATGATCCAACAGAGAAGGGCATTTCATGGGTTAGATCAATATGAAAATATTGGAGTAAAAGGCTCTTAAAACACAGAAAGAAAGCCATGTAGTCAGGAAACAGCTAGAGATTAGGTAGAAGAATGTTGTTGGGGGAGGAGTAGAGGGTTGGTTAGCCAATGAGGACTTTGGATGCGTGGTTGAAGAATTTAGATTTGATCCAATAGACAGGAGCTACTGTATGTTCTTGAAAGAGAGAATGATGTCATTCAACAATTTATGAAAGATGATCCTACAGTTACATGCTAAATGAATTGAAGGGAGGAAAATGGTGAAAGGAAGACTAGCAAAAAGCCCTTATTTCTTACATAACATTTTATTTTAGGCCTAGTTAGAAATACAATTGTTATTTTGGATTTTAACCATATGACATTTAAATTCTTTGTTACTGATCAAAATGTGAGCTATATTAGCCAATATAGATACCTTAGATAAAGTGGCATAATTGCTTAAACTCAAATTATAAAATATCTATACAGATGTTTCTTTCTTTTTTCATGTTTAAAGGCAAAATCCCATCCATCAAAACTCAGGCTATTTCTTTTTCTTATCACATTGAAAGCTGTTCTGTGACTTTAAGATTCCCAAATTGTAATTTTCTCCAGATGATAAACTGCCCTCTCTACATAATCTGGTATATAGGGCAGAAGTCTTAGTACCTTTAAACTTTCTATGGATTTTACTGTGAGTATAAGCATCTCACAAACCTTTTCATGCTTAGGATGACCTTTTTGCTTATTTACAGTAATAGCTCCATGATTTTATCTATATTGGCCACTATATTGCTGTGACTCATGATGACTTCCCTTTCTTCCACTTCATAGACACTGTCCCTCTAACAAGTGCAGTAAAGCAAAATAAATTAATAGTCCATATCTAATGCTATAGGTTTCATTCTTCACCTATTTCCTTCTTCACAGCTTTTCTCCTGAGAGGAAGGAGGCATGCTTCTCTATCAGTCTTCTGAAGTCACATGATTGGTCACTTCATCAATCAGTGCACTCATGCTTGTCAGCATTGTTTTCCTCCACAGTATTATGTTGCTTTGTCAATTGTTATGGTTCTGCTAACTTTGCATGTTTTTCATCATAAGCCACTATTTGTTTAATCATTCCCCAACTGATTGGCACTCACTTTGCTTCCATTTCTAAGGTGCTATTATGTATATTTTTGTCTCTATGTAACTTTCCCTTAATTTTTAGTCTCCTTGTAATTTATGCTTAGTAGTGGCATCACTGAGTTAAAGGGTATAAAAAATTGAATGATTTTTCTAGTATATTTCCTAATTGCTTTTCCAAAAGAGTTGGACTAGTTTATAAATCTACCAACTATTCTTTAGTGTACCTGCTTTCCCACAGCCCCTCCAAACATTTGCCATTTTTTTATCTGATAGTTGTCTTAATTTCCCTTCTTATTCTTAGTAAATTGGAGTATTCTTTCATATTATGAAGAGTTTTCATTTCTCTTTTTCAAAACTAGTTTTATGTCCTTAGACCATTTTGCTTTTAGAGAGTAGCTCTTATTTTATTTTAATAGCTATTAAAACAATACATCATCAAAATCAAATACCTTCTTTCACAAACTTAGTTGTGTATAATATAGAGTAAAATTAGAAGAACTATAAATACTTGGATACAAATTTAGTTCCTTTCTAATCTTAGACTATTTTCAAATACTGCTTAATTGAGGTTATTTTTGCACTTAGGAAAACTTTTGATACCCTTGGGTTTCCTTTTCAACTATCATTTTACAGTTTGGTGAGAAAAAAAAATCGAATTGACTTCTGATCCTTCTCTTTTTATTTAAGAGCCACCTATTCTTATAATATACTGCTTGGCCTAAGTCTCCTTCTGTAATGGATTAATGACTTCACAGCACTAAACCTTCCACTATGCCCTCTAATAATTAAACAGAATTGGGGAAAATATGTTCAAATTGATTTGCTATAATTTTCCTTTAGTCAGAGAGAACTTGCCTTCTGTGCTTTTGTTTCTCTTTCTTAAACAGTTTTTCAGTTAATACAGATAGCTAATTTCTAGGCTTCTCTTCTAGTTTCTATGCCTGGCTTTCTGCCACAACAAATGACTTGTTTATAATTACAAATGGCTTTTATCCATGTACATATGGATACATTTGTATACTTGAATGTGTAACCTTATATATGTATTATATGGATTTTAAAAAATCATTGGTTAACTTTAATTACTGTTTTCTCTCTCCACTATATATGCTTGACAGTTAAGCATCACATCTTCTGAAGCAATATGCCTATAAATGTGTAGAATGTATCTCATCAGTAAAAAGCTGGTGATCAGGAAATCTTTTATACAAATATCCTTAGATTCTTTTACCTGAATAAAGACAGCTGGATTGTGACATTCCACCCACATTTTTCCAAGGTAGCAATTGGACTGGTAGCTTTTAAAAATTAAAATAGCTACAGAAACATCCTGAAAATTAGTCTGTTTTAGAAACAACCTAATACTTACCTAATACTAAGTAAGACTTCTCAATTTAGGAATAAATGTGGTTCTTTAAAGTCACAAAGATCTTTTTCCCTATGCTCTTGTTATTAGTGAGATCACATTGCAATTAGAGGCCTTTTCATAGAAGCACAGAATTTCACTTTGGGGAGTGTGTCCAGATAGTCCAACCTATATCCAAAGAACAGTCTCCACTATGAAACAAGTTGAACTATTCATCATTTGCTTTTAGTGACCTCCAATGATAAGGAACCCATTACTTTCCCAGGTGGTCCCTTCTACATTTGAGTAACTTTGTTCAGAAATTTTTCCTTATGTCAGACACAAATTTGCCTGTTACTTTGACCCATTGCCCCTAGTTAGTTTTGCCTTTTGGCACCAACCAGAACAAAATATAACTCCTCTTTTGCAATAAAGTGGCGTAGTGAATTGAGCTCTGAACCTAGAAGCACAAAAAACATTGAGCTCAAAATCAGCCTCAGATATTTACAAGTTGTGTGATCCTGAGAAAGCCACTTAACCTCTTTTTGCTTGCTTCAGTTTCTTCATCTGTAAAAAATGAGAATACTAGTAGTATACTTCCCAGAGATGTTATGAAGATCAATTGAGATATAGGTATCTCTTCTATATCGAGACTTTCCCCATTATGGTTTTGATAGATCATGGGTCAGCATAAGAAATTAAATTGGAATTTGGAGGGAGTTTTGCAGAAGCTACAGATGATACATGAAGGCCAGCAGACAACTCAAAATATTTAGAAACTGTATAGCCTAATGATTAAAATTCTCTGGGACTGTATCTTAATTTGTAATTATGTATTAAACAATAAAAGTAATCCAGAGAAAGAAAAGACTTCCAGCCACATGCAATCAGCTGTTCCCTTAGGAAGCCTTCCTGAAAAGCACACCTACTCATCCTGGATTCCCAGGAAAAAGGCCCTACTTTTTCTTGGTGCTCCAATTTATGCTGTTCCTGACCTCCCTCCAATTGGAGGACTCCAGTTACTGTAAGCAATAGGTGGATCTTTTGGACCGATGAGTCAAGAGATTCTTGGACTGGCTGCAGAGAGTGCATGTCCACTTTTCTCTGTCTCACTGTCTTAAGAGATTTGTTTACAAATAAACATTCTTATTCAAAAAGATCTTGGGGAAAGAAGCAAGTTATAGCTTCAGTTTTAAGATTAAACTCTTTAAAATCCACAAGTGCCAAAGGGTATTTTTAAATTTTCACAAGTCTATGACTAAGTACTTAAACCAAATTATATGTTAAGGTATTATAAACCCTCAAAAAAAAAGAAAAAATTGGGGGCAGCTGGGTAGCTCAGTGGATTGAGAGTCAGGCCTAGAGACGGGAGGTACTAGGTTCAAATCTGGCCTCAGACACTTCCCAGCTGTGTGACCCTGGGCAAGTCACTTGACCCCCATTGCCCACCCTTACCACTCTTCCACCAAGGAGCCAATACACAGAAGTTAAGGGTTTAAAAAAAAAAAGAAAATTAAAAAATTAAAAAAGAAAAAATTCAGACTTCTTTGTAATGAAAAGAGAGCCAAAATTTTTTTCACAGATTTTCCAGATCATGTGGGCACTGCACCCTTATGTGGAAGGGATACTTGTAGTTGCTGTACAACAAACATGTTCCATACACTCCTACTATTGCTTAAATATTCTTAGTCGCTAAGTAGCAGATTTTGCATTTTAGGAACCATTATAAAATATCCAGGACAAGAAGCATGAAACCTATTCTTGACTCACTTTTTTTTAAGATAGTCATTTGGGAAGTTGGAGTGAGAAAGACCCTCCTGCATTATGAGACTAGAGAAAAGGATATAGCCTTGGTTGTGGCAGAGTATAATAGTGTTGTGGCATAGTATATAGTACCTTCTTACTTAAGTCATCTCAGTGCCACATACCTTCAGTTACTCTCTTCCCTCTGTTGATGGACTTTTTTAGTCTTGAAGCCTAACTCAAATGTAATCTTTATAAAACCTTCCTGATTTCTTTGGCTTCTTTCCTCTTCCAATCTAGAAGTGATCTCATAACACTTCTCAATCTTCTTGTGTAATTGTCATTCTGAATTTTACTATATTTACCTTTGTGTTAGTCTTATTCCTATTTAATTATAATGTCCAAGTGCAAAGACTATGTCTTAAATTATTTGTTAGCTGAGTTGGATACTTAATCAGTATGAGATTCCCAAAGTGGGTGCTACCACTCCCTGGTGGGTCCTGCAGCGATCCAGGGGAGCAGTGATGACCACAGGTGCATTTATCTTTCCTATTAATTGCTATTAAATTTTTAAAAAAATTAATTTCCAGGGGACTGAGTAATATTTTTTCTGGAAAAGGGGCGGTAGGCCAAAAAAAGTTTGGGAACCACTGGTATAGATAGATGCCTTATCTTACATTTTATTATGATGCTTAATAGTTTCCATTTCACTAGGCCAACTTTCCTGATCTCTGAATTCTTACTTAAATATAGCTACAGCTTCTTCCTGTAAACGGATTCATTCAGAACAGGGATTTTTAACATTTATTGGGTTGTAGACTTTTTGTTATACCTTTGAATTCATTCATTTATTTATTTTTAGGGCCCTTACCTTCCATCTTGAAGTCAATACTGTGTATTGGCTCCAAGGCAGAAGAGTGGTAAGGGCTAGGCAATGGGGGTTAAGTGACTTGCCCAAGGTCACACAGCTGGGAAGTATCTGGGGCCAGATTTGAACCTAGGACCTCCCATCTCTCTTTAGGCCTGGCTCTCAATTCACTGAGCTGCCACACCTTTGACTTTCTAATGAAACTTATGGAACTCTTCCTAAAATTGTTTTAAATTCATAAAAAAAATAAGATTACAAAGAAAACCAATTCAGTTGAAATTTAGTTACCAGTATATATTTTTAATTCAGAGATCCCAGTTTAAGTCCCTGACTCCTAAAAGGAAAAAAAAAAATAGAAACACTTGAAAAGTTTATATTAGTCTTCAAATTAAAACTCCAAAATGTATATAAGACATGTAATTGCTGTGTGACTTTTTGGGCAAGTTATTTAACTTCTCTTTATCTTAGTTAACTCATCTGTAAAATGAGGATATTGATAGCACCTTCCTCCCAGGGTGGTTTAGCCCAGTACTGAAACATTAATAGGCTTGTATAAATGCAAATTATTATTACCTAGAAAATAAAGCACAAATTTTTTAATCTGGCATGTAGTACACTATTGCTCTAGCATACTTCTCCAGCCTTTTCTCCTTATACTCCCATATTAAAATCCTCACCTCCAACCAAACTTGTCTATCTACTTATTCTCTTCTAAACAGGGTTTTTGTGCAGTCTTTCAACTCTATCTTCTCCAAGAAGGCTAACCCAATCTGCTTTGATCTCATCATTTCTTGAACAAAATATTTATTATTCCTAACAGTTTTATTGAAATTAATAACTTACATTTAAATTAGTGCCATTTGCTTTCCTCACAGTTGTCCTATAAAGTGTTATTATCCACATTTTTCAAATAGAGACTGAAGCTCAGAGGATTTTGCTGACTAGGCCAAGATCATATAGAGAAGTTTCAAAGCCTAGTGAGATCCCTTGCTACTGTACTAGAACCACCTCCTTTTATCACTTTTTATTCATACTATTAGTTAATTTTTCATGAGTTTATATCTGTTCACCCATATTAGACTATAAATTAAGCATCTTAAAGGAAGAGACTATTCCTAATACAGGTAGATCCTGATTTTAATGAAGCTGGATGAAAATTATATTAACCGTTTCTAAATAGTTTGTAATAAAAAAAACCTTCACTTATTTGGCCACTAGATGGCACATGAGCACCAATAAGGAGAAATGATGACTGTTACTTTCTTACTATTCTGTTTGTACTAGAGACTGGTAAATATCACTGAGTAAATAGATTAAGACAATCAGAAATAAAGTATAGGTGTTTCTAGCCCATGTTGAATGAACAGATTGATACAATACAAAATAAGTAAAAAAAGACTTTGTTTCTCTGTTCCTATATAGGCCAACTTGCACTTGACAATAGTAAATATTGGTTGTTGTTTTACATCAACCAATAATAAATCAAGTAAATAAAGGTTTTCTTTGGGGGTCTGAAAGCCCAAGATCAAGTCCTTAAACGATTAAAAGCTAATTGCTTAACTTCTCTGTGTCTTAAGCAACTCTTAAAATTATAAATTGCATATGAGGTACCAGTCTGCCTCCTTATTAGGAGTTTTTATATCACAGGCTTGGACCAAAGACAGAAATTCAGAAGTATAATGTCAGAAAAGATGCATTTCTGTAAGGCATATCAATAAATTCTAAAAGAATGATGCCAGAAGTTCTAGAAAACATAATATGTAGGTAGCAGTTGTTTGTCAAAGGAAAGGGACGCACCTTAAACTGTGGTCTGGAAATAAAGGGGAAAAGAGAGATTTGCAGGGTGATTTGGAGAGGGCCTAGCAGGAAGGTTCAGAGATCTGAAGAAAGCCTGATGGCTGGAGCATACAATTCTCTATCCTCAACTCTCACCAGTTTTTGGAAATAAGTCTCTGATATCCATAGCCGCTTAGACCAATTTAACTTGCCCTCCCAGTAGTAATAAAAAGCCAAAAGGCGACCTTCTTTTTTTCCCTTCACGTGTACCCATGACCATTTAAAGGACTGAATCAGGTTTATCTTCAGAGCTACTTATGATGATTTCAGAGGTTTTCCTTAAAACATCCTCTGCACAAAATTCATAACTTCTTTTAACTGAAACAAAGTCTTTTATTCTCTGACTTAAACTTGCAACCAATATTAGTTTCCTTGCCAGTTTTATAAGGAAACCAGGATTAGAGAGCAGAAGGCAGCTAGATGCCTATGTAATTTGTGGGAGGGAAAAGAAGAGAAAATAAAGATAGGAACTTCAGTATGTCAAAGACTAATGATGTCCCATATTTTTACAGGATCAGATCTGTTATCAGTTTAGCAAGCACTTATGAAGCTTCTGTTGAATATAAAGTATTATGCAGATATAGAAATGGCTGTACACATTGACAGCTCATCAGGAAAACTACCATCAAAGTTTAATATTGTTTATAAGGTGATTTTGTTTCTTTAGTAAGCTAGCCTTATTATAAAGAGATTTTATCTTTACAGTTCTTCATTTTCTTCCAGAAAGATCCTCCACAGAGAATCAATCCAGTTAACATACTAGTCCTTTTCCTAGATCTTTTTATGTTTTGTGATTACTAGTGTAGTTTTCTGGCTATCCATCAATTATGTCTCACTACATGACCGTCCCACTTTCTTTTCGGATTGTAAACTTTCTTGATGTTTTCTTTTTATAATGTAAGTTGGATTGGTGAATTGAGAGCCAGGCCTAGAGAGGCCTTAGACAAATGTGGCCTCAGAAACTTCCTAGCTGGGTGATCCTGGGCAAATCACTTAACCCCTCTTGCCTAGCCCTTGCTGGACCCAAAACACATTGATTCTAAGATGGAAGGTAAGGGTTTTTATTTATTTCATGTGTATGTAGTATATTATAGAATAGTAGTTTACTTGTCCTTGCTGCACATTTTCCAGTGGCTTTTGGGTCAGCCTCAACTTTGACTCTTCAGAAGCTGTAGTATTCCAAGATTCATGTGTGGGTCTTTGTACCAGGAAGTAGGTTAGATTTGGTAAAAGCACTGTCTGGTTTCCCAATTGAAATTCAGTGTATTTTCTTCTTTTTAGTTCTTGTCTTAATCATTATCTGTCTTCATTGTCTCCCCCAGGTGCATGTACTGATGTACTAATAAGCAGGGAACTTACCATCCATTTGAACATTAAGTCTGAACAACATAAGTATTTCATCCAATTGGTTTTTCCTCTGGATTGTTAAACCAGAATCTTGAGTCATCATGGCACTCACTGAGGAGGCCCTATAATGTTTTTTTGGGGTTTTTTTGTTTGTTTTTTTTTAAATTTTAAACCCTTAACTTCTTTGTATTGACTTATAGGTGGAAGATTGGTAAGGGTAGGCAATGGGGGTCAAGTGACTTGCCCAGGGTCACACAGCTGGGAAGTGTCCGAGGCCAGATTTGAACCTAGGACCTCCTGTCTCTAGGCTGCCCTATAATGTTTTGAGGCATGATTTAGTTAGCACTAAATGTAGAAATAAGAGGACCTGACTATCTATAAGGAATTTCTCTTTCATTTAGATCTTTTGCAGTTATCTTCTGTGACCAGGGCTGACACTTTTCATGAGCATACATTTCCCTGTTTTATGTGCCTCCATTGAGGTTAATAATCAGTGGGTCTTTGAGCAAGAATTATCTCTGGAATTGCATTAATTTGGGAAAGGTGTATGATCTTAATATGTTCATGATAGACTTCATGTTGAACAGAACTTTTATACTGCACTTTGTTTTAGTATCTTCTCCTTTCTGAGATACTTTATAAAATGATACACTCTGTACTTTCAAGATTGTATTACTGTCAGCAGGAAGTCCTTTTTGGAGGCTAGTGTAGAAGAAATTATAACTGTCTTCAAATATTTGAAGGGCTGTCATATGGAAGGAACTTTGAATTTGTTCTCTTGTTCCAGAGATCAAGGTCAAGTTCCAGCGTATAGTCATTATGAAAAAGCAAATTTCACTTCAGGGTATGGAAAAACTTTGTATTACTTAAGTTTGCTGTCCCCAATGAAATGGTCTGCTGATAAAGAGAAATCCCTTTTACTAGAAGCATTCAAACATAGACCAAGTATCAGGGATATTGTAGAAGATTTTTTTCATCAAGTGAAATGTTGAGCTAGATAATTAGTGAAGCCCTTTTCAAGTCTAATAATTTAGATATTCAAAGAACTTTATTTTTTTTATTTTTCTATTTTTAAAAATCTGACATTTTTCTTACTATGGATTGTATTTACCCCATCACTTTTTCTCCCTTCAATTTTTCTTTCTTTTTATACAGAAGTCATTTCTTACTCTTGTCCAATCTAGCTTCTCTCACCATTTTCTCCTCCTTATTCTAAAATTCCTTCAAAGCATGTTTGTTACAATTGCAAGCTTCTCAAGGACAAGGACTACACATCTCCATTTGATTCTGAAACTATTCACATTTTTTTAGTTTAGTGTGCTGTGCATTCAAATGTAAATTATCTCTTAAATTTTTTTCAACCATTGACTTTCAGATTAGCATAAACAAATTTTTTAAATATTTCTTTGCACCTAATTATAACATTTTTTAATCCTAGGTTGTTGGAAGAGGAGCCTTTGGAGTGGTGTGCAAAGCTAAATGGAGAGCAAAAGATGTGGCCATTAAACAAATAGAAAGTGAATCTGAGAGAAAAGCCTTTATTGTAGAGGTTAGTAACCCAGTTTGTTGTATCTTGAGAAAATATCTTCCACTATTTTAGCTTTTTATCATGTGGGTGATATTTGAAGTAGTCGTGTCAACAAAGTGGCCATTTTACTTTATTTTTACAAAGAGTTCCTTTAGCCTTTTGAACATCAGAGTCCAGCCTGATTGAAATACTGGTAATGACATTTCAAATGCTTTTCCTTACATATTCTTCTTAAATATAACCAGATTAACTACATTGACTGAACGAACTACTTAGCTGTGGCAAGATTAATAGCTTTACTTTAAGCAGGTAGAAATTACTTTACCTGAATTGAGCCACGGAGCATTATATCTTTTCACATATTATTATTCATATTTTTCCCTTTTAAGTCAAAGTAGATTCTTTGGAGAGTAAAAATTTTTAATTTCCTAGTTTAGAGAGAAAATAATATTGAGCTCTCATCTTACTTATTCAATCATACAGGAATTTCTAGAATTCCATTACTATGAAAAGATATTGACATATATTAAATTTGTTTCTTGCTTTTTAAACTGGTAAATAAACAGAACTTCATGTTACTAAGGTGAAAGAGCTATAGAGTAACTAAAATGTATTTGTTGTCAGTTTCTTTTTTAAAGCTTTAATAGCTAGTAGATAATTGATTTGTGCCTTTGAAGTTGTCTGTTTTGATAGCTTATTATAATTTGTATTTTCATTTAAGTAATAATTTTTAAGTAACTGCATTAAAGGTTAATACTTTTTTAAAGGGTTATTTAATTTGTTCCAGCTTCGGCAATTATCCCGTGTAAACCATCCAAATATTGTGAAGTTATATGGAGCCTGTTTAAATCCAGTAAGTTTATATAACTTTCTTAAGTTGCTAGCACTTGTCTTCCTAATACATGTGCTTGTGGAAAATTTTTCTTGTTCTGCTTTTATTTTTTAAATGAGTTTTTTGTTGTCTTATTTTTGCATCACTGTCATTTTTGAAGAGTCTCTTCTTCCCTTTCTCTTCATCCTCCAGCAACAAGTGCTCTCTTATAATAATGAAAAACAAGCAACTGATATTGTGATCTGATAATGTCTGCAACATTCTGCCCCTTTTGGTCCTAACTCTCCACCAAAAGGAGAGAGACTTTTCATTATCTATTCTCTTAGACTGACTTTGCTCATTATAGTTACTGCATTTCTTTTGAAACAGCTTTTTAAAAAATATTGTAATTTTGATCATTTATGCTTGAAAATAAAATACTTCATGACCATTATTTGGAAAGAATGGTGAGTATGCTATTCTATATACAGACTCAAGTTGAAATAGTTATTATTTTCAAACTTTAAAATAAATCAAGTTTACTTAAAACAATTTTATTCTCATACAGATTTCACATTTGTCCTTTCTTTATTCATGAATGGAGTAAATGCTTACTTTTTTGTTCTAATCTTTGCCAACCACATCATTTTTTCTACTGCCTTTTGGATTATTTGTCATTGGATTTTGTTTTCTTTTGTCCATAAATTAGGGCATATTTTTTTAACCAACTATTTCTTCAGGTTTATTAATTTTACTTGTCCCCAACCTATCCAATAGAATGTAAGTTTCTTCAAGGCAGGGAATATTTTGTTTTTGCTTTGTATCCTCAGCATCTAGAACAGTTGAGGAATCTAGCATGCAATAAATTTTTTTTTGCATTGTTTCCTATTAAAAATAATTTATTTGTTTTTCTTCATTTTAAATTAACTTTCAAATCATTTCAGTCATTAAACATTATTAAGCCCTTACTGTATACCAGAGTGCTGGAGATGCAAAGACAAACAATGGAATGATACCTGTTTTAAAGGCACTTACATTTTTTTCAGAGATTAGCCATTACTAAAGTTCTCAATGTGGCCCCAGGACAATTCAGATAATTCTGATTGATTGTAGCTTGCCTTTTTTGTTCTGATGTTTTGGAAATCTCAGGAAACCTGTATTTAGACTTTTAATTCTGTAATTAATTAATGATAACCTTGGGCAAGTTAATCCATTTTATGTCCCAGTTTCTTCATCTGTGATGTGGGTTGGAATAAATATGTCTTTTAAATAATCTTGGGAATCCTTTTTTTTCCCCTATGTTTCTATCCTGATGTTCATGTCTTTCCCCGTTAGGTATGTCTTGTAATGGAATATGCTGAAGGAGGCTCTTTATATAATGGTGAGTATCAGCATAGCAGGAAGTACTTCTTTTCTTTAAGAGATAAGTTCTTAGCAAAATAAAAAAAAAAAACCTTTTATTTATACCTCTAAGTTTATATGTAAAATACTTTGAATGTCATTCAATAATAATACCAGGATATTAAAGATGCAAAGATGGTAATTTCCAAAAAAGTCATAAAAATAATTGGAGTTTGTCCTCATAAATAAAAGTAAAATCTAAGCATTAATGATACAAAATAATTCTAATTATCAAGTTAATTCTTTTTTTTTTCTTTGGTTAGGATTCCTTTCATAGATTAGAAAGCAACTTTTATAATTTGGAAAGTACTTAATAAAATAAAAGTATTAGTTTTTAATGGTTTCAGCATATTTTATTTCATGCCTCACCCTTCCCCCCCCCCCCCTTTTTTTGTGCCCTCTCAAATTTGGGCCTTTTCATTTCACATCTGCCTGTCTTACCAATAACCGCAGGAAATAAAGTATGGAAACCCAGCTGTTTCATAGACTATTTCAGCCAAAACAACTTCTGGTTCTTGCAGAATTTGAGGTACAATCAAATTAGTCGTTTTTTTAAAGTTTTCTTCCATGAAATATTAGTGTATATTTCTATGTATACCTATATATAGCATATATAAGAAGGAAATAGAATAACGTCTATTACAGTTAAATGAGTCACATTAAATATGAGCATTATTGTATGATTGGTAATTTATATGTAAATTATCTACTTAAAATTAAGTATATAAAATCAGTTCTTTTTAATGAGAAGAAACATTTTAAAAGGATCCATGAGGGGATTTGTGGAAGAGCAAATTGACGTTGAGATACCCTGGCGGTGGTGGTAATGGTGGTGGCAGCAGTGATTAACTCTGTGTGTATGGTAATATGCAATAAAGTTCTTTTTAGTTTGTGCCTTTTCTTTTAGTGCTGCATGGTGCTGAGCCTTTGCCATACTACACTGCTGCCCATGCAATGAGCTGGTGTTTACAGTGTTCCCAAGGAGTGGCCTATCTTCACAGTATGCAACCAAAAGCTCTAATTCACAGAGACTTGAAACCACCCAAGTAGGTTCCCAGTTCATTATCTTTTTGTAAGAAAATTGATTACAATATTAGCTTATATTTTCAAATGTCATTTATGATGAACTTTTTATCTAATAAAGCAGCATAATGTCATAGAAAGAGCATTCATATACAAAACAATTGAGTTAAGGGCTGCCTCTAAAACTATTGGGTTATTGTGAGCAAGTCACTGGAGCTGATTTTCTTAAATCTATAAAATGATTAATAATATTCGTTGTCTCTCTAACAGTGTCATTGGCGGGGAAAGCACTTTGTCAACCCTCTCCCTCCTTCCACATCCCCCATTCCTGCCCTTCATTTTTTCTGGACCTGTAGTTTCCTTGATAGAGGAAATTCCCTCTTTGTAAAGCACATTCTGAGCATGTCACCTCTAATCAGTAAACTCTTGTGGTTCCTTATTACCTCTAGGATTATATATATGCTCCTCTTTTTGGCATTTCAAGCTCTTCATCACCTGGCCCTTCCAATATTCCTAGTCTCCTTATATATTACTCACTATGCACCTTATACATACACTACTCTCCTTCTGCATTCCACTTCTTGTTTCTATATCTTTGTCCTGGCTATCTCCACTCATGGAATGTTCCCTCTCCTCACGCTGCCTTTTAAAATCCATGCCTTCCTTCATGACCATCCCAAGATTCACCTTCTATGCCTTCCCCTCCCCCCCTCTCTCTTTCAGTGTCTGTCTCTCTCTCTCTCTCTCTCTCTCTCTCTCTCTCTCTCTCTCTCTCACACACACACACACACACACACACCCTCTACCCTCACCAGATGTCTATGTACTCTCTCTCCCCAGATTACTTTGAATATATTTGGTATCATATGTATGTATATATATATATACATATAAAGATATATGTCATTATAGCTTTATATATATTTAGATAGATATATCATTATATCTATATATCTCTTATTATATAGGTATATATTTATGTATGTATGTTCTTAAATCTGCCCATGTTGTTTCCCTCAGTATTCCTTGAAGGCAAAGACATTCATTTTTTAATTTATATGCCCTGCTGGGCAGCTTGGTGGCTCAGCGGATAGAGTCAGGAAGACCCTAGTTCAAGTGTGACCTCAGATATTTTCTAGCTGGTTGTCTCTGGGCAAGTCACTTAGCCCTCTTTGCCTTATTTTCCTTATCTGTAAAATGAGTTGGAGAAGGAAATGACAAACCAGTCCAATATCTCTGCCAAGGAAACACTAAATGGGATCACAAAGTCAGCTAGACCAAACAATAAAAATCCGTAGTACTTAACAAAAAGCTTGGCACAAAGTGGGTACTTAATAAATATTTGTTGTTTGATTGATAACAGTGTAGATCAGCACCTGTTCTTCAACTTAGAATTTTAAACATTAGTGTAATATTGTCATTTTATGTTATGATCATAATTGTTATCATTCTAGTCCATTGACCTATAAAATTATTTATTTGGCCCTCTAGACTCATTGGATCTGATTTTATGTCTTAAGGACATAATATTTATTATATACTATAACTTTACTAAACCTTTAGATTTTCTCCATATAAAGTAACAAATTTAATTTCTAGTAGTTCTTTGTCAGAATTATATTGTTTTTTCATTTACAGCTTGGAAAATGGTAAAAGAGTTCGGGATTTTAGGAAATGAAATTTTTTTACCATTTCCCAATATAAAAATTCTAATATATATTTATATCTCGAGGGATGTTTGTTTTTTATAGGTAGTCTGTTGGAGGGGGAGAGTACTTTGCTAAGCTTATTTTTCCTCTTGGAATTTTTCTTTTTTGTAACCTTTATAATTTTACCACTATAGCCCAACACAGTCAGGTCAATACAATGACATTTTCCAGTAAGATAAGGGGATTTGGAGATGAGTAACAAGTATGTGCTCACTTTGCTGAAGTGTTTTTCATAACATATTTAAAGCATTAAGCTTTTTAAGTTCTCCTAGTTGTCAATTTTTAATTTTTCTTAAATTTAGCTTTGCTCAACTTTATATGGATATAGCCCTAGGTATACTCTTTTTCTTAGAATCTAGAGCTATGTATGTGTGTGCATCCAATCATTTTCCATACAAAATATATGTATGTATATGTGATTATACACATATAATAGGTAATATAAGCCAACTATATCATAAATAAACCAAATCTATATGAATATTTATAACAACTAGAGATAAAGAATTAATTATTTCAGTAATGCCTACATGAGCTTCATTTGTGATCAGATATTCCAATAAAGACTACTTTGAATTTAAATAGTATTGCTGAAAAAAAATCTGTGGAAGGAAACTAAATTATTAAAATTTCTGACAATCCATTAGTTAAATTATGAGCCAGACACAGATCTTTTGGCATTTCTACATCTACATTTAGTGAAGTACTCCCCACAACTGGCAGCACATGTCTACACATGCTGATCTAACATTTGATATGAGTGGTTATTTATTTATCAAGCTGTCTTAATTAAATTTAACTATAAATTCTAATTGATCTGCCTAAACAAAATTAATGTGCATTATTTCGCTTGAGAGGTTAATTTAAATTGAAATTAAAGGATGTATACTGCTCTTTCTTACTAAATTTCTATACTGGTGTGCCAAAACAGATTTTATTACCAATTTATCTTTCTCTTAATTGGCAGAATCAGAAAATTGTTTCTAGGTGAGGAAATGTTCCATAGTAATAGTTCTGGCAGTGTAGCAGTTGTGAAGCCCAGAGTCTAAAGGTCAGAGAGTTACTCAGTTGGCATTTCATTTAATCCTTTTAACCATAGTTGCTTTAGAGGCTTTTTTTCTTTTCTTTTTATCCTCTTTTGTAAATGAGAATGTTTAGTTGTAGTCATCTTAACTTTTACCTTAATTTAATAATTTATTCAAAAAAAGATTCCCTTTACTAACTCTTAAGTAAACCAAATAAATGCTTCTTTCCTTTGCTGCACAGGGTAGATAGAAAATATCACTGACTTTGAGCAAAACAGAAAGCTTTAAAGAATTAATCTGTGGACCCAACTTTTCACAAGAAAAACTAGTGTCATGGAAATTTACAGCACTTTGATTTGTGGACACCCAAATTTTTACATCTTCAATTATGGTTGTGTTCATTCACATTGTCATAGACTTGAAACTTGGAAACATATTATAAAAACTTTAATTTTATTTGAATAAAGGAGTATTATATCACAAACATAGAGTAGTATCAATGACTATCAAACCTCTTGGCTAATAACAATTTAAAGGTGGTTTGTTGTTTTGTAATATATGCTTTAGTCTATAATTGCAAGTTAAAAGAAGCACTTTGTAGTGGCATGCTTTTATCATTTTACAATACTTTGAGTTTTCATTAGTGTCATAATCCACAGAAGGAACTAAGATAAATTCCATTTTTTCTAAGTTTTTATTAGACTCACTAGCCAAAAATGATATTTAGAGATGACTTGCATAGAAGAGAGAAGTAGATAATGATGCTATTTACCCTCCCACTTTCCTCTTAGCTTATTACCTTCTTTATTTACTGGAAATCTAGTGCCTAGTGATTGGTTTTTTCCAAGATAGATAATATAGCCAGAAACTATATAGTGATGAAAGTAGTGAGAGAATAGCAAGGATGGGTCCAGGAATTCTACTGAATAGTGAGTGAAGAGGTGGAAATAAGTTAATTTTTGTTCCTCTTGTGTTAACTCTTATTTGAGTTCTAATTCTATATATTTTCTCACTGAGCCATGTGCACATATACAGTATGCAGTGATCATTTATCTACATATCTTCAGAAGTTGAGTAGTAAGGTTTTGTTAGCTCTACTAATGAAATTTGTTTTCCACTTAGAATTATATTATTGGTCTTACAAAAGTTGTTGTTTTAACAGCTTGCTGCTGGTTGCAGGGGGAACAGTTCTAAAAATTTGTGATTTTGGTACTGCCTGTGACATTCAAACACACATGACCAACAACAAGGGAAGTGCTGCTTGGATGGCACCTGAAGTTTTTGAAGGTAAAATGATGCTAGTTTGTGATGACCTAATTCTCTTGTTGGATCAAAAAATGATTTTTTTTTAACTTCCAAAGTAATTTTTGTGTTCTGTAAAGTAAGATAGGTAATGCATCTTAAGTGTAAATAAAATCTTAGGTTCTAAATCTTCCAAAGCAAGATTTGTATAATTTATATCTTTTCCATATTTTCAAGTGTGTAATAATTAAAATGGGTTTGACAAATATAAGAACTTTAAAAATTGTTATGGTTGCCGTTTATAAAAATTAAATCCTAAGTCAAAAGGCTGTTAGTAGCTTTACTAGCTTTATTACAGCAAGGTAGAGATAGTAAAAGGGGAAATATAGGGAGGCGATAGGGGAATTGTCTAGCCTACCACTCTTAAGTCTGCTCTGAAGAAATCTAGCTTACTCCCAGACAAAGTTCCAATCTCCAGCCAGAAGAGCAAGAGAGTCTCAGCCTCCAGGTTCCAATCTCCAGGTGGAAGTCTGTGAAAGTCTCTCCCAACTCAGAAATGAATCTAATGCAAAAAGGTCCAACCCAGAAGTCTTCTTTCAGCAAGAGCCATCAAGGCACCAGAATGAGTCAGATTCGCCCCAACCCTCCCTCCCCCCTGGCTTTTTTATAAGCAGTTTTCTCCACTTCACTTCCTGTCTCTCTGGTTTCTAGTTCCTTTCTCTGTGGGCTGGTCTGTCACACCTCAGGAACCAATCATAGTCTTCTAATTTGCCTAGCACTGCCCAGGGTGGGGGGAGTTGCAGGGGCAGCGGGAGGAGTGCTTATGGTCTTTTAGAAATAACTAAATGTTAATGATTAAGTAAGTGTGAAAGGCAGGAGACTCCAAGTTGTTGATTAAGTTAAAATAAAGAAAAAGAGTTTAAATTCCCTTTCATAAGTATACCCTTAAGAAATTGATATTAGCACTAAAAATTTGAATGAATCTGCTTTAGAAAGAATTCATTTGTTGGATAAAAGCAATATTTAAGAAGAATACAAATGACAATGTTTGACTGAGTTCAAGGATATGATTATACTGCCTCAAATTTTCTGTTACATTTCCATTTACTATAGATTCCTGGTGATAGTTTTGTGTGTTTCATACATTTCATACATTTCATACTATGCTTCTATTATATAGACACTATTTTAAAAGACATTTTTTTACTATAAACAGTAATTGACTAGGAAATAAGAACCATTATTAATTTAATTTCAGTTCAGTGATTGACCTAATATTTCCTGATGTCATTTGGCTACAAAATACTCTGGTAATATTTAATTTTAAATTTTTATTTAAATTAAATTAATTTTATTAATTAAATTAAATTTAAATTAATTTTAGAAGAAAAATCACCTTAGCAGCCTGAAAGAATTAAGGAACCCTAGCAAAAAATGGTTTCTCATTCTCTACATATTGAGTTGTGGAGCTTATAGTTGCTTTAAAACTTTTTTGAAAGCCAGCATTTTGTTTAAATGTTATGGAAGAAAGTCATCAGGTTATGCTAATTAATTGTTTTTTTTTTTCCAGGTAGCAATTACAGTGAAAAATGTGATGTGTTCAGTTGGGGCATTATCCTTTGGGAAGTAATAACCCGTAGGAAACCTTTCGATGAGATTGGTGGTCCAGCTTTCCGCATAATGTGGGCTGTTCATAATGGTGAGTAGAAAGAAAAAAAATTATATATGTGTGTGTGTGTATACACACATACACGTATTTATATATTTGAAATTATATGTGAAAGTATTCTTCTATCCCCATGAGAGTTTTCAGTATTTGTTGCAAAGTAATTATCTCATTTTAACAAATCCCTTGGGAGATCTAAACAAATATTTCTCAAAAGAAGAATTGCAAGCTGTTAATAATCATGTGAAAGAATACTCCAAATAACTAATAATAAGAGAAATATGGATCAGAATAACTGGAGTTTCACCTCACGTCTAGGAATTTGGCAAAGCAGACAAAAGATAAAAATAGTCAAGGTTGGAATGGTTGTTACAGAATAAGCCCACTATTTGATGGTGCTGTGAATTATTACTACCATTTTAGAAAGCAATTTGGAATTATGCAAATAAAATGACTAAAATGTCTATATTCTTTGCCTCAGAGATAACACTAGGCATATGACCAAATAGGTCATTAACATATATATTTTTAAGTTTCCATATAGCAAAATATTTGTAACCGCACTTTTTGTGATATCCAAAAACTGGAAACTAAAGTAGATGTCTGTCAGTGGAGGAATGGATAAATAAGTCATAGTATGTGCTGTGTTTACAAAACAATAAATGTGACAAATACAGAGGAGTGCATGGAAAGCCTTCAGTGAACTGATACAGCATGAAATAAGCAGAACTAAGAAAACAATGTTGACAAAAAGTATAGCGTACATAGAAAAAACAGTCAAAGAATAAATATGCCCCAAGAGGAAATAGACTCCTCTATTCCTTTTAAAAGATGGAAGATCCATTATATTTTTCTGATTATTTTTCATTGTATTGATCAATGTTGCTGATTGTTTTTCTTTTTTTTTCCCCTTTTAAAAATATTCCTTGTTATGTAGGGTAATTTTTCAAGAATGTTTGGGAGGAGGAATAAGGAAGAAGTTTGGGCAATGTGAAAGCAAAATATATCAATAAAAATTATTTTAAAAAAACCCTTTGGGAACAAAATGTTCTAATATAAAATCATTCTGACCGCCAAAAAAGTTGGGAAATGATCTTATCTAGGTATAGGTTTTCACTAAGTTCAGTAAAATCGGATCCATTACTTTAAAAATAAATGAAGGATGCCTGCCTGCCCCTAAATTATATATACCATAGGTTAATAGCCTCTGGAATTCTTATTTCTTCACAGCCACTTACTGGGATTTCTCCTCCCTAGCAAACAACTTAGGATTGTTTTCTGATACCACCCACCAACTCCATCCCTGCTTCTCATCTTTTCTAAGGGCAGAATCTTTGGCAATAGAATTGGTTGGTGCAAGAAGGGCAGTGTCAAATCTGATTACCTTTCTTCTTTGACTCCTTTCCAATCACTGCCAGTGTTTGCCTCCACCTCATCTTACCTTTTAGGATCACAGATCTAGACCTGAGGGGTACCTCAGGGACCATATAGTTCAAGCCCCTCCTTTTATAGGTGAGAAAACTGAGACCCAAATAGTTAAGTAACTTGCCTAAGTTCACATAAGTAGGTGTTTTAATTCCAGAGCCTATGTTGTTTTGCTATACCAAACTGCTTCCTCCTTCAGACACCTTCAATGAAATTCATCCTGCATTTCTCATATGAAATTCCAGGATAGCCTGATTCTGGTTTGCTTATGAAATAAATGTAGATGAATCTTCATTCTTTTTAGAAACAGTGGCTTATTATTAACATCTATTTATGATTTTGATTTTGCTTAGAAAGTCCCAAGTGGGGGAGAAAAGAAAAAGTGACACCTGGCATAGGAAGACAGTATTCTCTTTCCTATCTATTGCCCCTTTGTTATTACCAGTAAAATTCCAGATAACCTTCCAGATTTTATGTGCTTATATGGCTATATTTCATTCTCCAGTTGGCAAAGGAAGGAAAAAGACCCTCTTTGGAAACAATAGACAGTGACAAGAGAATGGGAAGCAACTTGATTAGCCCTTGTCATTCTTAGAAGAAAAGGGAATAAGGAAAAAATCAACTGAAATTAAATATTAGAACCTCTTATCCCTATCTATGAATAACTTCTACCTCTTTGGGCCACCCTGGCCCCACTCTCACCTCCTGGCCCTTTATAGCCTACTCTGCTTCAAGCCATAAATGTAGAGGAGATAATGGTACCTAGCATCCTAAATAGAATTTCTAATATGTTTTCTTTTAAAATAGTCACACATAAAATGGTTAGTCTAAAGTACTTGAAATACAAAATTATATATCAGATATAAATGTCGTTTTTTTGAGCCAAATCTCCATTTAAAATGTTGCTTTTAAAAATTCAGAGTTTGACCCAGTTTACAAATTTTTGGAAAACAAACTCTTAATAAGTTGGGAATCACTTGTACCTACAGAGTTTACATCATCATTGATGTAAGTAAACTAAATGTTTATATTTTGTTTCTAAGGTACTCGACCTCCACTGATCAAAAATTTACCCAAACCTATTGAAAGCTTAATGACTAGGTGTTGGTCAAAGGATCCTTCACAACGACCTTCCATGGAGGAAATTGTGAAAATAATGACTCACTTGATGCAGGTATAACTTTTTTTGAGGGGGTTTTGTTTTTGGGGTTTGGAAAAGTTTCATTTACAGGAGTTTAGAGTAATTTTTTAATTTAATGGAGTCATAGATGATCTGGCTTTGTTCACTAATGAGCTTTATGATAATTCCTCAACTTGATGTGAAAGAATTGTTGAGTTGTTGATTATTTTAATTGTCTTTTTAAAATTTTCTTACCTGCATAGCTGGCTCTATGATCTCATTGGAATGAGTACTGGCCCCAGAGATGAAGATCAAACCTTCCCACACCTTCTCTGTCCTGTGGTTCTTATAGATGCCCTTCAGTAGCTACTCTATATTGTGTCCAACATACAGAAGGCCTTGCTATGATTTTTAAAAATATTTCTGAATTACCATAAGCACATATTTGTGCTAAATCTGACAACTTAGTTCAAGGAAAAAAACATTTTAATCTAATTTAAGAAACATTTTTTAATGTGTTCTTTATGCTGTGGGTTATAAGTTATAATCTGTCTCTGGGTCAGAAGAAATATTTACCTTTCTATGTTAGAGTGTCCCTCAATTCTTTCAGATTACTGAATATTTAACAACTGTGGTGACTGGTATCATCCATGTTAAGATACAAACTAGACAAATATTTTTCAAAGGGATAAATATCTCAGCCTCAGCTCTGACCTAGTTTTATGTTTTGGAAGAATCCGACAGTGAATTTGCTATAGTGAAATAATTCAGGTGCTATATACATAGTGGACACTTAATAATTGGTTGTTAAATGAGTGAATTGTATCAGCATATATCTCAATCATGCTAAATTGTAATTTACATTTTTATACAGTACTTTCCAGGAGCAGATGAGCCATTACAATATCCTTGTCAGTATTCAGATGAAGGACAAAGTAATTCTGCCACAAGCACAGGTATATGGAGAAGTTAAAATAGTAATAAGTTGATTTCTCTAAACCTATAAAATTATCATCAGCAAGCAAAAGATTGACATCTAGATTTGCATTTCTTTTTTTTGTTTGTTTCATATGATTGAATGCAATTTTATGTCCCTCAGTCTATGTCACAGTATCCAGACAAAAAAGGTATTGTGGACCATAAAGAACTGCTACTAAGTCTGAATTCTCACATGATTATTTGTAAATGGGTGGAATATCATATTTGTATTGGCTTTTCTTTTCTTTCTTTTTTTTTGCATAGAAGCAGGGAAAGTTAAAATGACTCAAAACTAAAATGACTCACTTCTATGACTTCTTAGGTGAAAAGCTGAAGTTTAGTCAGATATTTCACGTTAAAGTTCCCAAATCTTATAATAAATGATGATGATAGCAATATTTTGTGGTCATCAACAAAGCAGCTTAAACCAGCTTAAACCTAACAAACCTCTACTTCACAAAATTTAGTTTTTAAAGCATTTTAACTTAAGATTCAGATTTGATCTTTAAATATAATTTATGCTAGAACCCAACTTTGTAAAATTAGAAATTGTCCATATAAATTCAGAGTAAAATTTAAAAAACTTTTCTTTGCTGGGAATGTTAACTTTTTATTCCACTTTTTTACTTTGGGGAGTTAGGCCTTACACAGTGGCCATAAGGAAAATTAGAAGAGTAAGGTGTGATATATATTAAAAGATCCTCTTGAGGTAATAGAAAGGAAAAAAATTTCTTATGGCTAAAACTTCATCTAGTTATGTTCAGGGTCCCTAAGGCCAGGTAGAGAGTTATGATTTCTTAAGATCTCATTCTTTCACTACCCTCATTCACACCCACTTGCCTGGGCTATAAAATAGAGTCCTAAAGAGCTTTCCCAACTTCTAGTGTTTTCCTTATCTCGTTCAAATGCCAACATTTTAAATACACAAATGTTTCTCTCACTCTAATCACCTTTGACTCTAAAAGTGCTTCCCCTGCTCAAACATCTTCATTGTTCACTATTTTCCATAGGATAAACCATCCTCAGTAGCCTGGTATTTTAAGCCTTCCATAGTCTGATTGGATCTTGTCTTGCCCCTCCCATCCCCTTGCTTTGCATATGTTGTATAGGAAGCCCAGAACATGTTGCCTGTGATAATTAGATTAAGTCTACACTGCCCATCTTTAGATTTAATCACCAAAGGTGAGAGCACCTCTAATTCTGGGAAATCCATAACCCACATGTGCTAGAGTGGGTGACTAATCAGAATCAACTGACTGCCCCAGTCCTATGAGAAGCAGCTATTGTGATTGGACATGCAAATTAGGAGGTGGATGCAGGAAGTGACGAAAGATGCTATCTTTTAAATATGATGGTAACTTCCTGTGGAGACAGTTGGCGTTTTGAACTTGGTGTAGAAGGATCTCTGGTGGGACCTCTGACTGCTTCCCTTTGAATTGTCATATGGGTAAGTTAGGCTGACTTCCTTTCTCCTCCCTTGGCATTTCTGGAGGCTCTACCCTCAGTGAGGCCTCTCTTGCCTCTCTAATTGTAAAAGGCCTTGTGGCTAGAAGCCTTGTTTAACCTCTGTGCCCCTCTGCTGGGGCCTCTAAATTCTTACCTGGTCCGGGCCTCTCATCCAGGCCAGAGTTTCTCTCTCTCAATTTCTCTATCTTCAACCTTCCTAATTGTAAATAAACTACCATAAAAGTCAATTTTGACTTGAGATTATTCTTAATTGAGGATTGATAATAGTTCAGTCCTCTGGCGACAATCTTTTAGTATATTGAACCCATAAAATCCCTTTTTCCCCTTTACATGCCTCCACATATCTACCTCTTAAAATCCCTCACTTCTTTTTGGATTAAGCTTTATAGGAGCTGGTCTATGAATTGAACCTTTAAGGAACCTATAAATGCCAATAGACAAACCAGAGAAAAGAGAGTATTCCAGGGCCAGAAGGCACAGCCTGTAGAAAACTGAGAGGAGATGAAATCTCATGTTCAGGGAACAACAAATAGGCCAATTTGGAAGAAATAAGAATAATATGAAATTGGTCTGAAAGCATAGCCTAGAACCAGATTGTGAAGAGTTGTAAATGCTGAGCTGAGGGATTTGTATTCTTTCTTACAGGCAATAGAAAGATAACGAAATGTCTGGAGTAAGGATGTGACATAGTCAAACCTGAACTTTTAAGAATGTCATTTTGGCATTTTTAGAAAAGATAGATGAGAGAGGTGGGAGACTACAAGAAGAGAAGCCAATTAGGCAGCCATTGCAATAGTGCAGGCAGGAGTCACTGAGATCCTGGCTAGGGAAGTGACCATATGATTGAAGAAAAGGGAACATATCTGTGAGATGTGGGGTAAAATCAGCAAAGCTCATCACATATTGAACAAAAAAAGAATGAAGAGTCAAGGACTGTGAACTAAGCTTGTGAACCTGGATTCTTAGAAAGATATCCTACAACAAAAATAGGGGAATTAGAAGGACTAGGATTAGAAATAAAGAAGTTTAAAATGCCCATGGTACCCATCCAAATTGAAATGTCCAACAGAGAGTCAGTGCTATAGAACTAGAGCTTCTCAGGAGAAGAGTGAGGGTTGCAGATGTAGATTTGAGAGTCATATGAATAGAAATTACACCAATTAGAGCTGATGAGGTGACTAAGAGGGATGTAAAGATAGAAGGGAAGAGGCCCCAGGACTATGTGTACACATAGGAATTAGGCCTTAGATAATGATTGAAGCAGAGGAAGCAGAAGGAGCAGCCAAGCAAGTAGATAGGAGCCAGGGCAGAGGAGAATGTTCCAACAGTTTTTAATGTGGCAAAGAAGTGAGAGAAGATGAGAACTGAAAAAAGGCTTTTTCTTTCTTAGGTAGTCTAAAATACCCAGAGGCCTTTCTCCATTGTCTGTGCTCCCCAACCTTCCACCCCTACCCCAGCTTGTTCTTATATTTCCTCACATAAGTAACTTCCTAATATAATCAAATAAACATTTGATAAGCACCTGCTATGTGCCAGCACTGCGCTAAGCACTGAGTGTAGAAGAAAAAAAAAATACCTACCCCTAACAAGCTTGTAGCCTAATGGGGGGAAAGTGAACATGGTGGGAGGCCTCAACAGAAGGAAGCTACTAGGATCAACTGATGCTTCTTAGAGAAGGTGAGATTTTAGCTGGGACTTAAAGGAAAGCAGAGAATCCAAGGGGGCAGGGTTGGTAAAGAAGAGAGTACCAAGCATATGGGGACAGCTTGTGAAAATGCGTACGGTGGGAGATGCAGTGTCTTGTTCAAAGAATAGCAAGGGGGTAAATATCAGTAGATTACAGAGTACATGGGGAGACATTAGGAGGGATTAAAGATATAAGAAAATTAGAAAGTTTGGAGGTGGAGAAAAGGGTTTGTAAAGGCTATGAATACCAAAGAACTTTATATTTGATACTAGAAGTGATAACAATATGTAGATGTGTTGTTATTGCTAAAAAATTATACCACTACCACATTTAAATATTACTTTAAGGTTTACACAGAGCATTCCTCAAGACATTATATATTATTTTAAATTAAACTGTTACAAATATTTTGCCTTCCTAGGTTCATTCATGGATATCACTTCTACAAATACCAGTAACAAGAGTGACACTAATATGGAACAAATTCCAGCAACAAATGATACCATTAAGCGCTTAGAATCAAAATTGTTGAAAAATCAAGCCAAACAACAGGTTTGTTAAGTGAAAAATTATACATCCATCTTGCCAGTAGTATAATCATTTCTACATAAACATTTTTGAGGGTGGTTTATCTTCTGTGCATATTTTCTGTCCCTATTATTTTGTGCAGTATCCATTGTTTTCCATTTTACAGTTCTCTGTCTTGTTCCTTAAGTAGGTAGATCAGCCTGGATAGGCCTAATTATAAAATTAATTTTCCTCATATCTACCTTCCACCATCCTATTATTCTTCCTTGCTATGAACATTGCCTTTTCTATTTTGTATGGCATGATTCTTGTCATGTGCCAACAAAGTCTCATATTATTAACTCAATAAGTATATAATATATCTTAAGTCATGTTTTATACACTAGCCTGCTCAGATGTAGGAGACAACTGCAAGCCTGCTTTTAATGGTATTAATATCTGTTTTGTTTTATTGCATCAATTATCCATTTTAAATTATTTCAACAATCAATTTTATTCTTATGCCTTAAGATATTTTAGCAAAGGTCAGTTATCAAATGGAGGACAATTCTCTCTTAGAAGTATAGTGACTGTCCTCATGAATGTTGTCAGTATTTCTGAATCTTCCAATCTTCCATGATCTCTTAGAGACTAGTCTTGAAAAAGACTGTAGTTAGCACCCTCCTCCCTCCAGATTGCCCCCTGAAGGAGACTTCATGATAAATTTTCAGAGCATCAGTTATTCAAACAGTTCTAAAATTTTAACAGAGCGATTCTGGGCGTTTAAGCTTGGGAGCATCTCGAGGGAGCAGTGTGGAAAGCTTGCCACCATCATCAGAGGGCAAGAGGATGAGTGCTGACATGTCTGAAATAGAAGCAAGAATAGCTGCTACCACAGGTAAAAAAGGAAATGCAGGTATCTGAGGTGGAGAGCACTAGCAAGTATTTTATCATGTGAATAAGCTTTCAAATATATTTAATTCTCTGTTATATTTTTGTTGTAATAGTGGTTTATGTTTTGTTAATAGTGGGTGTCTGGTGGTGGTTGTTTGGTGTTGTGGGTTTTTTCCTTTTTGTCTTAACAAAACAAAATAAAAATTGGATTGGATTGACAATATACTTCCTAAGTTCTTAGCAGTTCATTTAAGAATACCTTTGTTATAGGCTGTTAAAGAAATTATTGAAGATTAATATGTCCCTTTAAGTTCAGAGGAGAAAATAGAAATATTATAATTTACTAAGTCATTGTTTATAGCAAACAAAGCCTTTATCAAGCATAGCTCAGTTGATACTTTAACTAAAAAAGCTATGAGAAGAAACCAAACTTCTTGCCAAACAAAGACTGTCATATCTCTGCCAATAGATTGTAAGTGATGTGATTTATGTAGGTTATTTCCTACTGAATGACAAAATATTTTGTTTTAAGTTTGGCAGAAAACTATGTTCTAAAGCCCAAGATTAGATAGTCCTCCCTGCCTGCTGTTCCCCATATGAGCATGAATAATTGAGTTAACTATAGTTATTTTTCATTTGGAGAAGTGCTCAGTAATTTTTCTTTGGAATCTTAAAGAAACTAGTTTTATTTATACTGATGTGGTTTTGTCTTTTCACATTTTTAAAATGTCATCATGAAAGATAGAGGATCAGAAATTAAAAGGTACATGCATATTTAACTTATTGGAGTTAACAACATTGCTCCTTTTTCCTAGCAACATTTTCAGTTACTTTAATTTGTTCTCCTAAAAAGATGGTTTTCCTTTTGTCAAGATAGAAATTGGCCAAATTTCCCCCCTCCAAAAAAGAAAGAAAAATGAAAAAACTCTACAAATTTAGATAATAGCTTCCTCAAGAAAAGTTAATGTTGCCTCTAAAATACTGACCAGAAAAAAATGTATCCTGGACTCTATAGTGTTGTTTTGTTTGTTTGTTTCCTGGGATCACTTGCTCTGAGAGTACGTGAACCAGTCAATATTCAAAGATTGATCAAGGGCTGTCAGGCTCACACACACTTAAGACATGCCAAGAGTACTTTGTCTTTGAGGTGAATTACAATTTGGTCTCTGATTCTGAAATCATTATAAATCTGGTTTTGTTTATTTTATATAAGATTCACTTTTCCCTTATAAGAAGTTTGTATGGTTGTAAGCGTTTTTATGAAAGATTAAAAAGTATTTGTCTTTATTGTTTTCAGTTATATTTAGTTTATACAGGATATACAGGCCTGATAGGCACATTCAAGAAAAGAATTTCATCCAATTTAAAATTTATACACACACATACACATATATCCAAATTTTGTGTAATTAGAATATTATCGATAACTTATGTACTTTGATCATTCCCCTCTCTTACTGTTCCCTTCCTCATATAATACTAAATAGGCAGGATTTTTTCCCCACAAACAATTTTAGGAATTATCATCCTTGTTGCCATGCAGCTTTGACCATCTTTGTCTGTCTTTGTCTGTTTTTATCTTGGCTTAATTCAAACTAATGTGTCTGAAGTGTTGTATTGGTAGTTGTTCGCTTTTTTAATCTCTGCTTTTCTTTCGTAAGCATGTATAAAAAGTTAGATAGTCTTGCATGTAGTTTTGCATGTTAACATAACTATAGAAAAAATATTCTTTTTTGATAGTCAATCATTCTATATGTTACTATTTGTAGTGGTTTGCATGTGTATTGTATATGTGTGTTTTTGCAGCCTGTTCCAAGCCTAAACGGGGCCATCGTAAAACTGCTTCATTTGGCAACATTCTGGATGTCCCTCAGATCGTCGTATCAGGTATCATAGACCACCTGAGTTGGTCTAATAGCTAAGAAGCTGGAATAATGACCCACCATATTAAAATAAATAAACAAAAATAAATACTTCTTGCTCCAATTTTTTGAGACCATGCAAGTAGCCATTTAAAAGGAAAAAAATGACTTGCACGAAATGATCAGGTTGGCCAGCAGAAGCGTTATCATCATACCTGGGCTTGAAAAATGAATCAGTTGTCAAAATATAATTGAAAAAACCAGCATTTTCTAGGAGAAAATGTGATTGCCAGAATTGATAGAATTTCTCTCATCTTGAATTGGATAAGTGTTTGCTAAATTAGAAGGGTCTCTGACTTCCTAGCATGTGACAGAAAAAGGCAATGATTTTTAATTTTCCCACATTCCTACATCCTCTTCTTCTTCAGTACATTTCTTTCTTTACCAACTTCATATCCTGCCTCTTTTTGTAGGTAGCAGATTAAATAGGAAGTTCACAGTGGGGAAAGGGATTTCATAAATACTATTTTGCTCCATTTGGAAAGCCAAAACAATGTAGAACCCTGAAATATGATGTTTTGCTGGATATGTTACTAAAGAATAATCTTATATACCAAGAATATACTTCTGATTCATTACTTATATTAGGATAATTGTTTTAAGTTAGAAAATAGTTTGTGACTTTTGTGTCCAATCCATGCATGGTATCATAGTCTTAGTCTGATTTTTGCTTTTTTAAAAAATTTTACCATGTGTTAGATGATTCTAAAATGGAGTATTCAGTGAAAGCAACACATAGTTTCACTTTTACTCTATTTGGTTTCCTGTCCCTCTGCCAACCCCTAATCTTAAAGAGGTTATTTGCAGGATTTTTTCCCCCTTTGCATTATTCCCTCCCTTAAAGCCTGTTTTGTCACAAACAAAAGGAGATTCTCTGAGCTGTTCAAACAATTAATTGAAAGGAATGACTCTTGTGGTCAAAAGTAAAAGAAATTACTTAAATGTATTGAAAAGGAAAATTAAACACAGTTTGTTTAGTTTTGTGCATTGAAATCTAAAGTCTAAAATTTCTTTATCTCCATTGCTACTTCCATGACACAGTATACAGTTTTGTACTCCTACAATTAGGTTTTCTTAAAACTGCTTACTGAGTTTCACTTTCATAAGAAAGGATTGATAGACAAAACATTAAAATTTTGATTTATTTCTAACTTCTTGGTTTTTGAAGTCTTAAAGTGATAAATTAGCTTAAAAAAAAACAAACCCTTATCTTCCACCTTAAAATCAATACTATGTATTGGTTCTAAGACAGAAGAGCAATTAGGGATAGGCAGTGGGGGTCAAGTGAGTTGCCCAGGGTCACATAGCTAGGAAGTGTCTGAGACCAGATTTGAATCTAGGACCTTCTCTATTTAGGCGTGGCTCTCAATCCACTGAGCTACCCAGCTGCCCCCCTAAGTTAACTAACCCTAAGTTAGCTTTTAACATAGAGATTTTTATCCAACCAGAATAGCTCTTAAATTTAAGAAATTAATTTGTAAGATACCTAAGCTCAGTTGACTGCAATTGTTACCATTTTGTTGTGGCACCAAATCCTGACTAAAATTAGATATTATCCAGGTAAGCTTGATTCCCTGTAATGCTTAAAGCAAATCAGGGAAGTATCAAGATAGCCAGTTTTGTAGAACACTAAAAATTCTATCCAAAAAGCAAATTTAGACTGAAAGAAAAAAACTACTTGATGATTCATGCTATATAAAGAATGAAGAATCTAAGGAAAGTCAACATGGAGAAAAGGAGGCTTAGGAGGAACAGAAAAGCTGTTTTCCACTTATCTAAAAGGCTATAAAGATAGAAAGGGAATTAGATATTTTCTGCTTTGCCCCTGTAGGGCAGGATTAGAAGTTGTTAGTTGAGTGCAAATTGCTAGGAAGAAAATTTAGGCTTGATAATGGTTAACACTTTAACAGTTAATCTAGCAGTCAGTGCTATCTAAAAGTAATGAGTGGATGTTTGGTATGTTGTAAGGGGCATTCTGATGCAAGCAGAAATTGGACCTGATGACTGAGGACTCTTCTGACTCAAATTCTGTGTGATTCTGTAAATGAAAAGAAAACATTACCTATAACCCAACCAAAAGTCTTAATGATATTGAGCATGTGGCTTTTTGCATGGCTATGCTTTGTATGGTCAATGTTGTGCCTGGAAATGTCTTGCCACCATTAGATTTGGATTGAACTGTGCTTTTAAATTATTAAAGAATCTCATCTCTTTCAACTTTTATCATTTACATTGTTACTTTTGAATTTGAAGTATTTGATTTCATTTTCAACAGATAGATCTCTAAATTCATTAAATGTCCCTTTCAACAGTTTATTATTGTAAACATTTTTGCCATATTTTCTAATTAAATCTTTACTGCAAATAAGTGAACTCTTTTACTTTTTAGTAAAGGAACACAAGCTCCAGGATTGAAAGTAGATTTTTGGGAAGGAAATGTATATCAAATATGAAGTCCTGTAAATCATCTTTTGGGAATGAGGCAAGTGTCCTTAATACTAATAAAAGTAGCAAATATTTAAAATTTAGTGATCCTTAATTCCAAAAAATTTCCTAGGTTGTATTTTGGGGTTTTTTTTTGTTTGAATTAATGTATTTCCCAGAGAGTTATATAGCATAGCCAAAGAAAAGACTTTTTGATGTATTAAAAATAGAATTTAGAAGCATAGAAACCCCAATGAGAATTCACACATATTTTCTATTAAGGTTGAAGTAGTCCCAATATTGTCTGAAATAATGTTTCCAAAATTAATATTTTCCTTTGGCACAAAGTAATATATAGAATGGGATATAGTACCTGGAACTCAACTCATTGGTGATCAGAATTAGCTTATTTGTGTAAGTACAGGTTGCTTTATTTATTTATGTAATCTATGATCCTTTTCAAAGTTGTCTGTTTCTTAAAATTCTTAAAATTTTCACACACATGAAGTCCCCAAAAGTCAAAGACCTTGACCAAAGTTCTCAGTCACTTTTTAGAGTGACTAAATAGTTATTCCAAGATTACAGCAGCATAGTGAATCATATGTAAAAAAGTCTAATAATCTTACCTTTCTGTATTCCGGCTACTATAAAATAAATTCCTCTTGTTCAAAATTTAGGGCTTTTCTTTTTTCCCCCATCCAGTCATTCAGCAAAGTAACCTTTTTATAGGTGTAAGAGTAGAGTGCACTAGCCACTTAAATGTCAATCAACATGAGAGAATCAGTCTCAGTTACCTCATCCATACTACAAAAGCATCTTGTATAACCTTTCTATCCTAGTTAGACCAGAGGGTATGCTTTTAACATCAATATCTAGTCAGTGTAGATATTCTCTCTACTGGGGCAAATTGTAGCATCTTCTTCTTCTTAATGGTTTTGATAGTTTGGATTTCTTCCTTTGGTAAACTGCCTGTTCCTGTCATTTACCATTTGGTGAATGGATCATATATCTTGGAAATGAGATCCATATCTGCAAAATTTGGTGTAAAAGTTTTGTGTACCCCCCCCCAAATTTTGTTCCCAGTTGCCTGTTTCCATTATAATTTTAGTTGCATTTGTCTTGTTTTTACCAAAACTTCTACCGAATGTGTACCGAATCTACCCTATATGTATAATAAAGAGAAATACTTTATTGTCCCCAATTTAAACCATTCCTTTATATTTCATCTACTTTTTTTTTTTTTTTTTTTTTTAAACCCTTACCTTCCGTCTTGGAGTCAATACTGTGTATTGGCTCCAAGGCAGAAGAGTGGTAAGGGTAGGCAATGGGGGTCAAGTGACTTGCCCAGGGTCACACAGCTGGGAAGTGTCTGAGGCCAGATTTGAACCTAGGACCTCCCGTCTCTAGGCCTGACTCTCAATCCACTGAGCTACCCAGCTGCCCCCATTCATCTACTTTTTCTAAAAAAAGTACTGTTTCCCAAAATAATAGCTTATAATAGCAACAAAATTCGGACAAAACTATCCCACAACTATAATAACCCCTATTCCATTCAGAAAACAAAAGCATCTTAGAGCTAGAGCATTTGTTGGTGCATCGTTAACCTTTAATTCAGTAGATGGGAACTATTTGTGAGTCATATTGTTCACCTTTGCTCTAGAAGAGGAATGAGACAGTGGAGTAAGCAATCCACACCAAAATATATATATATATATATATATAAACATGTCATCTACAATTTAACTAAAAGCACCACTGGAACACACAGTGCTACTTATTTTCATTTTGTATAAAAGGTTCTCCAAGTGGCTTACTGCTGCCTCAGCAAGTTAGGGGCATATAGGGCTTGATTACCATAGGGGAGGGGGAGAAAACATTTAGGTCACATAAAGTTCTCAGTTCAGAATGCAGACAAGTTAGCCTTGTTTTATGTTTATTTATTGAACTTTTTTTTTGTGAGCTAATAAATTTAGAATTTTTCCAAGGCAGAGATAAATTTTCTTGAGTATTTTCCAGCCAGCAAAATTTTAAGGATTTAAAAGTTGTAATCCCCATGTCTTAAGTCAAAGTTTTCTTTTATTTGGAGATTTTTTTTAATCTCTATTGAATTGCTTTAAGGTTTTGTGCCTTTTTTTTTTTTATCAATATGAGTTAAGATCATAAGCCTGGAAATCTTTGTTAATTCATTTATCTCATGCTTTGTATGTCATTTTCTGTTTCCTTCTTATAACTTTTATTGCCCATACCAAATATTCTTTTCTGAGTGACTACTTTTTCTTGCCTTGGTAGAAAGTATATTAATAAGGGGGCATTTGGTGATTGAGAGCCAGGCCTAAAGACAGGAGGTTATTGGTTCAAATGTGACCTCAAATATTTCATAGCTTGTGACCCCACGCAAATCACTTAACCCCCACTGCCTAGCCCTTACCACTTTTCTGCCTTTGAACCACTATTCAATATTTTATCCTAAACCCGAAAGTAGTGTTTGTTTTTATTTTTAAAGTATGTCAATAGAGTAGAGATTATAGCCTTGAAACAACATATCAGTTAACAGTATAAACTATTTATTGTATCATACTTGTAGTTAGTTTATTGTGGTGAGTTTTTTTGTTAGGAGAATGGGGGTAAAGGAGGAGAAAAGGATTGAGTAGTTTATAGTTTTAAGAAGTTCAGAATGTGGGATTTGAGATATCTTGATATTCAGTCCACATATGAGCAAGAAGAAGCTAGGCAGTTAAAAATTTATATGTTAAGTGGGGAGAAACCGTGTCCTGGTGCAGTGATGGGCAAACTATAGCCTATGGGCCAGATGTGGGCCCCCTGAAATGTTCTATCCAACTGTGTGACATTATTCCTAATCTGACGAATACAATGAGTAGGATACAATACAATGAAACTTGGAAGGAGTTGCCTTAGAAATAGACTGAAAAATGAGCATTTCCTTTCCTTTGGCCCCCTCTTTAAAAAGTTTACCCCTCACTGCCCTAGTGAATACAAGTAATGACACAGTAATTCAGTTTAACTGTTAAGAAACCCAGAATGTTGTTCAGAGTTTCTTATATACTAGACAAGCATAGATTTGACCAAGCTATTTAGTCCTTTTTTTAATTATGTAGTACTAGTTATCTCTTAAAAACTAATCACAATGCCTTTTAATAGGAGAAAAGTGCTCTTTAACAGAACTGTTATTGCTTGTTTAAGATGCAGAAGTCTTCAGTGATCCATAATTCTCTAATAATAACATTAATTCCTAACAGTTTATACTCAAATTGATTTCTGTCATTGTAAAGTGTAGCTACTTTTACAGGGGATTTTGTATTTAAACTGTTCTGTTAATGTTATTATAAGATCCTGTCATTCATAACTCAGGATTGAGTTATTAACTTAATGTAAGAGAATTTTCCCCCCTGCTTTACCCCTTCACCTCTATTTATAAGCATTTGAAAATTCTCCATCAAGTCTATAGATGAAGGGCTCTTAATTGCTTCAGTTTCTAAAAAGTGGTACAAAAGCACTTCGCTACGTATTTTGTAATTTCTGACCCTAAAATAATTGAGTAAAAATAATGAAGTGATTTAATGCTATAATGAATAATGTGCTCACACCTTATCCTTAAAGAAATAATAAATTAGCTATAGATTTCAGTCACATTGATACTAGAACCTTTTTTTTAGGTGTTTTGCCTAAACACTTCCTGTTTTTTTTTTTATGTATTATTTTTGAGGATTTTGAAGAGGTTCTCAAAATAAATAGTTCTCATGTTTATTTATATAAGAATGTTTTTTGAATTTAGACAACAGGACTATGCATTTTTTTATATTTAAAAAATTTAATTCCATAGTAATTACAGATACATTCCTTTCTTTAACTGCCAAATCTAGTAACTAGAAAACTTTCTCATTTTTTAAATGATATTCGGGGGTGGGGATGGGAGGGTAGCTAGGTGGCATGGTGGATGGAGTACTAAGCCTAGAGTCTGGGATCTAGGTTCAAATGTGACTTTACACACTTCCTAGCTGAGGGATCCTGGGCATCCACTTAAGTCTGATTCTTGCTTTCAGTCTTAGAGTTGTTTCTAGAATGAAGCGAAGGCTTAACAAAAAAATTTTTAAATGATATTCAGGATTCTTTTTTGTTTTAGCTAAAATAGAATCCTACAATCACTTTTGCAATGATAGTTGGAAATAGGGACAAATGCCTTGTCATTTAGGGAATATTTTGTAGATAATGCTGCTAATGATAAAATACAGAAAATTCCGTTAAGTGCTATATATAGAAAGGGAGAAATGGCAAGGTCATTAAGATGAAGTTTGGGGAGAGTTTATAAACTCGTTAATAGGAAATTCTGGGTAAAATATATCTAACACTAGCAAGGAACTAGAAAGTAATCTATAATAGGCGCTACATCAAAAGTTCTTTTTTATCATCATTTTTTAATGCTTTCTAGGTATGTTAGTACAGTTTGAACACAAGGTAAAGTACAACCTAATGGTATTGACCTTAAATGTATCCCTGGACAGATAACCCTTCCCAGGGAAAGATTTGAGCAAGGGTGCAAAAAGTTATTGAGTGCTTACTGTGTGCCACCACAGTACTTTACAAATATTATATCATTGATTTTTCTAGGATTCATTAGAAAGCAAAAGTCCAAGGTTTTTTTCATCAAATACAAAGCTACTTTTATCTGTTGTAATTGTTAACACAAAAGTTGCCAAAGCACCAAATGGAGATCTGAAAATGCAGACAAATTGAAATGTCAGAATACAAAATCATTTCTAATTTTGTATAAAAATGGTGTCATAATTCAGTACAAAGTGCTCTTAGAATATGAATGAAGATATCTTGAGAATCTTAATCACAAAGCAGACATTTGAATAGTTAAAGCTAAGAATGCAAAACCAAGAGCTGAAGAGCATCCTATATATCAATGATTGCCAAAGTGGGCACCATCGCCCCCTGGTGGGTGCTGCAGCGATCCAGGGGAGTGGTAATGGTCACAGGTGCATTTATCTTTCCTATTAATTGCTATTAAAATTTAAAAAAAATTAATTTCCAGGGGGCTAAGTAATATTTTTTCTGGAAAGGGGGTGGTAGGCCAAAAAAGTTTGGGAACCACTGCTATATATTAAAGTAGGTATAAGGAGGGAGTCTGGGGAAGATGAGGGACTTTGAAAGAAAGATATATAGTGAGGAGAGGAAAAGAATAGAGAAAGTTCTTTGGAAAAGTTTTAAATTATTACATAGAAAGGTGAGGAAAAAAGCCTCCCTAAGCCAAGAATATAAGGTATCTGAATAAGAGGGTTTTCAGGAACCTCTGATTCCATTTCTTAAACCAGGAAAGCAATGGTCTCTGTAAAACCTAATTTGTTCATTTTTAGTTGACTCAAGGATCAATCAACTGATTTCAAAAGCCATCTCTTTCCATCTGACATTACTGCACAGAGAATTAGATTCAGTGATACGACATATAGGTCATGGAATTATTTTTCCCACCTAGCATTTCAAACCATATTCTTTGCATATCTCCTTGGTTCTAAAATAAAATGTTCTTTATGGTTAATTATGAAAACTGTACTCAGTTGTGACTTTGAAACTAGCCATGATATTCATATCACCACTTGATCTACTAGTTTAGGAACCCATCTACCTCATTCCACTAGGTCTCTACTAGTTCTTTTACAGGACCATGGATAATGTATGTATGTGCATTCCACTGAACCATACAAAAATGTAAAATTAGTGAGTTGCCAAATTAGTATTCTATAGGGCAAAAAAATTAGAATCAATCAAAATTTCCTAGGAACAGACCTAGTAATTTTCATTTGAGATAACAGGAGATGGATTATCTTACATTCATATTTCTAAATTATGACTTAAAGCTTGATATTGGAGCAACAAGTATTTGTTGATTGCAATCCTTTTTTGCTTTGTGTGAACTATTTGCCAGATGGTTTCTGCCGTGGTTATGCTAATTGAAATGCATCACCCAGTACTGCTTGCTTTGGCTCTTCCAACTAGCCTGAAAATTCCTCATTTAAAGGAATTCACTCTTTGACTCTCAGTTCTGCTTTCCCCTATTCCCTTAAAAGTTGTGATTCCCCATTTCTTCCCTTGCCCAATCTGAATATTTTATTTCGTTTTTGTTTTTATTGCAATGATGATCTAATGGTTTAGGGACAGATATACCAGGTTACTTAGATTCACAAATGTTGCTGATGTGAAATGAGAATCCCAGACACTTTTACGAGCCTGTTTTATTCAAGCTAATTTTAGAATTGGGTTGTTGAATGAAATGTGTCCGAAATTGTTTTTAGGCAATTGTTTATTTATTTTAGGCATATTGTTTATATGCTCCAGAAACAAAATGAATTGATGGTATTACCATTAATACCATTGTGTAATAAGTTTCATTATTAAATACTTTCTAAGAACTAGTTTTTTCACATTAAAAAGATTGAATACTTTGGGATCTTTAATGAAATTTTTAGATAAATGTGAAGATAACTGTCTTAAGAGTATAGGTAAGAATTCAGTTTCATATCACTAGAATTTGAATTTAAATATATTCATGCAGAAAATCATGATTATTTTTAAAGGTTTGTTTAAATTTGTGTCAGATAAGTACATTGTGGTCTTGAGAGCAATAAGTATACTGAATTATGCCACCAATTAGAGCCAAAGTTGGGGAAATCAATGTGATGTGTAGGTTACGAAATACTGAGTATGAGTGGTATGTGCTCATAGGGTTACAAGAACTAGAATGAATGTTTCTGAGTGCTGCCCGCTAGTAGGAGAGTTACGTAATGCAGCTTTCAAAGTCAAAAGAATGTAGAGCATTGTGTCAGCTGTTACTCAGAGCATTTTGGTGTTTCCTTTTGGACAGCTGATCTCTCATCTTAGGAGATACTATATAAACAATCCTATTCCTAAAACAAAATGCCCAGTGAAATTTTTCCTTAATTCATTCAGATTTTAGAGATTTTCTTTTCATCAACTGATGGAATTTTAAAAATTGTATACCTTAAAAACCACAGTTTTCAATTCACAAGGAAGAAAACATTTATAATTGATAGGGGAAAGGCAGATAGTTGTTTGGCTATATAAGGAAAATGCAAGGAAGTTTTTGTTGACAACTGAAGAGTTAAAATGTTAGATTCAGTTTTAACAAATTCATTAAGCACCTACCGTGTTTTAAGTCCTGAATTCTGATGAAGGCTAATATTGGACTAAGTATGATTTTGGATATTTCTTAATGAAAGCAAGGAAGCTGAGCCTAAAGATAGTGGGGCTTGGAAAATAACAACAACAACAAAAAAGACTACAGGTTAAAGCTAGTAGTGTCTTACAGCATGCTTAGCTATCTTGCATAACGTAAGGCCCTTGAAATAGATGCCGTCATCAGCCCCAGCCCCCAAGCATTAATCCTATTTAAACACATGACAGAAGATGGTGGAAGAGAGAGTAGCAGCTATTCATGTGGTAGGAGTGGTTATTGTATTAGGGTATATTTTCTGTTGCAGGCCAGCATTTTTTGAGTTAAAACATTGCAGCTGTCTCTTCTCCTTTCCTCTTCTTTCCCCCTCTCCCTTTTTCTTCCTCTGCACCCAAACTGTCATACTTTTTTTTCACACTTTGTTTCTCTCTTTGGATTTATTTAAAGTCCAACTTCCTGCTGTACTCTTGTTTCATTTCTAAATACATGTGAGTGTTTTATTTTCATTCTCTCTAGCAGGCAACGGACAGCCAAGGCGTAGATCCATTCAAGACTTGAGTGTTACTGGAACAGAACCCAGTCAGGTAAGACAATTCTTAAATTCTCTGTCTTTGAGGAATACTAAATTAGAGAAGACTGCAAGTTATTTTCCAATACATTTTGTACAATTTAGGCTATAAATTCAGATAAGTTCTTTGACATGAAACTTTGACCAAGTTCTTTTGATCTTGAGCTTTAATGCTTAGAAAAAGCTAGAGCTGCAGCAAGCTGACTTGACTTGAGGAATATCTAATGTAAGCAGGTAAATTAAAATCCAAATAAACACAGAAAATAAAGTAAATTAAGCTGGGTATTTGAAGAGTTAGGGGAGAACGTTTGTGTCAACTAGTAAAGCAGTTTCATTTATAATATTGATAGAAATATGATAATTTTTTTAATGAATTCACTATTGCTCTGTAAGATGAACCAATGGTACTATTCCTATCTTGTGGTCCAGATGGGCTTTGGCATTCACAGGAAATCACTGGCATACCTAGAAGACTATCATATTTAATATGTCATCATTTAACAAAATTATATAGTTATAATCCTAAAAAACATTACTTTAAATAAAGTGAGCTTTCTTTAAATGCCTTTATCCATGTTAGGATTCCCTTATATCCTTCATTAATTTTAATAATGTAATTCAATTCTTGATTTTTTCTTATCTTCAATGTTATTTCTTTGACACTCTTTCCTAGATGACCCAAGAAATTGTATTGTTTATCAAATGTCATGTTGTAATCTCAATTACAAAATAAAACTTCCAGTTATTTGACCTAGCTACCTACATAATGGGAATTAGCTTGCTGTTAATATGATTGGCTCACACTTTTTTACTTTTTCCTTTATTCATAATTACTCTGTGTATAATTTCTTTTCATATTCTATAGAAATAATAAGTTTTGATAATGGTAACTTTTAAATTAATTTTTTGTTTTAAGCTAATTTATATTCAGATATGATGCATCAGAAATATTAGAAAATCCACTTTATAATTCTAATTTAAAATTCTAACTCATGTTAAGTGTTCTTAAATGCTGGCTATCATATATGTTGTGAACATTTATTATTTGTAAAATATTTTAATGTCTTTTATTCTAAGAATAATTCATTGCCATTTTCAATTTTTATAATGTACCTAAGTTTTGAAAGTGCTTTTACAATCATTAACAAAGATCTTAAAGCTGCACAGCCCCTTTAGGATCTTTAATAGATATGCTCAATCTCTATTTTAGATATACTCAATACATATACATAATAGATATACTCAATCTCCATTTTATAAGTAGAAAGATTTTTTAAATTGAATTTAAAATGTTAAAATTCCAAGGTTTTCATTTTTCTCACTGAAAAAAAAAACTTGTTTTTGAAAATGACTGTGGTCTACAATAAGATTGCCCAAAATGTTTATAATGTGTTTCTTTTAGTGTTTTTGGTGAATTTAAATTTTTGTTTCCACCTAATTAGCTACTTTGTTGTTAATAATTTTATTTTATAACAAATTTGAGCTTTCAACTTTCTATTTTCCCATCTCAAATATATTTGCTAATTACTCACAATTAGTAGCAAATAATTGGACATCTGTCATCTGCTTGACTTCCTAGAGGCTTGATGATCTCATGCTTTGAAACTTTCTTTACTACTGTCATTGATATCCTAATTACGATCTGCCTTCTAGCCAAGAGTTACTCCTTCTACTAAGAATGTGATGCTTCCTTTCATTCATTTCACAAAGATTGTAATGCCTTTTTAAACTAAAGAATAATGGCATTGCTTTGAATTAGTGCTCTTCTTTCAACCTTATTAATTTTCACACTAGTGCATTCTTAGTGAACATTATGATTGCTTTCTTATTCCTTGATTTGTAATAACTTCAAGTGTGAAAGTATACTATATCCAAGTCAGAATATATAGAGTAAAAAACTTATTGGGTTGAATTGTCCTAAACTACTCTAACTATTAAAGTTAATAAAAAACTATTCTGTTTTTTTATTCAAACAAGATAAACTACTTAAAATAAGTTGTAGGAAGCCCTTCGGTTCTGGTTTACCTGGGCTGCTTTTTTTAAATGTAGATCTGCTATTATAAACTCTGACTGTTGGCTGTCTGTTTTGTAACATAAGCACTAAATATTCCTTCTACTGCATAAATTTATGTCAAATGAGATTCAAAGAAAATATCCTTGTTTCTTATGGAGATAATGTAAAGGTATTTTGGCATAGTAGACATATTGTTGGACATAAAGTTAGGAAATTCTCAAAATTCATCTCCAACTCTTGTTAACTATGAGAAGATGCACAAGTCATCTAAACCATGTTAAGTTTCAGTTCTCTGGGACTTGTCTACCAAATTATATGTGGTCTAGAACTACAGAAAAGGTGAAAGACATTCCCACATGCATGGAATCATAATTCCTTAACTTACTGACATGGTATATATGTGAGTAGTAAGTAGCATTATTACTTAAGAAAATCATTGTATCTTCTCAGTATAGTTCTTTAGAAACTAACAGGCTCCTAGTACTTGGGAATATAGGGCTTAATGAGAGAACACCTAGTTTATTTTGCCATAGAACAAAAAGAATATAGCTCATTATGATTATCAAAGAAGGAATATGCCAAATAATCCAACATATTAATGTAATTAAATTCAGGAAACATTTATTCAGCAACTATGTACATGGCATTTTTCTAGGTGCTAGGATAACTAATATTGTCTCTCTATGATACTGGAAATGGAATATGGTAATATTGCCTAGAGAAAGGAATCAATAAGATTCTATTTCTAGTTTAACCAATGACATGAGGTAGGGCTTCAGCATTTTTAAGTAATTTATATTTCCCTTCCTGCAAACTAAAGGTTACCGTCTCAGTAAATTTTTTATGTGGAATAAGAGATATGGAAAACCCTTATGTAAAAAGTATATGTAAAGAATTGATTGACTCTTCAAAATACACATTAGAAATATATTTTTTTAATTCAGTAAATATTTGTTGAACATTGTTATAAGCCTGACATTATAGGCAATAATGATGTTTAGGGACGTGATCCCATCTTCTCACCAAAAAAAAACAAACAACTAGTTATAATCTGTTTAAGGAGATGTAAATGAAGCAATTGGAAAACAAATACAAGATAATATATAAGATATCTAAAATATATCCCTAGTTCTCTGTTAGTTTTTGTCATACCTTGGATTCTGACTTTAAATGACTAGTCTCCTTTAGTAATGGATTAATTTAGACTTCTTTCCACAATGATGTGTTTTAGTTTGTGTCATGGACTAAACAAATGTAGATATCTTTTGTAATCATTCCCCTCACTGATGACAATGGAAATTGTTTTCTTTAAATCTATAAATAATCTTTTTGCGATTTAAAATGGTTTTCACAAAGGAAATAAGCTCCATTTTTGTGCTCTTGGGGAAAAATTCTGGTATTTGGGACATGGACATAATTCTTGCAGCAACTGTAAATTACAGATAGCCAGCTTACTCTAGACAAAGGCAAAAGACAAATGCTTTAGTTATTTTTTAAGGTAGTAATACAATCCTCATAATCCTTCTAGAATGGAGAACCAAATATGGATGATTTTCCAGGGGTCTATTTTTTAGTGAAAAATAAAAATTGTTTGCTCAGTGACTTTATTCTTATTGCCAGATAACCAGTCATCCAGTTCTTTCTACATTAGGAGAGGAACTCTAGGTCCTATCACCTGTACTTCTTACTCGTTAGGAAAGCTTGGAAAACTGGTGGTTCTAATTCTCTGTATGGAACATCAGATGAGCCACCTGCCTTTTATATAGTAAAGGTAAAAAAAAAGAGAGTAAAAAGGAAGAGGTTCAAATCATGGAAGATCTATTATACATAGTATCACCTATATAATTTTTCTATCTAATTATATGTCTCCTACCACATGATCAAGTTCATCCTTTTTTTCTTGCTCCCTAAACCTATAGTCCTTGTTTTTTCCTTTTCTTGATAAGTAGCTTTCTAGAAATTTCTACCAAGATCTTGCACTAGCCCCACCCCCACCCCATCCCACTCCCCCAAGTCTCAGCATTTTCCTATGTAATATAAGCCTTAAATATCAAATTGTTCCAGAAATCAGATTAAAGAAAGAAAAAAAGAAAATACTGAAAATCAACACTAATTATGGGCAGTTTTCTGGTTTATACAAGGCAATTTACAGTGTGAAAGGGAACACAGAATGTGGCCTGTATTTAGTCTTTACATACTTGCATATGAATGTCTTGTTTTTTTTCTCTGTAGAATGAAGGCTTCTTAAGAACAGGGATTGTTCTGTTTTGTTTTTATTATTTTTATATCTCCAGCAAGTAGCATAGTACACGGCATATAGAAGGTGCTTAATAATGCTTGTTGATAATTGATTGCTTTAGATCAATGTTGCAGCTAACAATATCTCTGCTCTGCCTCTTAAAGGAGACAGCATGATGTTAATAAAACTTCTGCTCTTAATGAGACAGAATGAACCTAATAAAACTTAAAACACATGTGAAGTACAGGAGACTTTATGGATATCTGGGACAAAGAATAATACCTACTTTATAGGTTTCCTTGTTATACTAAGAAATATAAGCTATACATTGAGTATAATTAGGCACATGGAAATACCTAACATGAATGCTGAGTTCATTGTTTTATGGCTAAAACTACATGCAGAAAGGGGTGAGTGCAGTATTAGGTTTTCTAGCATTATTAAACTATTTGCAAAGATAATTCAAGTAATTTGATTTTTTTTTAAACAAACCATTGTACTTTACACTGTTCCTGTTCTACTGTCAAAAAAAAAAGAAAATCACATAATAGTAAGCTTTCCAGGGTATTTGTAGTTTAAAGAAGCTATATAATAAAATCAGGATTATTTTTGAGGTTAAACTTCTGTGTTAGTAATCTCATCTCTGATATACACTGGCTCTCTGACCCTCCTGAACAAGTCTCTAAAGTCCCAGTTTCCCCCAAACAACCCTCCCAAGACTTGTAGAGAAGGGATAGACTTGCATTGGTGGAAGAAGTTCCTCCTGCATTGATGAAGTCAATAAAAAAATGCTTTACTCATAATGTGTAAATTTACATGAATAAATTAGCTAGGGGCTTTCCCCTTCCCCCTCAACCCCTGCCCAGGATAAAGTATATCCATGCCATCCAAATACTTAAATTTTACTCTTTTGTTGACTTGTGATAAAACTGTCATTGACCTTCTCCCTACTTTGACAATTATTTATTGGAATGCGGTTGGAATGTTCATTGATTAGTCACTTATTGGACATCCCATTAAATCAATATTTAGGGGTTTTTTTCCCTTGTAATACTGCTTCATCACAGGAGATAGACAAGGGGTTTCGTAGATTCAGAGAATTAGAACTGAAAGGAAACCGAGCATATCTTAACCTACTAGGTGGAAGGGGGAAATAGAGTTCTTGGGCCTGGAATTCAACTCCAACTTTAGACAAGTTTACTAGCTGTATGAACCTGAGTAAATCATTTAACCTCTTGTTTGCTTCAGTTTCCTCCACTGCCTCTTTGGTTCATGAGGATCAAATGAGATGATTTTGTAAAGAACTTAGCACAATGCCTGGCACATAGTAGGCACTATAAAAATGCTAGCTACAATTATCTAGTAAAACCACCCTATTCGACAGATGAGGAAATTTAGGCCTAGAGATGTTGAATGATTTCCCAAGGTTGCATAACTGACCAAGTTACCTGGAAATTCAACTTAAATGATAGCATTAGGCAAGATTTATTAACTTTCAAAAAATATATTCCCAATTTTAAAATTGAGACATAAAAATCATGTCATAATTCATTTTCCTAAAACAACTCTTGATTCTTTTTATATAGAGAGAGATTTGATCCTGCGCAAAATAACTCTGGTAAATGTCTGCCTGTGCTAATTACTTCTGCAATTTAAATTTGGTTTAATAAAACTGCTGTGTGGTATTTCTGTGCTCTATTAAAGATTTGTCATCATTCCCAGTGGTAAATCAAATTATCTACCTTGTGAAAATAAAATACTAATTTTTAAGATATTTTTGATACTTTGTAACCTTTTTGAACTATTTTTAATACTTTGAAGTTTTTTATCTTATCGAAACTACTGACTTTTTTCATTATTTTCTTTGCTCATTGAAAAATGGCCCAAATTTAAGCACAAACCAATTGAATTTCAAATTAAAGACTAAACAGATGTCAGATTTCTCATTTATAGCACTTACCTTTTACTTTTTTTTTAATTGGAAAATTACTGTTCCAAGTTTTGATTCATTTTATTTGAAGTTTACTTTTAACTTTCATACCCAATACATTGAAGCAGCATCATGTTCTTCATTGAGTAATGTATCTTTTTAAGTATAAAGAATCCTTTGGCATTTTATGGTTTGGGGTTTAACTTGTTATAACCTTTCTTGTGGTCTTAAATTAGTAGAGACAAAATTGGAAACTGGTGACAAAAATATCAACTTCATTCCCTGGTTTCATAAATCCAGGAACTCTAGATGAGAACAACCATATGGATAATATGAAAGAGACTGGTCCTAGGACAGATGAAAAATTGAAAAAAAATCCAAAGTAGGAAAACATTTTCAAAAAGGACTTAAACTTCAGAATTACAATAGTATTTTTTGTGTTCAGCTAGATTATTCACTTTACTAGGTTTGATCACATTTTTAAAGAGTTCTCTCAATATTCATCCAGATATTCACTTATTTCCATTGGAATGTTTTCTGAACCTCTTTGTGGTTTATTTCCCTTTTTTTTGTTTAAGTTTGCTATCTTATATATTTTCATTCATTGTCATGAGTCACAGATTCCTATATTTTTCTTTTTAAAAATCTTGTTATAAATTAGGTCAAGTCTTAATACTCTTGAGCAGTTTCCTGATTTCTCTTTATTAGAACTCTGAAAATAAGTATTTCTTTGTAAGCATCTATGTTGGAAAAGATAAACTACAATCAAATCAGTACAACATTTTCTATTAGTCACTAGGACCTTTAATAATTTTTTAAAACTAAGGAGGTCTTGAAATCTTATATCAGAAGACTTACACTTGATTTATTTGGAACATATCTGAGAGAAGGATACCAAAGGAGAAAATGCTACAACAAATACCTGAAACTCTTTTTTGGTTTCCATTTTATTTATTTAAGTTAGCATAGTAACTGGAAAGAGCACTAGATTTGAAGTAGAGGGTTTCTGGGTTCTGATCTTTGCCTTTCATTACCTTTGTGACTTTGATCAGATCACTTAACCTGTCAGGCCTCAGTTTACTCATTAATAAAATAAGGGGATTGACCTCCTAGGTTTTGTGAGCCTGAGGTGAAACATCAGTGACATGTTAATGCATCATAAATTCTGTTTTATATTTGCCCATCTAGTTACAGTTAAACTCTTTAAATTATATTTTATTATACATTGATTTCATTTATCTGCATTCTTTTTTGTTTCTGTTTTGAACTATTTCAGTGGCATACATGAAGCAAAAAAGAAAAGACTTTATTTTTCATAAATAGTTTGTAAAACAATATTCAATCATTCCTTTTTTTTGTATGGTGATTTTACATGTAATTCATATGGCAACCTTTTTTTCAGAATGATTTTTTTTCATACTGCTTTTCATTTCTTCTTATACAGGTGAGTAGTAGGTCATCCAGTCCTAGTGTAAGAATGATCACTACCTCAGGACCAACTTCTGAAAAACCAACAAGGAGCCATCCCTGGACCCCTGATGATTCCACAGGTGACTTATTGATTATTTCTTATTTTTAACAGGTTGTATGTAAGGATTCAGTTTTATCTTTATGTTCATTTAGTAATATCAGTCATTTAGTACCTATTGTAAGGGTTAAAATAGGAGTTTTGACAAAATGAAAGTAGCCTTTAATAATTTAAGTTTTAATGAGAATATAGTAGAGTTGTAAATTAGTATTATCCCTTTAAGCCAGAGGGAAAAAACTTCTAGCAGCTTTTAAAAATTAACAATTTAGTTTAATTAAAATAGAGATAGTAAAAGAACATAGTAAAATGAATATAGTAAAGGAGAGAAATCTAGGAAAGAGGTAGAGAAAGAAAATTTCCTAATGTTTATACTAGTTATAACTACCTATAATTACTACCTAAAACTACTTATGTCTGCTTATAACTGCTATTAGAGAAAGTCCAGCTGATCACCCTTCAGCTCAGCTCACCAGAATATATATGTATATATATATACATATATATACATATATATGTATGTATGTATATCTCCCAACCACCAACTAATCACCAACCTACACCACTAACTACCAAACTCCAAAGACCAACTCACACCCAGCAACCAATTTCCCCTCACAACTGCCAGCCCTGTCAGCAACTGACTCCTTTTATAACCTTTTCATACCTCACTTCCTGTCTCTATGGTTTCTACTTCCTATCACTGTAGTCTGGTTAAACCCTACACATCTCTATGGTAAGAGGATCTCCAGGTCCCCCATTAAATAAAAGAAATTTAGGAAATCCTTTTTACAGTACTATAGGCCAGGTACATTGCTGAACACTGGGGATACAAAAAGAGTCAAAAGGCAGCCCTTGTCATCACAGAGCTCACAGTCTAACAAGCATACAGATATTTACAAACTGCCTCTGTACTGAAAAAATAATAAGTAAGAGAGGGGAGGTGTTAGAATTAAGAAGGGTTGGGAAAGACTCCCTGTAAAACTGGGATTTAAAGAAAGCCCATAGGCACAGAGAAGGAAGGAGAACATTCCAGGACTAGGGCACAACAAGGAAAAATGCCCCAAGCCAAGAGATTGGAGTGTCTTATTGTCAGACAGCAAGATAGCCAGTGTCCCTGGATCAAAGAGTATACAGTGGGGAGTAAGGTATGAGGACTGGAAAGGGAGGAAGGGGTTAGGTTATGAAGGCCTTGGAATACCAAACAGCATTTTGTACTTCATCCTAGAGGTGATAAGGAGCCACAGGAATCTATTGAGTAGTATAAGATTAAAATTAATATCTAACACTTTGAAGTATTATATTTTATAAAGTTTATTAATAATCACTAGAAGGAAAGGAATAAAAGGGCAATTATCCTACAAAATAGTACCGTGTGACTAGACTCTTTTGTCTGTTTAAAAAGACTGCCAGTGCCATTACAGGAAGAAGTGGGGTGGGGGAGTGGGTAGACACACAGAATTTATATCCTGCCTACATCAGCACGTAACAACAGGAAGAGAATGGGGTGCTGGGAACCATAGTTTTTAGGGTATCAGATTCTAGTTACATAATCGCCCCTGTGATCCTTTGAGAGACTAGTTTCCCCAATGGATCATTTAAACATAACCAGCTTATACCTCTAAGGATCTTCAACTAGAAGTACATAAACCATTGCACTTGCTAAGGAGAAATTAAAATAATTTTGGGATAAAAGGGAAATAAAAGAGAAAGAGAACAAAACCAATGATTGCTAGGCGCATTGACAAAAAAACAATTAGGGGGCAGTCCCCCTTGGCATAAGTGTGTACATTCAAAATAAATGTGTTCAACTCTCCACAGTTCAATTCACCATATCCCAACCTTCATTCTGGATCTTTTGATGCAGTGTCTGGTTTCTGCAGGCATTTTCATGGCTCCTTCTCCAAAAAGTTTACTTTCTTGATTTGGGGAGGCAGCAAGTTTATTATCCTAAAATTACTCTTAAATAAGAAAAATTTTTATAAATATAGAATTTTATGACAATAATACAATTCCCCCTGAGGAAGATGTTGACCAACACACATATCACCCAGGGATGCATGGCTGAGTAAGGAAGGGGGGAGCTCACCAAAAAATGTAAGATTAAAATTAATATCTAATACTCGAAGTATTCTATTTTATAAAGTTTATTAATAATCACTAGAAGTAAAGGAATAAAATATTAATTATCTAACAAAATAGAACCACAAGACTAGATTCTCTTGCCTGTTTAAAAAGACCTCCGGCCACCACTGCCATTACAGGAAGAAGAGAAAGAGAGAGGCAGACACACAGAATTTATATCCTGCCTATGTTAGCACATAATGACTGGAGGAGAGTGGGGTACTGGGAATCATAGTTTTTAGGGTATCACATTCTAATTACACAGTAGGAGCTGTGCCATTTGGGGAACTATACTTCAGGGAAATCATTGCTAGCTCTGTACAGAGAGTAGGTTAGAGTGGGGAGAGACGAGGCAGGCCATGAAGTTATTGCAGTAATCCTAGTATGGCGTGACGAGAGCCTGTACCTTGGTGGTGGCAATGCCAGAGAAGAGAAAGGGGCCTTTGGGAAAGCTCTTGCAAAGGTAAAATCAGCAGACTTTGGTAATAGGTTGGATATGAGGAGTAAGAGAAGAGTCAAGAATGATTTTAGAGTCCTGAGCCTGAGGAAAGAAGGTAAGAGATGTGGAGAGTTTGGGAGAAAGATGTCTGTTGGTAGAATCTTTACAAAGGCAAAGTCATATTTGAATTATTCAGGTAGATATTAGGGTATATACCTTAGCAGCAATCAATAGGAAAATAAATCTGGTTTCATGAAAACAAGCTTGCCTTCTGTATTTTTGTTTCCATGGGTTTGAGTATTATTCCTGATAAGAGGCATGAAGTCTTTGGTGGAAATCAGGTGATTTTGTTTTCTTTCCAGTTAAAGAAATATTCTGATATTTCAATGTGTGTTTTTTCCTTTCTCATACTTCTTTTTGATATTAGTAGAAAACTAAGATCACTTAACTTATTCTTAACTGATAATGCTATAGGAAAAAAAGGTCATCTTGGCCCTTACCTGAAAGACTAAAATTGCATGGTATAATAGAGTGCTGAAGTTGGAAGTAGGAAGACCTACATTAAAATCTTGCCCCTAATACTTACTGGGCTCTGTGGCTGTAGGCAAGTCCCTTAATCTCTGAACCTGTTTCCTCCTCTGTGAAGAGAAGGTGTTTGCTTTTTTAAGGTGCCTTCCATCCCAAAATACAATTCTAATCCTACCATGTAACAAAAACAAGTAGTTATTCCTTTTCATGGTCGTGAATCCTGAAGCCTTTTCAACCCAAAGGAGGCAACTAGTTTAATGTGTTATGAGGTAGATTTTACAAAATGAACTCCAAAATACTCTCTAAGAAGTCCTGCGTGTCCCACAGTGAACACTATGTGCTTTAAAATCAGCATGTCACATTGGACTTCAAAATGAAGTAGCTTCATTGAAAAACAACTGTAAAATCATATCATAGTCACAACTAAGCTAAACTTGCCATAAGGCAAAAAAGATGCATTATAGAGTGTTATGGTATGTCATCATCAGCATTGACTTAAGTGAAAAACAATAATAAGAATATTAATATTACATACTAACTCTAGGGTGCTTATATAATTGTGTGGGGTTTTTAACCCTTACCTTCTGTCTTAGAATAAAATCTATGTATTGGTTCCAAAGCAGAAGAGTGGTAAGGGGCAGGCAAAGAGAGTTAAGTGATTTTCTCAGGATTACACAGCTAGGAAGTGTCTGGGGTCAAATTTGAACCCAGGACCCAGTCTCTAGGGCTGACTCTCAATCCATTGAGCCACTCATCTGCCCCATGTTATATAGTTTTTAAGATTCTTTGATCCACATTTGTCACTGTCATGCCTAATGGGAAAACCAAGCACCCATAGCTCTGGAGAGAAGGTGCTGGTTTGGAAGTTGGAACACTTGAGATGAAATGCCATCTGCCACTTTTTTCTATCTGAGTAATCTCAGGCAGGCCCCTCTCCCTCTTTGAGCCTTAGTTTTCTCACCTTTAGAATAAAAAGATTAGACTAAGTGACCTCTGAGGTCACTTCCAACCCTATATCTTTGAGTTTAAGTGCCCTTAGAAAATTTAGGCCATTTGAAAATTTGTGAGACAAACATATTTTATAAATGATAAATAAATAAGATTTGAAGTCATGAGCACATTCCCATTCATCTTTACAGAAGTAAACCACTATCCATATATGGTAATAGATATTTGGCATGCTTTAGTCATGTTTATAATTTAATTAAAACTGAACTGGGCCACTTCCCTTCCCATGTGTGTCATGTAAGATAGCACTATATTTAGCAATGGGCGTGCTCACTGGTTTTAGTTAGTTTAAATTTAGTGGTGGCTTCTTCACTTCTAGCTCAGCACAGCCCAGGATGGTTCAGTACATTTATCACTGACTACATGGGCCAAAATTATTAGCAACCTGTGGCAAAGTGATGCTCCCTCAATCTCTACCAATGGTAAAGAAACAGGAAAGCATGGTTTTCATGTGGTAAGATATATGCATTTGAAAATTCTAGCCCTCCCTTTTGGTTCTTTAGACCTCAGGTAAAGAAGGACTTCTCTCTTATCAGTTTATGTCTCTCTTATGAGAGCTGAGACTTAGAGGCAGGCATATTAAGGCTCTGCCTAGAATTTAGCACATAATAAACTTTTATAGAACTTTTTATAAATGCTTGTTTCATATGCCAGAAAAATTCAGTGACACAGTTCTCTGATGAAAGTCATATTTAATATAGTTGAGTTTCAGAAGCTCCTCCAGTGGAAAGTAACACAAAGCAATTTATAGGCTTTGTCTAGAACTCACAAATTCTTTGCCCAGCACCACTGACCTTTGATCCCCATTGTGACATCCAACTTAACCTTGTCTCCTTTCCCAGCCTGAACTAACACTCAGCTTGACAAGCATTTGGCAAACTGTAAACTTATATTAAAGTACTAGAATTCTACTGGACAAAATTACCTTACCACTATTTTTTCTACTTTGTAGCTTTTTTACCCTTTTCCCCTTGCCTGTTGGTAACCAATGGTAATCTAGAATCTAACTTAAGCCAGAAGAAATTAAATTTCACTGATACCAGCTATATTACCACTGTCCTATTGATTAACCTTTTTTTGGTTGGCATTATTGTTAAGTAATAAGTAAAATCTCATGAATTCAGAATGTTAACTTGGAATTTATAATCATTTACAGAGTTAAAGTCTGCCTCTATTAAGGCAGGGTTTACATAGCAAATTAATAGTGATAAATAGGATAGCAAATTATAAAAATGAAGAACCGTTTTATTTTTTAACTGAGAAACATTGACTTCAGAGTAAATGCCAAAAGGTCACAGAAGTAAAAAGAAAATTTACTAGGTTGTTTTTGCAAGCGCAAGAACATTTTCTTTCATTTAACTTGCAACTATATTTGATAAATATAGCAACTTAAGAATCCTATATTAGGGGCTAATTAAATTGGAGGGGCTAGACACATTGTAGATAAGAGTACATAAAGTCAGGAAGACTCAACTTCATGAGTCCAAATCCAATCTCACTTATTAACTGTGCAACCCTGAGCAAATCACTTAGCCCTTTTTATCTCAGTTCCTTCTTTGTTAAAATGATCTGGAGAAAGAAATAGCAAATCAGTATGCATAGCAAGATAACCCCAAATGAAGTCATGATGGCAAAAAGCTGAAAAATTCTTAATAAGAAGTTGGAGGGGGTGGGAGTATGAAACATAGTATTTGGAGGAGCCAAGAGCACACAGTGTATTGTAAGATTAAAATTAATAACCATTAACTCCAAGTATTATATTTTATTATATTTATTAATAATCTCTTGAAGTAGAGGAAACAAAAGTAAAAGTAAAGCCTGAGTAGAGCATTTTTTCCAGTCCATGTTAGCAGGAGAAGATAGCATGAGGGCAGGGTTACAGAAACTTTTTTCCAAAACATAAGGACGTGATGCGTGATGTGAGGATGAAAGTGGAATTCTGGGAAGTGTAGTCCTGGGGTACAAAATTCTAATTAAACAGTATGACAATAGACAGTCCAGTGATAATGCTATAACATAGAAAGTGCTAGAAAGATTCATCTGAGATTTGGGCTATTGATGAACGTCGAAAACATAGAGGTGAAAATAAAAAAAATGATAGGTTTCATGTAAGTACATACTGCATGCAGAATCCTGTAATACATGTTCTGAAGGAAAGACAATAGGTTTATTTTTTTTTCATTTTTTTTCTTTTTTCATTTTTTATTATTATTTTTTAGAAAAATTTTTTCCATGATTACACATTCATGTTCTTACTCTCTCTTCCCCCATCCCCACCACCCCCGTAGCCAACTTGCATTTCTACTTGTTTCTTCCTATTTCATAGATCAAGACCTATTTCCATATTATTGATAATTGTTCTAGGGTGGTCATTACGAGTCTACATCCTAATCATGTACGCATCAACCCATGTGTTCAAGCAGTTGTTTTTCTTCTGTTTCCACTCCTGTAGTTCTTCCTCTGAATGTGGGTAGTGTCCTTTTCCATAAATTCCTCAGAATTGTCCTTGGTCATTGCTTTGCTGCTAGTACAGAAGTCCATTACATTCAATTTTATCACAGTATATCAGTCTCTGTGTACAATGTTCTCCTGGATCTGCTCCTTTCACTCTGCATCATTTCCTGGAGGTCATTCCAGTTCACATCGAATTCCTCCAGTTCTTTATTCCTTTGAGCACAATAGTATTCCATCACCAACAGATACCACAATTTGTTCAGCTATTCCCCAATCGAAGGGACATTCTCTCATTTTCCAATTTTTTGCCACCATAAAAAGCGCAACTATAAATATTTTTGTACAAGTCTTTTTCCATATTATCTCTTTGGGGTATAATCCAAGCAGTGCTATGGCTGGATCAAAAGGCAGATAGTCTTTTAAAACCCTTTGAGCATAGTTCCAAATTGCCATCCAGAATGGCTGGATCAATTCATTACTCTCCCTTGTTGTCATTTTAGCCAATCTGCTAGGTGTGAGGTGATACCTCAGAGTTGTTTTGATTTGCATTTCTCTAATTATTAGAGATTTAGAACACTTTTTCATGTGCTTATTGATACTTTTGATTTCTTTATCTGAGAATTGCCTATTCATGTCCCTTGCCCATTTTTCCCTTGGGAGTTGGCTTGATTTTTTGTACAATTGATTTAGCTCCTTGTATATTTGAGTAATTAAACCTTTATCTGCGTTTTTTGTTATGAAGATTTTTTCCCAATTTGTTGTTTCCCTTCTAGGGTGATTTTTAAATGATGTTTCTCTTTCTAACTCTTGCTGCTGTATTGTGCTGGAAATATATTGAAATGCTGATGACTTATTTGCATTTATTTTGTATCCTGCAATTTTGCTAAAGTTGTTGACTATTTCTACTAGCTTTTTAGTTGATTCTCTAGGATTTTTTAAGTAGACCATCATATCATCTGCAAAGAGTGATAGCTTAGTTTCCTCCTTGCCCACTTTGATACCTTCAATTTCTTTTTCTTCTCTAATTGCTACTGCTAGTGTTTCTAGTACAATGTTAAATAATAGAGGTGATAATGGGCATCGTTGATTCACTCCTGATCTTATTAGGAAGGCTTCTAATTTATCCCCATTGCATATGATGCTTGTTGATGGTTTTAGATATATACTGTTTATTATTTTTAGGAAAGGCCCTTCTATTCCTATGCTTTCTAGAGTTTTCAATAGGAATGGGTGTTGTATTTTGTCAAAGGCTTTTTCAGCATCTATTGAGATTATCATGTGATTTTTGTTTGTTAGTTTTTTGATAAAGTTATGTGGATGGTTTTCCTAATGTTGAACTGTCCTTGCATTCCTGGTATAAATCCTACCTGATCATGATGGATAACCCTCCTGATCACTTGCTGGAGTCTTTTTGCTAGTATTCTATTTAAGATATTTGCATCTATGTTCATTAGGGAGATTGGCCTATAGTTTTCTTTCTCTGTTTTTGGTTTGCCTGGCTTTGGAATCAGTACCATGTTAGTGTCATAAAAGGAAATTTGATAGGACTCCTTCTTTGCTTATTATGTCAAATAATTTGTATATTATTGGAATTAATTGTTCTTTGAATATTTGATAGAATTCACTTGTGAATCCATCAGGCCCTGGTGATTTTTTCTTAGGGAGTTCTTTAATAGCTTGTTCAATTTCTTTTTCTGATATTGGTTATTTAAGTATTCTACTTCTGCTGTTTATCTAGGCAATTTATATTTTTGTAAATATTCATTCATATCACCTAGATTGCTATATTTATTGCCATATAATTGGGCAAAATAGTTTTTAATGATTGCCTTAATTTCCTCTTCATTAGAGGTGAGGTCTCCCTTTTCATCTTTGATACTGTTAATTTGGTTTTCTTCTTTTCTTTTTTTCATTAGATTTACTAGTACTTCCATCTATTTTATCAAAATACCAGCTTCTAGTCTTATTTATTAATTCAGTAGTTCCTTTACTTTCAATTTTATTAATTCCTCCTTTGATTTTTAGTATTTCTAATTTAGTGTTCATCTGGGGATTTTCAATTTGTTCATTTTCTAGTTTTTTAAGAACCCAATTCATTAATCTGTGCCCTCCCTAATTTGTTAATATATGCACTTAGTGATGTAAATTTTCCCCTTAGAACTGCTTTGGCTGCATCCAATAGGTTTTGGTAAGAAGTCTCATCATTGTCATTGTCTTCAATGAAATTATTCATTGTTTCTATGATTTGTTCTTTCACTAACTTATTTTGGAGAATCATATAATTTAATTTCCAATTAGTTTTTTGTTTGCCTCTCCATGTATTCTTACTAATAACTTTTTATTGCATTATGATCTGATAAGGTTATATTTATTATTTCTGCTTTTTTTGCATTTGTTTGCCATGTTTCTATGCCCTAGCACATGGTCTATCTTTCTGAATGTTACATGTGCTCCTGAAAAGAAGGTATTTTCCTTTTTGTCCTTATTTATTTTTCTCCATATATCTATTAAGACTAATTTTTCTAGGATTTCATTCACCTCTCTTATCTCTTTCTTATTTATTTTTTGGTTTGATTTATCTAGATCTGATAGGGTAGGTTGAGGTCACCCACTAGTATAGTTTTGCTATTTATTTCATCCTTGAGCTCCACTAGCTTCTCCTTTAGAAATTTGGATGCCATACCATTTGGTGCATACATGTTGAGTACTGATATTTCTTCATTTTATACTGTCTTTTATTAGTATGTAATTACCTTCCCTATCTCTTTTAACCAGACCTATTTTTACTTTGGGTTTGTCAGAAATCATGATTGCAACTCCTGCCTTCTTTTTCTCAGTTGAAACCCTATAGATTTTGCTCCATCCTTTCATTTTTATTTTATGTATGTCTGCCTGTCTCATGTGTGTTTCTTGTAGACAAATATGGTGGGATTTTGGTTTCTAATCCACTCTGCTATTTGCTTCGGTTTTATGGGCAAATTCATCCCATTCACATTCAGAGTTATAATTATTAGCTGTGTATTCCCAGACATTTTGATTCTCTCTCCTTGTCCTTCCCTTTCTTCTTTCACTATTTCCTTCTACACCAGTGTTTTGTTTTTAATCAGTTCCCCTGGTCCCCTCCCTTATTGTACTTCCCTTTCTCCCCTCTCCCTTCTTATTCCTCTCTTATTATCTTTAGGGTCTTTTTAAACTACCCCCCCTCTTCACCCCTCTCCCTTCCTAGTGTTGCTTCCCTTCCCACCAGTCCTTTTGTTACCCTTCTATTTCTCTATAGGGCACAAAACAATTCTCTGCCCCAATGGATCTGATTGTTCTTCCCTCTTTAAGTTGATTTTAATGCACTTAAGTATTAAATATTTCCTCTTTCCAACCTCTTTACCTTTCCACTATATTGTTATTCTTCCCTGTTTGCCCCATGCGCTTCTTTATGGAATATGAATTTACTCCATTTTGTTTGTTTTCCCAATTTTCTTAATATTACCTTCTTTTTTTTCCCTCTATAGTTTTGTGTATATTTATACATACATATATATCTATATCTTGACATTTCATCTTATACAATTTGTAACCATTCCCTCTATGTAAACTTCTTCTAGTAACCCTGTTGATAATAACAATTTTTAATATTTGCCCATATCTTCTTTTCTTCTAGGGATACAAATCAATTGAACTTATTGGGTCCCTTAATGAAAAGATTTTTTTTTTTTATCCCTCCTCCCCTTAATTACCTTATGGTGATTCTCAAGTTCTGTGTTTGGGCAGCAAACTCTCTGTTTAAGTCCAGTTTTTTCTTAATGAATACTTAGAAGTCCTCAATTTTATTGAATGACCATACTTTCTCCTGCAAAAATATAGTCAGTTTTGCTGGATAGTTGATTCTTGGTTGTAGACCCAGTTCTCTTGCATTCCAGAATATTATGTTCCATGAGTTCCGGTCCTTCAATGTAGATGCAGCCAGATCCTGTGCTCTCCTAACTGTGGTTCCCTGGTATCTTAATGACTTCTTTTTAGCAGCTTATAATATTTTTTCCTTTGTCTGATAGTTTTTGAATTTTGCTATAATATTCCTGCAAGTTGTCAGTTGTGGATGAAATGTAGGAGGTGATCTGTGGGTTTTTTCAATTTCACTTTTCCCTCTTGTTCAACAATGTCAGGGTAGTTTTCTCTGATAATTTCTTATAGGATGATGTCTAAACTTTTTCTTTTGTCATGGTGTTCCAGTAAACCAATAATTCTTAAATTGTCTCTTCTAGCTCTGTTCACCAGATCTTTGGTTGAATCAATGAGGTGTTTCATATTCTCCTCATATTTTTCATTTTTTAAATTTTGTTTTATATATTGTTGCTGCCTTGTATAGTCATTTGCTTCTAGTTGTTGAGTTCTATTTTTTTAAAGACTGAATTTCATCACTGGCTTTTTGGTCATCCTCCTTCTGGTCTGATTTTCTTTGTAGATCATCTTTTGCCTTCTTTTCTTCATTTTTAAATTGATCAGTTCTGGCTTTTAAGACTTTATTTTTTTGTTTTAGTTCATGTATTTCCTTTTTCAAATTGTCTTCAGCCTTTCTTGATTGCTTTTTGAGTTCCTGAAGTTCTTGAATTAATTGCATTTTGAGATCTTCCAAAGCCTTTGTCCAATTTGCTTGAACTTCTTCCTCTTCTTCTATTTCATTTGCTCTCTTTTCACTTCCTTTGAAAGAAGCTGTCAATTGTAATTTCTTTTCTCTTTTTCTGTTGTTTACTCATATTTTTTCCTTTTCTGTTCTGCTAGTTCGAGCAGATGGATTTAATTTAATGAGCTTTGATGAAAGATCTTCTCCCAGCTGGCAATGGAGGGTTGTTACTTTCTCTGCAGTGTATGGGGGAAGGGTGAGTTTCCCTGACCTCTGAAGACTTACCTAATTGATGGGATTAAGCCTGTATTGATTGGATTAGTCTGTATTGCTTAATGTGCCCTGAGGCTAAAACCTCAGGGGAAAGAAAAAAGTGGGGTACAAGATGGAGTGTTTTCCCAGAGCTGTCTGGCAGTAGGGTGCCCTTGCTTTGTCCTCCTGTTTCCTGGTTTTCTTTCCTCTTGAAGCTCTTTGTTCTCTATGTCGGTTTGATAAAGCCAGGTGGTCTGAGGTTTGGCTTCAACTAAGCCGTCATCTTCTGAGCATTTTTGCTGTTTCTCTGGCTTTCTCCTCCAGTCACCTCCCAGGTACCTGTGTTCAACTTCCTGAGTCCAGTGCCAGCAAGGCCCTCTCTCCAGGAAGGGTTGTCGCAACCCCCCGCCTGGAGATTTCAGGAGCTACTGGAGACTGCACATCGCATGGAGGAGGGGTCCTGGGATTCCCTTTATCAACCTCAGACTGGGCAGTTCAAGAATTCAAGCCTTTTTCTTTGGCATACCTCTTTAGCTGTCCAGCAGTAGGGTCTCCCTACTCTGTCCTGTTGTTAAATTTGGTCCTCTTTCTTCTCAAAGTGCATTGTTTTCTATCTCACTATGGAAGGGTGAGGAGGTTTTAAGATTTGCTCTGTCTAAGCTGCCATCGTCCCAGAATCCAAGACAATAGATTTAGAGAATTATAGTTAACAGTATGACATGACAAAAGCATTAATAGCAAAACAAGGTGCTTTTTAAAGTTCTGAATGAAATGAGAGATAAGGATTGAGGGAAGATCTTTATACTTGAAAAGCAGGAGGGAATTGCATACAGGTTGTGGGTAGAGAGATTAGTATAAGTCAGGAAGGACAACCCTCGTCTTACCACAGTAGGAAAGAAGGAATATAAAGAGCCTGAGATTTGGGAAATGGAGGAGAGGTGAGGAAGATTATATTATAGTGTTCCAGTATTCTCAGTGAAAAACTTTGATTTCTCCTGTAAATGACAGTTCAATTCAAGGACAAGAAGGAAAGGCAGGAGAAAGAGAAAAGTTTGGAACCATCAATATAGGGAGTGAGATATATGTAGAATAAAAGGATTATGGTTGCAACAAAGATTTATGTACCGATACATTTTTTTTAATCCTTAACTTCCGTCTTATAATCAATACTGTGTATTGATTCTAAGGCAAAAGAGCCAGACAGTGGTGGTTAAATGACTTCCTGTGAGGGCTCTCAGTCCACTGAGCCACCCAGCTGCCCCCTACCAATACATTTTTAAATCAGCCTGACTTCAAGACTTGTTTTCTCCAGTGAAGCTCAGAAGCTCCTGGTGCAAAAGCAGAAAAAAATTCGGAAGGTAACCCAAAGAGTAAGTTTTTCAGATCATCATGACAACATTAAAGTGTCTGATCATGTTATTAAAGCCATATAGAAATGATAAACTAAAAGGGTCAACAAAGAGATCCTGGAGAGCATAGTAAAGATAAGGAGTAGATTAAGTGTGACAATAGGAGTAGGAAAGGTTGGCAGGTTTGGATGAGAAGGAATTTAAAAGTTTGGACATTGCAAAATAGAGTCATTTATCTGGTGAGTGAGATCCATTGTCTGACTAAGCCAAATGGGGTCAAATGTCACCCAAATGGGGTAGAGAAAGGTTGTTAACATTGGAAAGATTGAAAAAATGACATGATTAGTATGAATGCTGAAATCTATGAGTGGCAGTGAGTGATGTACAGATGATGACCATCAGCCAGCTACTGAATTCACTAAAAGAACAGGGAGGGTAACTCGGAAATACACAAGTGATGGCTGACTAGAACAGAGGGTACCAGTGGGAGAGCAATTATAATTAAGTTGGATATGTAAAGCAGAACCAGATCACAAACTACATTGAAATACAGGAATTTTAGAATTGCTATATTTGATCGTAGAGAAACCAGTGTGTCCATGGAGTAACAACTATACCAGAACTGTTCGTTATGGATGGGGTTAGGAACTGAACCTGTGATTTCAGTAATATTAGAAAACCTAAGTGAGAAAACATCACTCCATTAATATTGATTGGTAACCTCAGACTTAGGTACCCAAACTATCACACTTGCTAACCTATGTATTTTGTATTCCACAAAACTTCCAGTGTGACCAGAACAGAATAAAAATCATTGAAAAGTATTTAAAAATATAATACAACATAATGTTATTTTGTGATTTTCTAAGTTATTACGTGGTCAGCCAGGATCCATTTTCTCTTTGAGTTTGATACTTACTACTGGCCCAGAGCACTAGACTTCAAGTGACTTGCCCAGAGCCACTCAGGCCAGACTAGGTCAGAGGTAGGACATGAACCCACAGCTTCCTGACATTAAGCCAGCTCTTTCGCCCATTATACCATTCTGTCTTTCTATTTGTTATATTACTGAAAACTAAATGTGCTGTTTTGCTTGTATAACGGTAGGCATAATTGAAATACTTCTTACCCAACAGGAAGGCAAATCAGCCAGGTGAAACTGAGCTCAAGGTCTCAAGTTCCCCGTGCCTGGGCTAAATATGTAAAGTAGATATTTAAAACAACTGCTTGGTTCAAGTACTCAAGCATTTTAGAAATGCACACTAATTATTCATTTCTTTTTATTAAAGTAACTCCCTTGGGGAGCCTTGAAAGGCAGTAATACTTTGTTAGCTCATTTCTGATGCCTGGGTTGTACATAAAAGGAATAAACCGTCATTTTTTGGGGAGAGCTCTATAAATTTAGGCTGATACAGACTAGCTTCATTTACCTTCATATATAAATGTTCTTTTTTCTTATAAACTTAAACATCCACAAATGTAGACATTTCAATATTCAAAGAACAGAAAAGTGGATTTCATATGAAATTTGTAGATTGATTTCATCACAGCTAAAAAATTCTTAAAATACTAGGGGGGAAGGATGGAAAACAGCAGGAAGCAACAAATCAGGAGGTCACTGAGCCATGAACCTTTCTGTCTAGACTGAATGTTGCATGTCAGCTATCCTTTTGGCCTTGTCTTCATTTCTAGTATTTCTTAGGGAGCATTAATTACTAACATGCCAGCAGCTCACCATTTTGTTTTCCGGTAACAAGAAAGGAAAGGAACTACTATTAAAATATCTAATGTTATTCTACCATGATTTTCCCAGTACACTCTCTTTTGAAATTTCATAGCTTGTAGTATTTGAAAACCCTAGGTAACACTTCTGGAATAGTGGCAGGAAGAAAAGTTTCCAGTAACATCTTGTAGTGCTAGTTGCTTCTAAACCATTCTGAAGATGTCTCCATGCAGGGGCAGCTGGGTGGCTCAGTGGACTGAGAAACCAGGCCTAGAGACAGGAGGTCCTAGGTTCAAATCTGGCCTCAGATACTTCCCAACTCTGATCCTGGGCAAGTCCCCAATTTTAGCCAGCTCTTTTTGTTCTTCTGCCTTGGAACCAGTACTTAATATTGATTCTCAGAAAGAGGTTAAGAATTATTTTTAAAAAAAAGTCTTCATGAACAATTGCCATTTCAAACTGTTTTAGCATAATTGGCTAGAGGATTAAGGCAACCAAATAACTTAGGCCACCACCCACCGCCTAGGTATAGCCTTAAGTAAGCCTGGTATAAAGAGGAAATGAGAGAAAACAGGTTTTGGCTAGGTAGGACTTCTCTGGATCAGAGCTTAAAGCATCCAGTTGTCAGGTGTCTGCCAGAAAGCAGAATCTTTGATTAAAATGAATTGTGTCAAGTTTTGTTTCTTTTTAGTGTGATTGTCCCAGACTGTCTTAATAGTGCTGTAGTTGTCAGTCATTTTAATGCTAGGGTATCAGAACATGATTTTACGAAAAACATCTAACAAATCCATATCTCATTTTACTTAGCATTTATATAATAAATACCTTATTGGCTGTTTTTTAAATTTGTAATCATTCTGAATAATTAATACTACTACATATTTTTTTCATTTGGAAAATTATAAAATTCCCAGCATGGTTTTCGATTTTTTTATGTAATTGTGCCTATTATAAAGTTTTTTAAAATATGAATGTTTGAATTCTAGATACTAATGGATCAGATAACTCCATCCCAATGGCCTACCTTACACTGGATCACCAACTACAGGTAACATGTTTCCTTGCTGAAAACTCCTTAACTTTTAGTCAGTACTCTTTTACTAAAAAGAATTTCTCTTTAGAGATGACAACTATGTTATTGGCCTGATTCACTTTTGAATAAAGTTACAATAAATTGCTTTTTGTTTTGGGTAATCAAATGAGAAATGTGTAGATTGATATGTTCTTATTTCATTATTCATTTTTGAGGGACTGTTTCATCTTTATTCACTACTATTTAGCATAATATTTTTATTCTTTAAGATCAGAACATTAAAAAATAGCCATTATGTGAGTTTCTTTATTATTTGACACACTCCGCAATCCATTCTGGTGTTAATGTTGGTTGAACATATAAATAAGAACAAGGTTCAGTGATTCTACATGTGATTATGTGAGCTATAAACATCTTTTGGTATAATACAAGTAATTTGGCGACCTGAAATTTAATACTCTTAGCTAAGAGAGCTTTGGTCATGGTACTGTGTAACAAAGAAAGTGTTAAAACAGCAAGTATAAATTTAAGTTCTGAGTTAACCCTGGCAAGAGTGTGCTGAGATTTTCTAGGACATGGTTTAACACTTATTTTTAAAAGCTTACTGGTTTGTGCAACCTGGTACTGGATAAATATATTACAGTCACAGTCCAACTAGCTAGATTAGATAATGAGATTTCATTTGATTATGTTTTAACATGTCTGATTTATTTTCAGCCACTAGCACCATGCCCAAACTCCAAAGAATCCATGGCTGTGTTTGAACAGCATTGTAAAATGGCCCAAGAATATATGAAAGTTCAAACAGAAATAGCATTACTATTGCAGAGAAAGTAAGTAAACTCTTCATCTACACTATCAATTTTCATTCATAGAGATTTTCAACATATCTCTGGAGATGTTAAAAATTTAGGTTAGGGAGCAGATAGGTGACTCAGTAGTTTGAGAACCAGGCCTAGAGATAAGATGTCCTAGATTTCAGTCTGGCCTTACATCTGTCCTAGCTATGTGTCCCTAGGCAAGGCACTTAACCCCTAGTTCCTAGCCCTTACTGCTCTTCTGCCTTGGAACCAGTGGAAGGTAAGGATTTTAAAATAAAATAAAATTTAGGTTAATATCTTTTTGCAAAAATGGAGATTGAAGTGTCTTCAGAATAAATAACTATATTCCTAACCTCAAACTCTCATTGAGATCCATATTCTAAAGTAAAAAGTTTGTAGAGGTCATTGTATCTATGTAAATGAGCCCTTTGGCTTGCTTATGTATATACCATTTTTACTACAATGGGAGATGCATCAGTGCTGTTGCAACTCTGTTTCCTGCATCTTATACTTTTAAAGTTAAAATACTACTAAAAGACATAAAAAAGTTTCCTCATGTAAGCATACTATTTCAAGTGTTCATACTTTTTGGGGGGGTTTTAAATTACTAGGATGATGAAGATAACTTTTGGGACCAGATTTGTGATTTTATTGCTTTAGGGAACTTATAGGGAGGAAATTACTTCTTCCAATGCAGATCAGCATTTGTACTGTGTTTTTATAGTCTTAAAAAGTTGTGTGTGACAGAGCTATCAAACACAAATAGAAACAGGAGCCAATAACTATACTAAAGGATCCCTGAGGACCCACAATGACTTAGAAAATTACATAATAACATTATCTATTTCTTTTTCTTAAATATTTCTAAATTTTAATCTGGTTTAAATCCTTCTCAGGAATGTTGAGGGCTACATATTGACCAGTGATGCTGAAAGGTTTAATAACAGCCCAGCAATCTGTGTGGGTCAGAGGCAAGATTTTTTAATATGGGTGTTCTGTCACTATGCCACACCATTTCTCCTTTATTATGTTATTTTTAAAACGTGTAATATTTGCAGAAATATTTTTAATTCTCCAGTATATATTTGGAAAAGTCTAATTATTCTGAAATTATAACATGCCCATACATATACTCATTCAACCTATATCAAGTTCTTTTGCCCTGTTTTTTTTGTTTTTTGTAATTCTTTTCCACTTAGACATTTCTAACTTTGCATTCCTCTTAGTCCTTAACTTCACCTCAGGAAATGCATGTTTTATCTTGGCCAAGTTGGGACTAGTGGTGATCACTAAAATAAGATCCCAGGGGAAGAAATAGTTCATGAAGAAATATTTTGAAAACATTTGTTAATTGTCTCTCAATTTCAGTATAGGAATGAACATGAAAACTAGAAGATACTGTCTTTATGGAGTAATTTGTTATGTTACTTATTATTTTGAAGACTGGGCCTCTAAATTTTGATAAATTACTATTATGTATACATTTATTATGAGCAGAGTATTGCCATTTGAAGGTGAAGTCAGATACAAGATGAACTGTTCTGGAAATTCAAGATATAAGACTATTATACTTGGTATTTATAATTTTGTTAACACTTTTTAAGTTACTATCTTAAGTAAATTTTTCATTTAATGAAAAAAATTTTGAGCAAAATTCTAAACAAGGAAAGCAAAATATTTTTCCAACTTTAAATACTTGATGTTTTTATTTCACAATCTTTTTTTAAACCCTTACTTTCTGACTTAGAATTGATATTAAGTATCAATTCCAAAGCAGAAGTAGTAGTAAAGAAGTAAGGACCTGACAATTAAGAGTTACATGACTTACCCAGGGTCACACAGCTAGGAAGAGACAGAGGCCACATTTGAACCCAGGACCTCTCACCTCTAGGTCCGCCTGACTCTATCTACTGAGCCACCTAGATGCCCCCGCATTATTTTGTTTGTTTGTTTTACTCAAGAATTTTATAGTTATTATTCACCCCACCCCCAAAGTCCAGTTTTGACATACTCATTTTTTTAAGTTAACACTAAGCCCCTCAATTTTAAAAGGTTTCAACAAAAACAAGCTCCCTAGGCTAGAGCTCTGCCAAGGTCTATGATTATCTTCTCTGAAAATATATACAGAATCAAGTAATATAATCCAAATGTATTCTTATGAGGGGCTTACATGTAATAATTCAAAGTATGCCCTGTGTTTTCAGCAAAGTGGTATATTCTAAAATAGGAAAGGGATTTATGTTAGATAGCATCTATTTCAATTAACTGGCTAGGGCTGTCTTATCTACATCTTTGGCTGAGCTGCATAGAGTTAAATGTGATTGTGACTTCATGGCATGAATGTCTAAGTAGAATTTGTATGATAAAACCATGTACCTTATTACCCTTACCTCCTGGTACCCTAAGAAATAACCTTTCCCTAGCCCATCTTTCCCTAACTAGATAAAAAAGTGAGGATAGGAGGTTGAAGGGGTAATCAGACATAATATTCCCTTTTTTGTTACTGTTTTCATTTTTGTTGTGCCTTTTATCATCTCTAAATCCTCTCATTTTAGGAGTGCAGTTATTTAAGAAAGGATTATATTATTTATGTACTTATTAGGACTATGAAATGATAAAATAGTTTTAGAAGATTCTTTCCATCCCACTACATTATAATTATATTATTTGAGTAGCATGCTTGATATATATAATAATGGACCAGAATTAAAGTTTTAATTGCTTGAGCTACCAGTTAGCAACAAATACTATATAAATTCTTCCTTCATAATTGGGATTTTATTATGTGGTATCCTTTTTAGGCAAGAACTAGTAGCAGAATTGGACCAGGATGAAAAAGACCAGCAAAATACATCTCGTCTGGTACAAGAACATAAAAAGCTTTTAGATGAAAATAAAAGTCTTTCTACATACTACCAGCAATGCAAAAAACAATTAGAGGTCATCAGAAGTCAGCAACAAAAACGGCAAGGCACTTCATGATTCCCTGGGACCTTGGATTTGAAAATTGCGCACAGAAAGACTTGGTTTTTTTGGGGGGTGGGGGGCATTAGTACTTATAATTCATGAGTGTTAGCTTCTTGATGTGTTCTGAATGCCTACTCCCTATATTTGCTGCATTTGTTACATCATTTATTTTCCTATTCTTCTGGTGGACATGCAGTTCAGCAATCCTGTTGAATAACATGGAACATCCATGACTTGAATAAGCAGCAGAACTCAACATTAAGGCAGATACAGTGAACCATGACTGCATGCTTATTGTGTTGAAGGCTAGCCTGACAGAAAGAGAAGGTGGGTTACAATGGCTGCTATATTGAAGATCTTCTTGGGTTTCATATTAGGATGTTACCTCAGTAAGAACAAAACAAAAACTTATATCATCTCAAACAAATTTAAAATATCATTTTTAGATAAAAAGAAGCATCATCCCAAGTTTAAAGATAAAGTACTGTCCAAAAATAATTGCAGAGACATTTGACCCTATAGGCATAGTGTAAAATGGAAGGCAATCTGTTACCAACACCTCTGCCTTAGTGATTTCCTTCCATAGTATTTTTGGAGGTAAGTAAGTAGCTTTTGCTTCATTTTAGAAAAGGAGCAGTTTAGCCTTGTCTTATTGAACTGTAATTTGATGGCGCTGCAGGAAGCAAAATGTTTCTCTTTTTAAAAATGTTTTTAATTCAATATGATTGTACGTATGCATGGGCTGAAACCATAGAACTTTTGTGCCTCTCATAGCTCTTGAACTAAAAAACCTAATCAAAACCATCCCATCCTAAATGATCATTCCTTCCACAGTAATCTTGGCTAGTTTTGTACTACATATTCAGAAAGCTATGGAAAAAGAAGCACAGATGCAATGTTGTTCTGGGTCAAAAGACTTGCACTTGATAAAAAAAAGGAATCTACCAAGTGAGGAACAAAAGGTAGAAGTAAAAGCAAACAGCATCAATTCAACAAGCTCTCTATGTTCCAAAGATGTGAGTGATGTCTGCTCCAAGCAAACCTATCCTAGAGCAAATGCCTTAAGAGGAAAGGAGCCACACTTCATCAGCTAGAAATGGAGAGTGAGAGAGAAAGAAAGAGAGAGAGTGAGTGAGTGTTTGAATGTGTGTCAGTCTGTCGTGCCCACAATCATGTAGATAGAAATAATTTTAAGGTAGAAACAAAAGATCATGGAACACTTAGAATTTTTATAGATAATGTCTCTTCAGCTGGCATCAGTCAGTCCAAGTGCATATGCTATTATTCTCAGATTTCTTAAAGCATTTGTATTTTCTGAGGAGAAAACTTTTAAAATAGCAGGTTGCTATGTCATCAAAATGCCCCAAAAAATAACTGAAACTTTTGTTGGAGTTGTTTAGTTGTTTGGCTATATTTCAAATGAGCCATTAGTCTGAAGAACCTTAATGTCAAAGCTGCTGATTAAAATTCGAGTCATAAAAATGACATTTTTTCCTTTCATTTTTTCTTCCCACTAAGTTTCTTGGTATGTGGGCTTGTGTGCACATGCATGTGTTCATGTGCAAAAGCATTTGTATATGTTTGAGAGAGAGAATAGGTATCATAAAGATGAAAAATGATTTGTTACTAAAAATTGTCATTTTTAGCTTAAATCTATTATCGGGAAGTCTCTGGAATCTAAAATTTCTCATTTTTTTTTTAAATAAAGGAAGGGTTATCATTCCCAAATAATTTGATTAGCTAGCTGAAACTGATATTGGGATCAACTTAAGGGCACACGTATTTATAGCAAAATGTAATTGGCGGAGAAAATAACTGTAGAAATATGAATAGCACAGTTATCCAAAGCATTGCTGCTTTCATACATCTGTCAGTCTGATGAAATGGACTCAGTCCATGATCAGTGATTTTTATAACATATTTCAAAGCATGATGCAGAGCAGCATGGATGTGAAGGCATGATTTCACCTGCATGGTTAATAATGACAGATGGCAGATCATATCTCAGGATATCAACTGGTTATTGCTGTATCACATCGCCACCCACGTTTAAAAGGGGAAATAGAATTTCTTTAGCTTATGTGAAGGTCATGCTAGTTTGAGGACATGGTACATAAATTAAATGGCCATTTAGAGCAGTTGCTTCTTTGTTTACAGTCAACTCATATTTTTAAGTACTGTAGTTTTCCTATACATTGAGTGAAATCCAACTTGTTTAGTTCTTAAATAGTTTGTATTGCCAGTCTAAAGTTGTGTGTTTATTTTTTGTCTTTGTTTTAACAAGGGAGTAGACAGTGCCTCATTATCCTTGGTCATGGGAGACAGGGATAGATGGCATGGATCATGTAAATCCCAATATAGTCCCCAAACTTTATGTTAACCAATTTCTTCACTACCCTCTCACTCCAAACTTCTAAATGGAATTTTATCAAGAAGCCAAATTTAATTCTACTTTTTACCTTCTTGCCTTGATCATCATAGATGAGTGGAGTTGAGAAGAAAGGAAGGCAAGAATTCTAGGTGGTGTACCAACTAAAGGATTAGACTTTGATTACTAAAAGTTGGCTCTACCTGTGTAACATTTGCCTACCATAAAATGACCTGTGAAGACAAATACTTTGTTCGTCTAAGATCTATGCAGTAGCAATGACTTTTTGAGTCACAAAAGTCAACCACCAGTATTTTCCTTTTGGCAACATTAGCATGTTCAAAACGCTTTTGTTATACAGTTGTTTACAAATGTTGTACTTGTCTTTTTTGTTTAAATATTTTGGCGTGTTGACTATTTTTCATTTTACTCTTATGTTCCTAATTAATCTTATCCTTCTCTATATTCATTGAGATGAAGTAATCTATTTTTCTTCTCTTCCTCACCCCACCTCTTTTTAAATTCTGACTTTCACATCCTTGTTTCTGCCCTAAAAAGTTGATGAATTCTACTTATATCATTCAGAATTTTTATGTAAAATATTGCATAATGCCATTATCCTTCTGTATTCTATGACTCTAACCCCCAAAAATGTTTTTTTAGATTTATTTTTTTTTTGATGAGAAATTGAAGATTGTAATTCAAAACTTGTATATAAAATGGCAAGTGATTTCATATGATAAAGGAATGAGCTATGTGGCTTTCTGCTGCAACATTGTAATTCCCTTACAAAAAAGCTAATAAAAACTGATCGTTTTCAGTATCCTTGTAATATCTTTATAGTTACTGTTTAGAAATGTTTTGATTTCTTGAGGAAATGAGGGGTTATTTGTATTGCCTATTCCAGATCAAGACAAATTATATCTTTTTAGTAACCTTTGTGAATCAGGAATAAATGATTTCCTGTTTTCTAGGTCTATAAGATGATTACTTTCCTAATGGGAAAATTGCTTTTCTCTGCCATCAGACTTCTTAACAAACTTTAGTCCTAATATTCATTCCATTTTCTCTTAATCCTCCCACCCGCCCCAGCCCCATCATACACACACACATTTATTTATTGTATCCATATCTGTCTCTTTGCTCTTTCCCCTCTACATTCTTACAAAGTCTTCCTCAGAGTGGCCTCTTGGCTATTGGGATAATGTCAATTCGTTTTCTATCAAGTATTTTAGTATATTGAACAACTGTGCCCTTCAGAATCACTTCAATCTTCCACAGTTGTTCTTTTAGGTGAAACTTTTTCCAATATCTTAAACACACTCACATCTGTGCCACTAAATTAACATATTGACCAAGAATAGCATGCATGTGCACTAAATGATAATGAAAGGCTGTAATTAAAAAACACTTTGATGACACCTTTATGTTTTTTCTCAAATATTCTCCTTTGTTTAAAAAAAGTCCAGGATTTTTAAAACAAATTCTTTTTAATCTTTATCATATTGAATCAATTTTTAAAAAACTAATGTCTCTAAAAGAAGACATTTTCCCCAAAAACTGCAGATGCTTTGACATGACCTGATAGTTCATATGGAAACTAGGCATTTCATAAATACCTGACATTATTTAAAATAATTTAGCCCTTGTTTCTATAAAGCATAGAGTCACAGCGTTTTCTGAGCATTTCCTTATTGGGAATCATTTCATCTATTGCTTCATTTTACGGGTGAGGAATTTGAGGTCCTAAGAGATTAAATACTTGATTTTTTGTAGGTCATTTAATTAATTACAGACTGGAGACTAGAACCCAGGACTCCTAACTCCCAGTGCAGGAGAAATTCTAAATACTTCACAGAGAGTCTTTTGCTTTTCTTGTACTACACAAAGGCTAGTTAAACTCCATCATCTTTAGTAAGATAAGTATGTACATCTGTGTTTTTTGACCATAAAAATATAAAGTTGGTGGTACAGTGCAAGTTTCCTAGTACAGAGTAATAAATTAATTCAACAAGTATATAAGTGTCTGTCCACTCTGTCCAGAGGTAGGGAGTTTCCAAAGTCAAATACAATAATATTTAATGGAACTTTAAGTCTTGTGGACAAAAACATAATTATAATGCATAATATTGTATTCAGTTATGTGTATAACATTTTTTAGAGTTTCAGAACAATGTCAAAATGAATAAGGAATGTTAAATAATGTATATAGGAACATAGAGCTGGAAGGGATATTTAAGTTTCATCTAGTCCAACTTCTTCATTCAACATTTGAAGAAGCAGACCCAGAAAGGTTGGTTTGTCCACATTAAGCTGGTGGTGTGAGCTCATTTGAATCCTTGTTTTCTGATTCCAGATCCAGTATTCTACTGCATCATGCATGCAGCCTCCTTTTGGTTGAATTGAAAAGATTGCTGATTCTCAGTTTGATTGCTTTTACTAATCATTACACCAGAGGTATCAAGCATGTAGCCCACATTATTCCCAAGTGCAGCCTGAACCAAATTTGGAGGCCACTGAAGAAAACTGGAAAATATTTAAATATATAAAATATAATAATGCAAAGGTATGTGGTTTTCTAAGTCCTGTGGCTGAAAGGATCTTTCTATATGGTTCCATGACCCCCCTTTCTGTTTTCTAATTCTACCCTGCTCTCACCTCATTCTGGGTCTTAAAAAAAAAGATTTATCATTAGCTATAGGGAAACCTTTTTGCCTAGCACCAGGACTGAGATGGCTCTTTACCCCAAGCCAACATCTGAAATTTGTTACCTTTCTGGCAATAATTTAACTTAGGGGAGCAGTTCCTTGAGTGTCTGTTTTTCTCATCCAGAGCAGAAAGGACTTCAGTTCCTTTTATCTAATCCTATTTTTCAGCCTCGCCAGCCTCTTTCTCAATGGCCTCTGCAGACTTGGTGAACTGAGACCCTGCCTAACCACACAGGACTTTCAAAATATTTTGTACATCATTCTTCAGTTAAGCATCATTGCAAAATGAGAACTCAGACATCATCTAAATCTGATGATATTTTATAATTTAAAGTAATGGAATGCAGTCTTTCTCCTCTAACTTTATGGTTGATGATATTGATGCCATATGCTAGCAGAATAGTTGCTTTGAAAGCGCCATGAAATTACCAAGCAAATAAATAGAAGAAAGAAAGAGAGAGAAAGGAAGGAAGAAGGAAAGAAAGAAAGAAGGGAGGAAGGAGGAAGGAAGGAAGAAAGAAAGAGAGAGAAAAAGAAAGAAAGAAAAAACAAAATCAAGCTTGCTATATTTATTTTTTTATATATAATATACTAAAAATTGCACAATAGATGTTAGTCACTTGACTTAGAAACCAATCTTCTCATTCCCCTGGCAGCACAGAAAATGAACAAATGGATTTTCCCACACAATAGGTTCATTTTCTGAGATACGAGAGCCTTTATGTAACACTATCATCAGTTTCTTAGAAAACAGCCTTGTAAAGTTATAAACAAAGCCACAAGTGATGGTCATGATGACAAAGATGAGGGTTTAAGAAGTAAGTGTTTCCTTGTGATTAGGCAGCAGTACAACTCTAATTTGCCTGACTCATCAATAATTGACAAACTTCCTACCACAAGAAGAGCAATTTTTCCTTCAGGTTGCCCTCGTTAGGTGAAAATCCCTTGTCAGCAAGCATGGCCATATTTTTGTGCCCTCGCCTTCCCAAGGAGGAAGGGTCTCTTCACCACTCCCCCCAGCTGTGTGACCTTGGGCAAGTCACTTGACCCCTACTGCCCACCCTTACCACTCCTGGGCCAAGAGCGGTCCCTAGCCCGGATGAAAAAGGAGGAGGGTTGGGCGTGGGGCTAGCAACCCCACCCTGTAAAAACTACATCTGCTAAAGAAACTGCAACCTAAAGTAGGGGCAGCTGGGCTAGCTCAGTGGATTGAGAGCCAGGCCTAGAGACTAAAAGGTCCTAGGTTCAAGTCCGGGCTCAGACACTTCCCAGCTGGGTGACCCTGAGTGACTGTGTGTCCCATTGCCTACTGGTTGTGGCCCTATGCTCCTAGAATGGAGTCCCAAGATAAAAAAAAAAAAAAAAAAAGATTTTACAGTACTAAGATGATAGCATTTTCTTTCATGTGTAAAGTTGCCCAAAGATATCATAAATAACTCAATCCATAGGAAGGTCTTCATGAAGCAGCAGCCCTGGTACAGAACCCTGGGACTCGGGAAGACCTAGGAAATTTTACTAAAGGCAGGGCTTGGAGAATCCAATGGACCCCTTCTGAAAATGTTTTTAAATGCATTAATTAAAACAGGATTCAAACTATATTGATATCATTATCAAAATTTGTTGTTTTTTTTTTAAAGTTCCTGGACTCCAGAGTAAGACCTCAATTGCAGAACAAAAGACCAGACCTTTATAGTGGTAGAGAGAATTTCCTCGCTCAGAGTCCCCTACAGCAGTGAAATCCCAGCTCTGTAAAAAATAGGGGGCTGGGGTTCGGGAGAGAGACCCTCCTGGATTTGTCTTGATGTACTCTGAGAAAAGTTAAGATTGCCAGTTAGGCCAACCCCAAAGGAAATCAAATGAAGTAAAAGTTGAAGCATTAAAATTATTCTCTTTATGGGGTTCAGACTTGTGATTTCAGCACCTAGAAGTTAACACATGGTCATATTTAATAAGAACTTTCAGAGGTAGCAATTGAAACCCAGGTCTAACTCCAAAGTCAGCTCTCAGATCTTGCAGCTTCCCAAGAGTGACATTTTAATTGACAAAATTTATTGTGATTTCTTAGTCCTTGACTCTTCTATAAAATTGTAACAATTAAAACAAAGATTTCCTTTTAAAAATATGTTAATGAAAAGGAGCACAAAATGATAGCACTAGAGTTTTCAGGAGCACAAAGTAATAACATTTAAGTTCTTGAAGAAAAGACAGAAGTCAGCAAGACAAAATGAACTTCAGGAAGCCATTTTAATAAACAGAATGTTTGTGTGAGAAATGTTATTGAAAGGAAGCACCAAGAAATAAAATGCAGATGGTAGCTTGTAATTACTCCAAGGTCACAGAGCTAATGAGCATCAGAGATGGGATTCTAACATAGGTCATCCAACTTCCAAATCAGTATTTGTTCCACTGTGCCATACTGTCTCATTGAATGGAATTTGCTTTGGAGATCAAAAATGTGGGTATTGGCACCCACATAAGCCATGTAATACAACGGAAAGAGCAGGCTTTATTCCCAACTCAGCAATGATCTGGGTATCAGCCAGTCAACAAGCATTTGTTGGTTTGATGATAGAGGCAATATGGCGTCACATAGGGGTTCTTTACCAGAGATTTAAGATCATTGGATAGCCACAGATAAATTTCAGAGTATCTATGAATTTAGATGCAGAAAAAAAAAAGATATCTTTATTTTCAGTAACTTCTACTGAAATTTAGAATTTCCTTCTATTTGAGAAGAGGTCCATGCCATACACAAAGGGGCAGAATCCTTGGAGTTGTAAAGTCATGGAATAAGAGTCACACAGGATGGACAGGCATAGATGGATTGTTAGATATGTTATTGGAGGAAGTGCCTACAAGAATAAAATCAAAGACCCATTAGAGTACTATAGTGATAAACACTGAAAGAAGCAATACAAAAAACTGGAATCCCTTTACAGGGAAGTCTTTTAAAAATAACAAGCCATTTCTCTTGGGTCATTTGAAGTCATTCACCCATATGGAGATAGAGTTGAATTCATTGATTATGTTTTTGCAGCAATATACCTGAGGCTACTATTAATGCCTTACTCAAGATGCTACCTCACTCCTATTTTGTGACATATGGAAAGGCTAGTGAAAATTCTGAAGCCTGATAACATTCATGTTGAAGTGAACTGAATTATTTTGTTTTTATCTTGGGATGAATCCAAAAGGGAAGTCTTCTCTATAGCATGTCAACAGCCAATACCAGAAGCCCCAGAAACCAGAATTGAAATTGGTTGTTGCTAATTCAAGCCACTTTTTATTAAAGATCTCTGATTGTTACACCAAGATTCATGTTTACTTAAGGTCCAACTAGAAATCAAGAGTATAGGTAATCAACTTTTTTTTTCCCTTTGCTCTTAAAAAAAAAATAGGCTAGTACTTATGTTGGTTTTGCAGTCTTAAAAGTTCTAGTATTACAGCTATAATTGTACCTTTGAGCTTCATTTAGCATCTAAATAACCTGATAGTGTAAATAATGACCTAACCTCGAAATGACAAATACCTCTGTAGTCCCCAAAGGTGAGACTCAGGACAAGTGCTATTTTAAAGACTGTCCCCTGAATAACCAAGGGCCAGTTTCATCTCAATTAACTTCATGAACTCTGGCCCCCACACTGAAATAAAGGCTATGATTTGGCAAAAATATTTAGTATTCTGGAGATTTTTTTCCCACTTTATTTTTGTTTGTGAAATAAACTGACTTCTATCCTGCTGGCATAAGGTGGCTACCCTGGGCTGTTCAAAGTGAAGTCAATGAAGTACAGTCTTTGCCAGGTCCTACCAAACCAGAAAGGTTTCAAGTATCAGCCCAGCAATAGACTGTGCATCTGTTTCTAAGAACCAGCCAAGCTAAGTTTGGAGATGCTGACTGGCCACCAAGAATTAGCCACTGGTAGCTGAGTGTGTTGTTTTTGCTTGGATTTTGTTTTTTTTTTGGGGGGGGGAAGAGTCAATAACTCATTACACAATCTACTAAAGAAGCTTGTATTGGTAGAGGGAGCACCCATCCTTTTCCCCCCATGAATTGTTTCATTGAACCTTCAATTATTGAAGGATAAGCACAAGAGAAGATGAACAGGATTCAGAAACTTGGCAAATTCTTACAAAACTGATTGTGACAAGCATTTTGGCTGTCTTCTAAGTATCTACCTTGGTGGAGCCTGACAATACACTTTGAAAAATGTGAATTTAAACAGGCAAAGGTCCTGATCATCATGCTATTGAGGTCCAGAAAAATTTCCCTAAAGTGATGGAAGTAATAACCAACAGAAATGGGATTTGGACATAGTTCTGACTCCAGAGTTGGGGAACAAACACTGATTAAGTGCCTACTATGTGCAAGGCACTGTGCTAAACGCTGGACTACAATGAAGAAGGAAAAAGAGTCCTTGCTTTCGAGGAACTTGTCCAATAGGGAATACAATATGCAAACAAGTCGGTACAAAGAAGATATAGACAGCAAATTGGAGGTAATTGCAGAGGGAAGCCACTAGCATTGAGAGGAATCGGGAAAAACTGCTCCAGAAGATGAGATTTTGGTTGGGAACTGAAGGAAACCAGAGAGGACAGTATTTGAAGATAAGAAAACAGCATTCCAGGGATGGGGGACAGCTAGGGAAAAGGCACCAAGTCTTGTGATGAACTGTCTCATTCAAGGAATAGTAAAGAGGCCAGTGTCACTGGATCACTTAGTGGGGAAGGATAGGGGAGAAGAGGTGGTAGAGTAAGGTCTAAGAAGACTAGAAAGGTAAGGGGGACAGAGTACGAATGATTGGCTTTGAATGCCAAACATAGTTTCATTCTACTGTACCTCACTGTCTCATTATTAAATGGATGCAAAGAAAAGGCAAAGGAGTTTAGCTCAGAAGGGAAGGAGAAATATAGGGCAAGAGCTAGTAAGAATGGTAAGAACAAATGAAGGTTTTGTTTTTTAAGGATGGAGGAAATATGGGCATTTATCTTGGCATCAGGGAAGGAACTTAGAGATAAGGAGAGATTAAAGATTAGAGAGTGGGTTGATAATAGGAGCAATCTGTTTGAAAGATTGGAGGAAATGGTATCAAGAGTACATATAAAAAAGTTTGCAAAAGGAAGGGTAATTTTGTCATTAAAGTCTAGAGTGAAGGATAAAATATTGGGAGATACCAGAAGCACACAAGATAAGAAGAGAAGAGGAGTTTCTTGGCAAATGGACTCAACTTTTTCTGTGACTTAATAAGGCAAGTGCCTCAACTGAGTGAAAAGGGAAAGAGTATCATGGCAGACTTGAGGAAAGAGGTTTAGAATAACCTCTGTGGTTAGTGAGTAAGCAAAAAAGGTGTAGAATTGCCTTACTTCAGTGAAGATCCAACAGAAAGGAAAGATTTTAAAGTAAAGTTAATAATGAACCCAGTCAGTGCGATTTTATGACTTCCTCCATTTCTACTCAAGAATATATAAGTAGGAATGGAGGTAGTAGATAGTGGGAGTAATCCAAGACTGGGGTATGGTAAAACATGATCAGCTAAAGGAAAAGCAGATGAGATTTTAAAAAGTAGAAGCTAGCATAAAGGTGACCTGGTTCACTAAGTGGTCAAGACTGGGAAAACTGGTGAGCCTAGCCAATGCAGGAATAATGGCCTTCTGAAAGGGATTGGAGGACACAATGAGGAAAAAAATCGAATCAGAGGTCCTGAGAAAAGGGTAGAAAGATAAAATATTTGACAAGATAAAGGAATTCCATATTTCTCTAACATGGAAGTAGAATGCTTGCACATATCAAGATTAAGGATTATAAACCACTCCTGTATATAGCCAAAGTCGAATGGAAAAGTATTCTAACGTTGTTTTCTTATCTGAGAAGTAAAGATCATAGAAACAAGCAAGATGAATGTTAAGATTCCTTTCAGGTCTAACCTGCTATGTGATTCCTAAACATATTAATTTTTTCTCCCTCATTCTCTGTCTGAACACCAATTTATTCCACAATTGTAGAGGAATACCAGCCCAAATGCAAGCCATTGCCAGGTATAAACTATCTCCAAAATGAAGTACTTCAAATACTTCCCTGGTTTCCTTCCTGAAAGAAAAATATAGGTTTAACCCTATGTTAACCTCTTCTATTATTTTTGTATCCAGTATAAAACAATGACAATTATCTTCTAGTTTGGGGAGAGGTTGTGGGGAATAATTAGAAGGGGAAGAGGGGAACACTTGAGCCTCCATTTGCTTCAATACTTATGGAATTAAAGACTAGGAAAGGGTGTGTTTTAAAAGATAGTTGATAAAATGGAATGGAACACTATAGTGTCAATTCAGTAGGAGAAGAGTTCTCAATTCCCTGAGTTGAATTTTTCAAAATATAAATATAAGAAAGGCAATATTGGGGGCATACAACTAAGTAGCAGAATGGATAGAGCACCAAGCCTGGAGGATCTAGGTTCAAATGTGACTTCAGACACTGACTTTTAGCTATACAGTCCTGGACAAGTCACAACTCCAGTAGACTAGCCCTTGCCATTTTTATCTTAGAATTGATGGAAGGAAGGAAAGATGGAAAGGAGGTAAGGAAGGAAGGAAGGATGGAAAGTAGGGAGGAAGGTAAGGAAGGAAGAAAGGAAGCAAGAAAGGAGGGAGGGAATGAGGAAGGAAGGGAAGAAAGGAAGGGAGGAATGATGGAAGAAAAGAAGGAAAGATAGAATGAAGGAAATGGGAAGGATGGAAGGATAAAAGGAATGGAGGAAGGTAAGGAAAGATGGAAAGGAGGTAAGGAAGGAAGGGAGGATGGAAGGTAAGGAAGCAAGAAAGGAAAGGAGGAAGGGAGGAAGGATGGAAGAAAGGAAGGAAGGATGGAATAAAGGAAGTGGGAAGGATGTAAGAAATGGAGGAAGGTAAGGAAAGATGGAAGGTAGGTAAGAAAGGAAGGGAAGAAGGTAAGGATGGAAGGGAGGTAAGGAAAGAAGAATGGAAGGAAGGGAGGAAGGTGAAGGATGGAAAAAAGGAAAGATGGAAAGAAGAAAGGAAGGTAAGGAAGGATGGAAGGAAGGGAGGAAAGTAAGAAAGGTAAAGAAGGATGGAAGGGAGGAAGGTAAGGAAGGAAAAATGGAAGACAATGTTGAATAGTAGGCATAACTGGTCCCAGAGGTAGGAAAATGAAGGTTCAAGTTGTATCTCTAACACATGTTGGCTGTGTGGCCTTGGGCAAGCCACTTAAACCTCTCAGGATCCCAGGCACTGAGTATGTAAGAGTATAAGATGCAATGTGTATCTTCATTGCTGGAGTTCCCTCCACTGATGAAAGCACAAGGAGAAAGAGAGACAGAAAGAACTAGAGACAGAGAAAATATTATTTTATGGCCTTTCGAAAATTTTGTGTTGATTTAGGAAAGGGTAAATTACCAGTGATGAGGCTTACAGAAAGTAATCCTTCCTTTCAGTTCTAATGAATGACCTCCAGGAGAATAGTTCTGATCTTGGATTTGGGCCAGTGGAACAGCATCTCTCCATAGGGGCCATATTTGTACAATCAGCACAATAGACAAGGTCTTTCTCAGAAAGCAATCCCTGTTCCCAAACCCAGCACATGACCCAATATGGGTTTTATTATATTCAACCTGAGGGAAAGCAGGGAGAAACAGCTGCCTCCAAACACAAGTAGAAATGGAACATAATATTGTAATCACCATAAATTGTAGTGATTATTTGTGTAAAACCATAAACGTACACTATGGCTAAATGAGTCATTTACTGAATATCCTTTCAGTTATTAACTTGGCATAAATACTAATCCCTGAAGATTAAGTTGAACACTAATCACTCGGAGCATTGGAGGACCTTTTGTGATCCAGTGGCTGGTATTTACATATGGTAATTTCCCCCGTGGCAACTGAGGAGGCCTGATCCGTGCTATGTAAGCAGTAACACATGCTGTAATAAGAAATGAGTTTTTCATCTTTTTCCCCAAGCCCTCCTCCCTCTTCACTCCCAATTGGGGCTTAATTAAAACTCCTCAGTACTTGGCTCTGTTTAACCGGACACAGGAGCCCTGAAATGCTGACACGATCCCCAGATTTCACCTGCTAGGTCAGCTCATTAAGGGTTGTAATTCTACAGCTGGGTCCATGGTGACCAAACTACAGGTTCTTGGGTAAGAGAAACAACCTCTCATCTGAGGGACTAAGCCTCGTTAAGTCCAGCAACAGTCTGACCCATTTAGTTTTCAGTATTGCAGGTGCCTCACATTTCTCCCCACCTAGTGTTGAGTCAGATATTTCAATAATGGGCTCCGCTCCACCTTTGAATCTTCTTTCCTGGATTTTTTTTAAGACAGTCTTCCATCTTACTCAGGCTGGAAGTGTAAGGACTACTTCTGGGTCCCCAGCACTACTGATCAGTATAGGAGTTTATTTTATTTCCTAGTCGAGTTTGCCGCCCCCACACGCCCTTAGACAACCTTCAGTTCTCTAGCTCCTCATCATCTTGATTCTACACTTCATTCAGACCCTGAATTGCATAATCTAAGGTACCCCAGAACTCCCAAATTCAAAAGATCTGCCCATATCAATGGTAGTTGCGATAACAAGTGTATCCTACCATGCCTATCTTCATCCTTGACTTTCCATCGTTCCTTCCTTGTAAATCCTCAGCCTTGGATTTTTCTGTTTCCTCAACTTTTACTCCTAGACTTTTAGCTACAACTAAAGGAAGTCATCAAACCTCGAGGATTAATTTAGATGAAAATTGATGCTATCTAATCTTAAGTATCCCCTCCTGAGTATCTTGTAGTCCTGTTCATCTTTTATTGGCTCACTATAATACAATGATGCTTTCAGACTTCCTCTTCACTCCTCAAGTCCTAATTTGAACCCCATCTCTTATTTCTCAGGAAATGGACTTCACTCCTAAAATATTGATGTCATTGAAGTAAGCTTTCCCAACTTTCCTATTTCTCTAAAATTCTCAATTTGAAAGAATCACAAAATTTTAGAATCTGAAGGAATGTCAATAGCCATCTGGTACAACCCACACAGGAAAGCAATTACAACAATAACATACCTAAAACTCTGAAGACCTCCACTGAAGAGGAACACAACTTCCCAAAGCAGCCCATTTCCTACTTTTAGACAGCTTTCATTGTTGGACAGTTTTTTTCTGACATCAAGTCTAGATGCGCCTTTTTGTAACTTCCACACCGAGCTTCTGGTTCTCCCTTCTAGGGTCAAACAGACCAAATTTAATCCCCCTTCCATGTGATAATCCTTTAAATAATTGAGCACTATTTTTACATGTTGCTTCCACGGTCTTCTCTTCTCTAGATTAAACATCCCAACTTTCTTCAACTAATCTTTCATTTCTTGTTCATATAACTAACAAAAGGAAGGATAAGGCACTTTTTCTCCAGCCTGACTAACTTTCAAAATACCATTACCACCACTAAAGAAAAATTATGCTCCAGAGGTAGAGAAATTTCAACTGTTTCCAGAGGCCATGAAAACAATACACTCAACAAACTAATAATATTTTGGTTTAACACTAGAGAATGCTAACTCTTTAATAGCACTCAGACCTCCTCCCCTCCCCAGGGTACCCAAACTGACTCACTGGCTTGTGCTTTGGGACCCATTGAGAGATTGTACTCCTGCTTTAGGCTCTTCCAGCATTCCCCAGTCCCTACTCTTTTCCCTATTATCCTGTTACAATAAGAAGCAGACATCAACTGTAGCCAGAAAGAGGAAGTGGGGAGTGAAGAGACTATATTTCTAGGTTAAGAATCAGAGGCAGTTGGCAGTTGAAATTTTGCATGGAATACCCCTTCCACCCTTCCTCCAAACCCACAAAAATAGCAGACTTTCATTCAACCCAGCCAGAGAACTACAGAGGAGAAAGAATTGAGAAAATGGGCCAGAATATAGGACTGAACTGAGGCTAAAGAAAAGAGAATTGCAAAGCAGCTAGGGCCAGTTCTATACTCTTGAGAAGCTGTTTGGTATGTACTAAGTAGGAATGGAAAGATTTTCTTGTTCCTGGAGAGCCCAATTAAGAATAGATAACATACATTTGTAGTTGACCCAATAAATGTTTTTTTTTTTTAAAAAAAACATCATCTAGATCAGTGATTACCAAAGTGGGCGCCACTGCCCCCTGGTGGGTGCTGCAGTGATGACCACAGGTGCATTTATCTTTCCTATCAATTGCTATTAAAATTTTTAAAAAATTAATTTCCAGGGAGCACTAAGTAATATTTTTTTCTGGAAAGGGGGCGGTAGGACAAAAAAGTTTGGGAACCACTGATCTAGATAGATAATTTTTAACAAAAGTTAAAAGGAAATTCCCTAAAATGGGAGTAAACTGAGACAGCTTTCAGACCCAGCCCAAGGTAAATCCCCCATTAAAGGAAAAGGGATCACAAAGTATATGACAGAGAAGGGGGAAATATAGGACTAAAACCATCAAAAATCTCAAAAAGAGAGGTGGAACACAAAAGAAGGTACACAGACCTATCTGATCTCTACCATATTATCCCCAAAAAACTATGACATAATACCTCAGAATGAATTCTGGAGCAGCATAACCCACAAAAAGACAGGGTGAAGTGATTTTTCAGCCAAAAACAACTTGAAAGGCCAGCATGAGGGATATAATACATCAGGGTGGAAGTGAAACACAGCATGCCAACCACAGCAATGGGCACAGGAGCAAAGGCTACCAGAGATCTAAGCCACTGAAAATAAGAGGTTGGACAAGTGCTCAGAAGGAGATTGCAAGGGTCCCTTTGCTGGCTCTGAGTGAAAAACTCTTGTCGTATTGCCCATACTCAGATCCAGGTCTCAGTCCTTGGGTGAAGTTTCAGCATGAAGAAGATCTTCAGCATATACCAGACTTGCAGCCACAGGGGATCAGGGGACCCTGGTCACAGTTCCAATGGGATAGAAGAGTGCTAGGGGTTACTCACAGACTAGAGCACAGGTTAAGAGAATATTCAACACACCTCACATGATACCATCTTGGAAGAACTGAAAGCAGATAGATCTTCATTGCCAGCTCTGAAGCAGCTGTACAAAGAATCTGAAGTTTGGAACTCTCTTCACTACAGTTAAAGAACTCAACTTTAACAGTTTTTTAAGTTAAATGAAAAGAAAATGCTGAAAAATAAGCTAACAGCAAAAAAAAGAAACAATATAGAAAGTTATTCTAATGACAGAGAAGACCAAAACAAACTCAGAAACAGATGACAAAGTCAATATTGCTGCATCCAAAACCTCCCAGAAAAATATGAATTGCTCTCAAGCTCAAAAAGGATTAATGGAGGAACTCAAAAAGGATTTTAATAATATCTTAAATAAGATATTAATATAATAATGTTATATTAATTAGTTTAACTAAAATGTTTAAATCTTATTAATATTAATAATAATAACCTTAAATAAGAGAGGTAGAAGAAAAGTTGAGAAAAGAAAGGAGAGTGATTCATGAAAATCATAGGGAAAGAGTCAACTGTTTGATAAAGGAAGCACAAAAGATACTGAAGAAGTTAATATCTTAAGAAACAGATAGGCCAATTGGTAAGAGAGGCACAAAAATCCAATGAAGAGAAAAGCTTTTTAAAAAGCAGAACTGACCAAATGGAAAAATATATACAAAAATGCACTGAAGAGAAGAACGTCATAAAAAGCAGAATTGGCCATATGGGAAAAAGAGGTACAAAAATGCACTGAGGAAAAGAACTCTTTATAAAGTACATTTAACCAAATGAAGAAGGACGTACAAAAGCTCACTCAAGAAAATCATGTCTTAAAAATTAGAAGTGGGTAAAAGTGGAAGCTAATGGCTCCATGAGACATAAAGAAACAATCAAGCAAAGTCAAAAGAATGAAAGAATTTAAAAAAAATGTGAAATATCTCTTTGGAAAAAACAATTGACTTGGAAAATAAATACAGGAAAGATAATGCAAGAATTATTGGACTAGCTGAAACACATGATAAAAAAAAGGAATTAGACATTATCTTTCAAGCAATTATCAAGGTAAACTGCCCTGATATTCTAGAACCTGCAAACAAAATAGAAACTGAAAGAATCCACTTATTACCTCCTGAAAAGAGACCCCAAAAATAAAACTCCTAAGAATATTGTAGCCAAATTCCAGAAGTCTCAGCTCAAGGAGAAAATATTGCAAATAGCCAAAAATAAACAATTAAGTTAACATGAAGCCACAATCAGGATAGCGCAAGATTTAGCAGCTTCTATCTTAAAGGACTGGAAGACCTTGAATTTGATATTCCAGAGGGCAAAGGAGCTATGACTTCAACCAAAAATGACTTACCCAGCAAAACTGAATATAATACTTTGGGGGGAAAATAGATATTCATTGAAATAGAGGACTTTCAGACACCCCTGAAGAAAAGACTAGAGTTTAATGGAAGATTTAACTCTCAAAATTAAAATTTAAGGGAAGCATAAAAAGGTAAACAGTAAAGAGAAATCAAAAGACACTCAATAATGTTAAACTATATATCCCTACATGGGGTGATGAATCTTGTAATGCCAAAGAATTTTGTCATATTAAGGCAATTAGAAGGAGCATACATAAACAGAGGGCAAGAATGTGAGTTGAATACACACATACATATGTATCTTTCGTTTTTTCCATTTTCAGTTCATTCTCTGGAGGTGACATTCAAAATTTGTTTTTCAATTATTACATCTGTAGCTGTGTTTCATGCTCTCTTGTTTCTTCTCATTTTGTTGTTCATTATTCCATGTAGTTCTTTCCAAATTAAAAAAAAATTAACCTGCTCATTGTTTCTTATGGAACAGTAGTATTCTATCACCATCATATACCATAATTTGTTTAGCCATTCTGCAATTGATGGGCATCTCTTCAGTTTTCAATTCTTTGCCACCACTAAGAGAACTGCTATAAATATTTTAGAACATATATGTTCTTTTCCTTTTTCTTCTGATTTCCTTGAGAAATAGATCCAGAAATGGTTTCTGGATCTAAGGGTACACACAGTTTTGTAACTCTCTGAGTATAATTCCAGATTGCTCTTCAAAAGAGTTGGATCAGTTCACAGTTCCACCATCAGTTTATTAATGTACCTTTTCCCCACATCTCCTCCCTTTGTCATTTTCTTTTTTTTTCTTTGCCATTTTAGCCAATCTGATGAATGTGAGTTAGCTCAGAATTATTTTGTTTTGCATTTCTCTAATAAGTAGTAATTTAGAGTATTTTTTCATACACTATGCATAGCTTTGATTTCTTCATCTAAAAATTTTTTTCATATCTATTGCCCCTTTATCAAAATTGAGGGAAAGCTCCTAGTCTTATAAATTTGACAGAATTTTTTGTATATTTTAGATTTGAGCTCTCTATCCAAGAAGCTGTCTTATAAAAATTTTCCCCAATATTCTGCTTTCCTTCTAATCTTTGCAACATTTGTTTTAATTGCAAAACCTTTTTAATTTAATATACTTAGTTTTGTCCATGTTATATCTCACGATGTTCTCCATTCTCTTGTTTATTCAAAAATCCCTCTTCTCTCCAACTAATTAAATTTTACATGACAAAAATGAACCAATACTTGATTAATCAGAGAGGGAGAAATAAGTATTTTGAGAGAAATTAGAGGAACTAACAGAATAACAGAATTTATGATCTGAACAGCAGAAATAAACAACATAATAGAAAAACAAATTCTTGTCCAAAAAAGCTAAAGAGAGAATGGGAATATGAATACACTGAAGTGAAGGGCAATCTGTTAGAAGAGAAACAATTAAAATATCTTATGCTATGTTTTGCATAATTTTATATGTATAACAAGTATCATATTTATTGTATTCTCAATGAGTAGGGGAGACTAATGAAGGGAGGGAGAGAAATTGGAACTTAAATTTTTAAAATTAATTTTTAAAAATAATTTATGACCTCTCTGCAAGCAAAACAAATTGATCTTGAAGACAGGATCTGTAGAAACAAATGAAGGGCCATAAGCCTTCCAGAAGAATATGAAATTCAAAAAAACCTGAATACCATAATGGAAGAAATAATGCAAGGAAACTGTCTAAAACCTGGTAATACAGAAAGCAAAGCACCAATTGCAAAAACAGACAGATCTCAAAAAACAAATGAGCAAAAAAAAAATCTATGCTTCAAACTCCAAGATACATTTTGGATAAATTTAACAATGACAAAAAACAAATTCTGCAAGTCACCATGAGAATATCTTCACCTGCAAAAGAAAGGAAATTTTAAAAATGCAAGACTATTCGACATTCACTAAAAACCAGAATAAGGAATGGAATAATGTATCCTGAAAAACAAAGGAGATTAAGATGCAATCCAAAATGGCATGCTATACATACATGAACTGGTCATATAAGAAAAATGATGGATATTCAGGAAAAAAAGCCTCTGAAGTACCCCTTTAAAATATACAAGAGTAAATTATTTGACTAGGAAACCCTCTAAACAACAAAAATACAAAACAAAATAAATGAATACAAATACCAAGTACAAGGTCTAAAATAAATAAGCTCATCTTTGTGAAAAGAAAAAAACTTGAAAGGATTAAAAGCAACAGTAACTATAGCAACAGAGAGACCATTAAGAAATTCTCTTTCCTTCAACTGATTTTTACCTGAATAGAATCATAACTTTCACTCTCCTGGTTGCCCTTGTCCAGGTGATTTCCAGCTTACTATTTTTCATCCTAAACCATCACAGCTACAAGTGAACACAGTATTCCAGATTTGGTCTGGCCTCACCAAAGAAAAGTATAGCAGGACCATCACTTCTTATTCCCCAAAGCTGTATCTTAACGTAACTTAAGATCACACTTTTTGACTGTCATATCATGCTGCTGATTCATATTTATCTCACATTTAGTTAAAACTCACAAATAATTTTCAAACTCCTTTCTTACCACGCCTCTACCAGTGTCTCCTTGTGAAGTGTAACTTGCTCAAACCACCTTAATGTAACTAGATGAAGTTTTTTTGTTTTGTTTTTTAATTAATTTGATTTTCCCTATTGCATGTAAAAACAGTTTCTAACATTATTCAAAGAATATTGAATCTCAAATTCTTTCACTCCCTCCTTCCCCCCAATCCCCATTCCCCTTGAGATGGTAAGCAACCTCATATAGGTTTTATATGTTCAATCATGTAAAACATTTTCCCAAATAATCCTTTTGTGGAAGGAATGTCAAATAGAAAAAAAAATTAAGAAAGTGAAAGTTTACTTTGGTCTGGATTCAGACTCAGTTCTTTTTCTCTGAAAGTAGATGTTTGTTTTTTATCATGAGTCTTTTGAGATAGTTTGGGATCATTGTATTACAGATGAAAGCTAAGTTATTCACAATTGTTCATTGTACTGTATTCCTGTCACTGTACAATGCTCTCCTGGTTCTACTTATTTCACTCAGCTTCATCAAAAAGTAAGTCTTCCCAGGTTTTTCTGAACTCCTCTGCTTGTCAACTCTTACAGCACAAAAATGTTCCATTACAATCATATACTATAACTTACTCAGCCATTCCCCAATTGATGGGTATCCCCTTGCTTTTCAGATATTTGCCCCCTAAAAAGAGGAAGTTTTTAAAACCATTTATTGGGTCCACTACAGATGTATCCTATCTAATCTCAACTGGCTCCTCACTGAAACAAAGGAATCTTTAGTCATTTAATTAATTATTTCATTCATCACAAGGGCTGTTCCAAACTCTTTCTTCTTTCAAGCTTTTAATGACACTCTCCTTCAACTCTCTTCCTCCCTCTCTCACCTACTTCACTGAAAAAATTTGAGTCACTTTGTCAAGACTCTTTGCTAAATCACTTTGCTAATCCTCTCATCTTCTCATCTCAGATCCTTCTAATATCATTCCCCTTTATCTTCTCCTTCATTCCAGTCTCTAATGATGAAGTAACTTTCTTGCAAAAGCCAGTTCCTTTATATGCACTCTTACTCTTGATTTCCTTCCTTCTACTCTTCCCTAACAGAATCCCCCCACTATCAAACCACTCTTTAATTTTCAATGTTTCCCTCTTTATAGGTTCCTTCCCTGCTGCCTACATGTCTATCTCTTAAAAAAAAATCCCTCACAATCCTGCCATCCCTTTTAGCTCTAGTCCTGTATCTCTCTAAACTTTTTGAGCTAAACTCTTTTTAAAAGCCACCAAAGTACATCCACTTCTTATTCTTTTCCGACCTTTACAACCTAAGCACCTTGTCATGGATGCTTTTTCTTCTCTGGGTTTTTTTTTTTTCAACCCTTACCTTCCATACTAGACTCCATATTGGTTCCAACACAGAAGAGTGGTAAGGGCTAGGCAATGGGGGTTAGGTGACTTGTCTACCTATCTCATTGCTCTTTCTATGTCTCATTTTTCTGGACTGTCTCATCCATGATCTACCCATTAACCATGGCTATCCCCTAAGGCTCTGTTCTGGATTCCCTTTTGGCTTCTCTCTATTCTACATCCTGGGACCATGCTTCTTCACTCTTCACTACCTTCATGAAGATGATTACTATGTCAAAATTCAGCCCGTGTCTTTTTCCAAAGCTCTAGTCCCTCCTCACCAGATGCCTATTAGACATTTCAAACTCAGTGCCCCAAAGGGATCCCAAACTCATTATGTCTAAAACAGAATTCATTAAATATTACTGAAAATCTAACCATTTCCTAAACTTCCTTATTACTTTTATTTATTAAAAACCTGAAAATTTTGTGAATATAAATAGTTTCACTGATACAAATGCGAAGAAGGATCATGTTAAGATCTTAGAACTGAAAGGCAATCTGGTCCCCCGGTTTATTCACATATCGCTGTTTTAATATTTATAAAGGTAAAAACTTCAAAATGACAAATTACATGATTATTTGAGGACTGAGATATGACTTTTAAAGTACTGTCAACATCTTAGGGGAAATTTTGTGAGTTGGCATTTATTATTTAAGACCCTTTCTGTAAAATGGGGATAATAATAGCACTTAACTCCCAGGGTTGTTTTGAGGATAAAATGAAGTCATTTTTATAACACACTTACTTGTGCCTACTACATGATACATTACAATATAATTGTTAACTACTATAATTATTAGAAATGATGATAATAACAATAATTGACATTGCTCTATAAATGAAGTACAATGGAAATCCTTGGGGCAAGCCCTACTAGACAGTGGCATAAAGTGCCCAGAGGGGATACTTTATTTTTTTATTTATTTTAATTTTTTTTAACCCTTACCTTCGGTCAATACTGTGTATTGGCTCTAAGGCAGAAGAGTGATAAGGGCTAGGCAATGGGGGTTAAGTGACTTGCCCAAGGTCACACAGCTGGGAAGTGTCTGAGGCCAGATTTGAACCAGGACTATCTAGGCCTGGTTCTCAATCCACTGAGCTATCCAGCTGCTAAAGGGGGATACTTTAGAATGGATAGCTTGGAAGTTTTGATAGCCTGAAGAATACAGAGAAAAGAGATAGAGTAGATAATTATAGGAATCACGAATCAGAGAATGAAAAAACAGAAAGAGAAGATGGATAATGAAGAGAGAGAAAGCCTTTATGTAAAGGGGCAAGAAAGGAAATGAAATTTTAAAACCAAGAAAGAGGACTAGCTGAAAGGAAGTAGAGGAAGAGGGGAGAATATCAATGAGAAGATGGGATTAGGGGGGGAGGGCAGGAAAGCCAGTGGGAACAGCTATCTTTAAAAAAATTAGAGTAACTGAAGGAACATAATATTGTGTTTACAGGAGAAGAGGGAATATGAAACCAAAAAGCTGCTACACAGACAATATTAATGCATTTAGGATAAGAAGGAAAGTGATCAAATGAGGAAAAATCATTGCATCAGATTTCTCTAAGTGTTTGGTAACCATGATATCCAAATAATAAATATAACTATAAAACTAACAACCATTCCCCAATAGTTAATGATCAAAGGATATGAACAGTTCTCAACACAAGGAATGCAAAGCATTTACAACCACATGAAAGAATATTCCATATCAGTAATAATAAGAAATGCAAATCAGACAACCCAGACACTTCTTTTCAAACTCTGCAAACTGGCAAAGATGACCTCAAAAAATGTCACAACATTCAGTGTTAGGGAAGTTGAAGAAGGAGAGGCACACTTATACTCCATAGATTATAAAAATGAAAATAAGAAAAATAATCAGAAATGGCTGACAGTTATATATTTTAAGGTTTTCAAAGTGATTTCCCCATGTTATCTCACTGGAGTCTCATAACAACTCTTTAGGTATTGTTATTTCCTAATCCTAGACCTAATCTCAGTAGAGAGATTAACTGACTTTCCAGGGAGGTATTCTATATAATGGCCCTAGAATTCCAAAGCAGATCCATGATGCCAAATCTATTGGGAAAAGTGCTCTGGAAATCTTAAAGCATTATCCAAATGTGAGCTATGATTAAGACATTATAAATGTGTGCGTGTGTGTGTATGTATGTATATTCTTTGATACATGCATTATACTGGCAAATTTACATTACTATTATAATTCTACCAGTAGGTGGTTGTAGCCAACTACAAATCTTGCACAGACTAGAAAAAAAAATCAATTTGTCATAGCAGGAAGCTGGAAAAGCCCAATAGCCAATACAGACAATTTAAAATCTTTGCCCACTGAAACTTTTCATTCTCCAGACAAACTGATGAGGAAGCATCTTACATATGATGCTGTGTTCAAAACTCACCTAAACTTTAAAATTGCCAAAAGGCAGTGACTCAATTAAAAAAAAAAAAGCAAATGGACCTGGATAATCAGAATTCTACTCTGCAAAGTGGATAGTTATTCCAAGTGTTCAATCACGAAAGTATCTAGAATCTTTCTTGAAAAATACCTTATCAGAATACTGTATAATAAATGAATGAAAAAACATTTGTTGATGTTTACTGTGTGGCAGGCACTGTACAAGATGTTGGGGGTCCAAATACAAAAAAGATAAATGATCCTTTTACTCAAAAAGTTTACCTTCTGATTGGGGGAGAAATTCCATTTAAGGGAGTAGTGGCTTAAGGACAGATATTTGTTCTGGGATGGCATAGAAATGGTGAATAAAATACAAAGTATTTGATTAATTAGCCTTTCCAGAAGCAAAGTATGCTGATTTGATTCTAGCTCCCAAAGCATGACATAAAAATGAGTGGATGCAGCTGAAAAGGACTAGAGTGAAGAAGCATGGTCCCAGGATTCGAGTCTGGACAAATGAAACTGTCTAATCGGAAAGTGTTGTTTATTTCAGGACAGACACTTAATCATGGGTGGACATAGAATGTGGACCAGGTGATCTCAGGCCCCACAGACCCAAACTCTGTGCACATCTATGTACTTTATACAAACCAAATGACAAAATTCCAGAGGTGATTGTGTAGGACACATTGCACAAACTGAACTGCTGGTCCCAGGCATCATTTCAAAGGCTGTTACTCTACCTAAGCATTTAAGAGAATTTCCCAGCTTGTAACTCTGAAGAGGTAGAAGCCAAGTTGCCATGGAAACCAATGCTCTGTTGAAAGGAAGATCAACTCTTCCATCCTAAACTCCCGATGTGGATTTGGAAATAGGAAAAAGAAAAATGAAGGAAAGTTTTCTCTCCAGGTTTTAAATTTTACCAATTAAATGTTCCTGGGGATCTGGCTCAGAGTTGCTTTATTTGGCTCCTCTATTAAGAATTCTGAATCTGATCATTTGTGAGAATTCAGCAAAAAACCAACATATTTCCTAAACTCCTGTTCCCTGCTTGAGCCAAAAAATAATGAGAATATATGTCAAAACTAAGAGTCCCAAAGAAGGCAGTGTGGCTTAATGGAAAGGGAGCAACTCTGAGAGGAAGGAGATGTAAGTGATGCTCCCAACTTTGAAAATTATCTGGAACAAGTCCTTTCAATTCTCTGATCTTTGGTATCTTCACATGTAAATGAAGGAAATGAACTGGACGATTTCCAAGTCCCTTCCTTCTCTGGCATATAATGATCCTACTCCAGTGATATAAAGTCCTTGCCTTGAAATTCTAGTTTCACTACAGCCCTATCTGACTCCTTAAGTCAATAATTCATATATAACTTAGTAGACAAGTCTCAGAGAATTAGGTGAAGTCACTAATCTAGGGTCACATAGCACCTACCTATCAGAAATAGAATTTGAACCCATGTCCACCCAACTTCACTTTCACCATTACAATTCACCATTGCATTACTCTTTTTCTTTGTCTCACATCGGACATGCCAACACAGAAAAATGTATTGAAAGGGATGAATGAGTCCAAGGCTTCTCACTTATTTCCAGATAAGAGTTCAGCAAGTCCAACACTACAACACAGCTGTGAATAGCTTGACACTTGGGCAGTTGATTCATAGCTTAACAGATTGTTCAAGCAAGCTTGAAGTTCATTTAATTCATCCCTTCCCAGCCCCATCCAACAACACTTAAGGAAGTCTAGAGGTTAGATTAAGCAAAATGCATGAAGGCAGGACTGTTTTTTGTCTTCGTTTCCCTAGCACTGTGTCTTGCACTAGCAGGCATCTAATCATTGCTCATTGATTAATTGATTGATTAGCTCATCAAGGTCATATAACTTTAACTGTAATCCCATCATTTTCAAACTCAGAGTTTCTGACCCTTAGTCCAATATTCTTTCCATTGATAGAAGCTGAGCCTGCTTTCTCATGAAATGATTTCAGAGATGAGTGTCTAATGTTTTGTTAAAGGGATGTAGAGGGATATTGGAACAAATTGGGCTAGAAGGTAGGTTCTAACGTTTCAAAATTGACTTCAGACTGTCCCATTATATGCCTCTACTAAGATCTTTTGCCCCAAGACTTCTTCCTTTTGCTATAGAAGCCAAACAATAAGTTGTACCCCTCCCCGTCCCCTTTCAGCCTCCACCATTCCAAACCCTTTTCTCTATCCATCCTCACTCTACTTCCTATAACCTCACAGGTCTGAGAAGTAGAAAGTACTGGGGCTATGAGACAAGCGTTTTTATTATTCAGCATCTTGGGTGCTTCCTGGCACGAAGGCTTTTCTGTGCAGGACTGTAATAACTTGTGATAAAATATGAAGGGAATGTCTCTAACGTATAAAGCATTTCCTGGGGAGTTCTTCATTTCAATCAGAGAAACATTATATAATTAAAATGCTGCCACAAATTTCTTTAACAAATTGCCATCTAATTTTCCTTTGATCTCTCTTTTCCACATGGATTACAAGGTTTTAAAGAATCTTCCCCAAACGTTTGGAGTATGTAGGAATTTGGTTCCATTTTGATTAGGCTTCAAAGGACAAAAATAAAAGGCACCAGTAGACCTACCAAGGGTTTTTATATTTCATAAATCACACTAATAGTTGACTCTTATATATGGTATATGTAGCCCTTGGGGAAAAGAATGGCTCATATTTATTAGAAGAAAGCACTTTTCTCTTGGCAGCACCTACTAGGAGGTGATGCAAGCCTGGTATCATGGGAAGAGCACTAGGACTGAGACCCAGTTTGGACATTTGGTTCCTCTGTGACCTTGAGCAAATTATTTGACCTCTGTGAGTCTTAGCTTCCTGACCTGCATAATCAGCATTTGATGATCCCCAACATCTTTTCCATAATGGCAAGATCACTGGGGTTTGATTCAGTGAACTTGAGTTCAAATCCAGTCTCACTTCCTTACTACCTCAGTTTCTTCAATATAAATGGAAGGGGTTGGACCAGAGCCTTCTTGACGCTAAATCTATGATCTTTGATCTATGACCCTCTGTTGTCTGTAAAATTATGGGTTAGATCATCCTGAGGTCCCTCCCAGTTGTAACATTTTACAATAGTGATTATGATTCTCACTTTATAAATAAGGAAACTGAGATGAAGTGGCTTCACCTAGATCAGCCACCCAAACAAGGATAGAGGGAGAACTCAAATCCAAGTCTCCAGTCTCCAGGTCAAAATGCAGTCCACTGTACAACACTTCCTCCTTGTTGAAGAGGCAAATAAGTTTGCTGTGTAGTCTCTGAAATTCTGCCTCAGGCACAAATATCCAGGCAAAAAATTCTCCCATTAATAAAAGAAAAACAATAATTAGAAAAGATTAGTTGGGGTCAGCAGCAGGATGCATAATAATTCTGGCTCAGGTAAGCTGACTAATACTAACAACTTAAGTTTCGGCTTTGGGCACCCTTAGTGTCCTATATAATGAGGGAAGTGGGTTTAATTATGGAAATCCTGGAATGAAAACAATTTTAATCCTATACAAATGCATTGGAATATTGGGTTTTTCAGGAAATGTATTTATCCCTGTGTCTAGTGTGTATTTATTTGTAATGTATTTATACATTATACATTTGTAAATGTATTTATCCCTGTGTCTCCAACCTGAGAACATGCTTGTGTGGCATCAATACCTGGTCCCAACCAACAGTTAGGATCAGAGCATTTCTGATCAATCAAAAGTTCAGCCCCACCTGCCATTCCTACCATCCAACATAAAAAAATACATGGCATTGACCACCAAGCTTACTCTGCCTCTCACCCCTTGGCTCTGCCCCCTTGTGGATGGTGTTGCTCTTCTTGTTAGTCAAAAGTTGGGTGTGAATTGTCTCGTCAGATCACTCATCCATACCCTTTCTCTGTTTTCATTAAGGGTTTGACAAAGGCACGCTTGTATGTAATTATTAGAAATTAATATGAGCAAGCTAACATCAATGGACTGCACTTCCTATTCCACATACCTCATTAATCCCTGCATCAACCTCTCCATGGCTGGCAGGCAAAAAGCCCAGAAATTTAGTTCCCTCCCTACTCCTCCACTAAAGCATTCCCAGTGGGAAACTGATGAGTTGTTCAACTAGGAGTTTTTGCTCACAACAAATCTGGTCCATTTCCATTGATGCTCTACGGCAGCTCGGAGCCCTCTGTTTGTCTCTCCTGGTGCTAAGCATGGTTTCATTTTCAGGGAAATGAATCTCTGTTTCCCCATTGGTGTTTGAGATGTGTACCTATTCATAAGAAATAAGTGTGATGGAGAAAGGAAAAGGAGGAGGGAGATTCTTCCTGCAAGGCATTAGCTGCCTGAATATCAGTGCCTCTCAGTCAAAAAAAGAGAGAACATAGAGGTTCTACTAGGAATGTGCCACTTGCTCTCAAACTCAATTCCATCCTGCATCTTAGATGTGTTCTTTGATGTGTTCTCCCTCTGAGGGAGTGTTGTGTGATGGTCACTAGGGTGATGGTGTTGGAGTCAGGAAGACAGGTTCAAAATGAGTCTTCCTGATATCTATGGCACTATCAAGATGCCCAAACAAAGCTATGACTGAAGGGCAATGCAGTGGCCGAAGCCAAAGCAGCTTCCTGTTTTACTTCTCTAAAATTTTGCAACTTCCTTGAGAATATGTGGCTTGAAAGCAATCAATGGAAAGAAAGAAAAAAAGATTCTGCATGTATTGGTTTACCATTCATTCAATAAATATTTGTTGAGGTTCTTTTATAAGCCAGGCACTGTGCTTAACCCAAGGGAAATAAATACGAAAGCAACATGGTCCCCGGCCTCAGTGAGTTTATATTCTAAATGGAGAAAAATTGCACACATGGGATAATGGTAGCAAAGGAGGGATACTTTGACCTGGAAAGTCACAGGAATCAATCAGCAGGCAGCTAGGTTCTGAGTGCTAGACAGTAGTCACAAAGACCTAAAGTCAAATCCTGATTCAAACACATGCTAGTTATGTGAGCCTGGACAAATATCTTTGTCTCCATCTTCCTCCACTTTCTCCTCGTTATAAGGATAATAATAACACTTGCCTCCCAGGATTGATATGGGAGAAAATGAGGTTATATTTATAAAGCAATCTACAAACCTTAAAGCACCATAGAAATGCTACTTAGTATTTTTATTATCCAATCAAGAAGTATGTATTTAGTGCCTACAGTATGCCAAGCTCTATTCTAGGTACTGGGTATACAAGTACAAAGAATGAAATGATCCCTGCTCCAAGGATAGAAGGCGATTGGAGCCATATAGTAATTGGTTGACATGTCATTTTCTGAATTGATTTGGTTAGTTTCCAGAGCAAAGGGATTAAAAGGCAAGAGAAGCAATGAGAAAAGGGTAAGGAAGGAAGATGGCTTAGAGTGCAGCTAGATCTGGGGGCACCTACACATAGTGAACTCTTACCCATCAGCAGCAAGGATCCAAGAGCAAGAAAAATAAGAAATGTGTTCAGATAAGGGTGTGCTGGCAGATGTTTAACAACTGTAACATTTTTCTTATGTCTAGACAATCAAGGAAACAATAAATCAAGCCCCGATTGGTATTGATTCTGACATCTGAGATGTAAATGATCACACTGAAAATTTAACAATTGGCTCTGCCAAGTCAAAGCACCTTTGAGCTTTGGGGACTAGAGCATAGAGGAGAATAGTGTGTGATGAGGCTAAAAGTTAAGCTGTATGCAGACTGGGATTATTAATTGTGAACCAGCATTATGTAGCTAGGTAGCACAGTGGATAGAGCCCCAAGCCTGGAGTCGAGAAGACCTGAGTCCAAATCTGGCCTCAGGTACTTATTTTAGGCAAGCCATTTAACCCTATTTGTCTCAGTTTCCTCATCTGTAAAATGAGCTCAAGAAGGAAATGGAAAACAACTTCCATATCTCTGCTAAGGAAGCCCTAAATGGAGTCATGAAGACACAACTGAAATGCCTGAACAACAATAACAAAAATTGTATAGAATCAAGAATCTCTGATTGAGATTCAATTTGGTTCTTACACCATCCTTACTTTGCTGTTTGACTGGGGGCTAATTACTTAGTCTCTCTAGACCTCAGTTTCATTACCTATAAAATGAGCTAGAAGAACATCTAAGGTCCCTTGCAGCTTTCACAATCTAGGTCAGGCCAAGGAGTTTGGATTTTAAGCAAGAAAGAGTAATTGAAACCTTTTGAGTAAGGAAATGACATCATTAAAGCTATGCATTAAGAAGATTAATCTGGCAGCAGTGTACAGGCTAGAGTGGAGTGGTCAGAGATTGGCAGTGGGGAGGCTGATTATGAGGGCCAGAAGCTCGATAACACAGGCCAACAGTATGATATAACTATCGAAGAAAAAGCAACTCTCGGTCAAGGAAGGGCACAGGAACATACATTAGAGTTTAGAAGAACCTTAGAGGTGATCTGGTTCTAATCCCCTCACTCTACAAACGATGAAATTGAGACCGATGGAGATCTCCCTAGTGACTTCCCAGAGTCCTCTTGGTATTAAGAAGCAGAGCTTTGAACCAAAATTTTTAAATAAAATTTTTGGATTTGAACCCAAATCTTCTGTTAATTCAATGATCTTTCCATTATGCTCTGTGTCTGGGGTCTTAATCCAATCCTACTTTCATTTGTGCCAGTCAAAAAACACCTGAGGTAATGTGTCTAATTCTTGATGCTACATTTCAAGAAAGACAATAACAGAGGCAGGTAGGGAGCACAGTGGATAGAATACCCAGAGTCTGGTAGATCTGGGTTCAAATCAAACCTCAGACGCTTCTTAGCTATGTGACATGTTGCTTAACCTGATTTCCTTTCCCTTACCGCTTTTCTATCTTAGAATTAATACTGAGATTGAAGATAAGGGTTTTAAAAAAAAGACTAGAATGTGACCAGGGTTGGTCATTCAGGATGATTAGGGGCATCCCTCTCAGTTCCCATATCCAATCTATTTCCAAGACTTGGTTATTTCACTTCTGTATCATCTCTCTAAAATGGCCCTGCTCTCTCCTCTGATACTGCTACCACTCTAGGACTGGCTCCCCATCACCTCCAATATCAAATCCAAAATGTTCTGTTGGATGCTCAAAGTCCTTGATAAGCTAGCCCCCTCTGACCTTCCCAATCTTCCTAAGAACTCACTCCCTACTATACACACTTATCCAGTAACTCTACCCACCTGACTGCCTCACAAACAAAACACTATATCTCTGGGCATTTTCTCTAGCTGTCCCCCATGCCTAGAATGTTCTTCCCACTTCAACTCTGTGTATTGACTTCCTGGCTTCCTTCAAGTCCCAACTAAACCCTAGAAGCCTACAAGAAGGCATTCCCAACCTACTACTACCCCCTCTTCAGGTTAGTGCCTTCTTTCTTTTGATCCATCATCTCCAATTCATTCTGTCTTTAGCTTGTTTGTACATAGTTGCTCACATTTCTCAGCCCATGCTTCATACAAATACGGGAACTGGGGCCCCAAAGAGGCTAAGTGGCTTAACCAAGGCCAAGTAGGTAGTATTTAAGGTGGAATTTGAACCTTGGATCCTCTGACTCCAGGCTCATTGCTTTTTATACTTTTCCAAGTGTAGTTCCATAAGTCAAACCCTTGGAGCAATTGGCAGAAGTTACAGGAGGATAGATTTCAGTAAATTTACTACAATGAAGAACTTCTCCAATGATGAAACCAGTTCTGAATGACTGAATGACCATATGGAAGGAAATCCTTCAGTCTTAAAGGATTTCTAGCTCTGATCAGGACAGGATGACTTCCAAGTTTCCCTCTACTTCTAAGGTTCTAAATCCAAAAATCAGACTCTTATTCCTGTATGTCAGAAAGTTGGTGAAGAAAAATGGATATCTGGAGGGAAAATTCTGAAATCCATTGCTTCTCCACCAAATTCTATAGACAGATATGAATTCAACGAACAGCTAAAATTGACGTTGAAATTTAAATATGTGTATAATGTTTTAGATTACTAAGCATTGAGAGTTCTGATCCCATTTGGTAGGAAAGCGAGGGAAGGAAAATATCATGGAGACTTTGCTTCTCAAATGTCAGCCTTACTGCTGCACAGGGTGGTAGGGGTGGGTATGCTGCATATCCCAATCTCTTTCCTTTTGCCTGGGCCAAAGCACCCATAGGGTAATAGGGAATCAAGACCAGGAAATAAAATCTCTACTATAACAAATAATTATATAACAAATGTGTGCATATATATATATGTAGCTATTACTGTACATGTCTATTTATTTGTGTATTAGAAGAGAGCATGCTCATGTGCATAACTTACATATAAATTGTGCTTACACACACACATATATATGTATATGTATGTATATATATATATCAAAGGCATGTAATTCTTATAAGTGCATAAAAATTACTATGTTTACATGTGCCCTTTTCAGAAGCATCATGGCACCACAGGATTGAGAACAATGACTATTTTAGATGCTCATTTTACAAGAAATTAAGATCTATAAAAATATGGCGGTTGTCATCCATACTCAAAGAGACCAAAATGACATCACTGGTGATGTCTTTTTTTTTTTTTTTTAAACCCTTACCTTCCGTCTTGGACTGTATATTGCCTCCAAGGCAGAAGAGTGGTAAGGGTAGGCAAAGGGGGTCAAGTGACTTGCCCAGGGTCACACAGCTGGGAAGTGTCTGAGGCCAGATTTGAACCTAGGACCTCCCGTCTCTAGGCCTGGCTCTCAATACACTGAGCTACTGAGCTGCCCCCACCAGTGATGTCTTTTGATTCATTCGTAAATTGGATTTAAGTGAGGCAGGGTTGCACAAAGTCATCAAACTCCCTCCCTCTTCCAGAGTCATGCAAGTTGAGTGGCAGGACCAAAACCAAGAGGACTAGTGATGACTCAGGATGCAGTAGATGACCTTGGCTTCTTTGTGTCTCACTAAGCTCTAAGCACCTCAGAGCACCTGCTTCTGCCACCTTCATGGTTGTTGGAACAAATTGTTCTCATCTGCCTCTTCTGCCAGGGGCAAGCAACCTCCCTAACTTATTAATGGGTTCAAGATCTGTCAGTGACCCTCCACTTGGTTTAACTCATCTATCAAGGTGGTTTTACTGGGGTGTATCCACTGCACATACTACAGCTCCTTGAAGCTACAAGTAAGAACTGGGGGGCAGGTAGACACCAAAGAAGGAAAGCAGGCTGAAAAAAGCTTGGCAAGCCCTTTTACCAGAGGTCTAGTCTTCCCCCAAATACTTTAAATACTCCATTGAGGTATGGTGATATGACCCAAGTCACAAAGCTAGGCATAGAGCCAGGATTCAATTTCAGGTCCTCCAGCAGAAAGGCAATGTAATGTGGTGTGTATAGAGCACCAGACATAGGAATAACTGGATCATTAAATTTGAGCTAAAAGAGGTCTTAGAAACCCTTGCCCTCTAATTTTATAGATAAGGAAACTAAGACTTCCAGAGGCATTTGCCTAGAGTCACACAACTACTAAGTGTTTAAGGCAGAATTTGGATTCAATTCTTCCTGACTCCAGGTCCAGCATTCTATCTATTGTGCCACTACTTATAAAGTATGAGGACCTACACATCACTTAACTTCTCTGGGCCTCAGTTTTCTTATCTGTGAAATAAAAGAGCTCAGGACTGGTTCACTCAAGTTGGATGGATATATCTCTAACTATAGCTACATTTGCATGGGTATGCTCTTTATGTGTTTCACAGAAGCATAGGCTTAGAGGATTTAGAAGTAAGAAAGGATGCATTTTTGGATGTGAAAACCAATATTCAGAAAGGTTAAATGAGAGAAGGAATTCTTAATCTTTTTTATGCCATTGATCTCTTTTGGCAGTTTTGTGAAGCCTATGGACCCCATCTTGGAATCATGTTTATAGATATATTAAATAAAATACAGGATGACAACAGAAACTGTGTTAATTAGATTAAATCTACCCTGCCCATCTTTAGATTTAATCACCAAAGGTGAAAACATCTCCACTTAACTCACAAGTTGGGTGGTCTATGACCCACGTGTGCTAGAGTGAGTAGCAAATCAGAATTTACTTACTGCCTCCTGGACAGTCCTAGAAAAGCATCTGTTGTGATTGGACATGTAAACTAAGAGGAAAGCACAGGAAGTGAAGCAAAAGAAGCCCCTTTAAAAAGAGACCTCATTGAGCTCAGGGCTCTCCTCTTCTGATTCATGAACGGGACCTGAAGGAGCTCTTCTGGTTCATGACCGGGACTTGGAGGAGCTCCGAAGCTGGTGAGATCGTTTGTAAATCTTTCCTTTGAAATTCCATGTGGTGAGTGTAAAGACTGAATCTTCCTGAACTTCACTTAAGGAACTTCCCTTTCAAAAGAAACTCTGTAACCAAAGCTTTTGTATCATATGTCTCCAGGGCCCTCGGCTCAAGGCTTGGCCCTTTTCCAATTGAGGACTAGTTAGATCTACTTGGGTTAAACCAGGGACCTAAGGTGAATTACTTAGTTTGTCAGATTAATTATTTTACCTCTCTCTACATTATTATGCTTCCTGCCTACATGATTATGCAGGCAAGGAATCATGGGAAATGTAGTTTGAAAGAGCCCTAAATGTCCATAGGAAGTTTAGATCAGGGACCTCAAAATTAGTTCAAGGACCCCCAAATTTCCAATATCACAAAACTAATTATATTGAAATAAAGACACAATGTTTCCCATCCTTGTTTATAGGTCCTTTGAAGTTTGTTTCAGGTTAAAGCCCTTCATTAAGAACTTCTAATAAAAATAAATTAATTAAACAAAAATAAATTTTAAAAAAGAATTTCTGATATAGAATACATATACTTGTATATTCATGTTGATATAATATGTGTGCATATGTATGTACATATGTGTGCATATTCTATATAAATGTGTATGCATGTATAATATGATATATGGCTGAGGTGAAGTCTGCTTTCCTGTTTACCATACACTTCCTTCTCATTTCTACCTCTTGACTTCCCAAGTTCCAAATCTCAGCTAAAATTCCACCTTCTACAGGAAGCCTTTCCCTATACCCTTTATTTATCCTTTCCCTCCTTTGATTATTTCCAAATGATCCTGTCTGTCTCTTATTATCACGTTCTCTCCTTCAGTAGACTATAGATTCCTCGAGGACAAGAGCTATCTTTTAGCTTTCATTGTGTCCCCAGTGTTAGGCACATAGTAGGCATTTAATACATGTTTAGTGATTTACTGATCTAAAGAGTTACCTTACTTCTGTAAACTGATAGGGGACTGGCCAAGATATGTGGGAGTCGAGGCACACTCTGGGAGAAGATTAAATACATTCTAAATTCTATACCCAATGGACTCTTTCCAGGACCAAACAAAGGAGGACCAAGTGAGATAATGTTCACCCAGATGGTCTGACAAACAGAATATAAACTCCATAAAAATCATAAGATAACAGTTTAGAATGTCCTAGAACATCGAATCCATCACCATCTGTGTTTCATCTCTCTGATGCTACATCTGGTCTGGGAGAAGGCAGTTCAGAGAGCTTGTGGCTTTTCAGCCTAGGATTAGGACCTTCACTTGGCTGTAGCCTCTTTCACAATGAAGTCATACACACATATATAATTACATACAAACAAAAAAATTGTATCTACTTCCTTCCAATCAGAATTCTCCTTTGGATCCAATTGTTAAATATGGAATCAGTTGAGAAGATTATTACTTAGGTAACAGAAATTGCCTAGAAGCAGACAACTGGAAATCATTTCCCACCCTGACAATCCAGACAGGGTATGCCAAGCCTAATTCTTTGAAATGTAGACTTTCCTCTAGTCATTTAGCACCCAAATGGGCCCAGCTCAATCTGCTCTTCACATTTTAGTAATTTAAAAGGACATAACCGAATTTTATTTCAATAGTAATTGCAAACTCATGCAGAAAATGTAAATGCACATTTCATGATTAGCTTGCAGCATAAACTATGGCTTCTATTAATGTATTCCAATTTGTAATTCTTTTCACAGTATGAGATTTGAAAGCTGTGATTAAAATTAATTAGGTTAAGTAAAGTTTATCCCCCCTGAGCACTGCTATTGGAAGAAAGCAATAGTAAAACACCAGCTACATCTGGCACCACGGTAAGCGATGGCTTCAGAAGGTAGGACTCCCCTTTTTCTCCCCCCACAGAGGTTGCCCGCTGCTTATTTGGCATATCTCAAGCACCATGTATCTCCTCAAGGAGTTAATTGAACCATTAAACCTCTCTTCGCTGGCTCACAAAGCCAAGGAGGCAGTGACTACATCATCTTCAAATGAGGATATTAAGTAGATCCATCAATTGTTTAAACTCAATAGGTCTCAGGATAGGAAGAGAAAAATCATCCATGTGGTGAACTGGAGCTAATAGTTGCCACCCAGAATTTAGCCTCATAGATATTGATTTCCCCAGTTATTAGTGTCCCCCTAAAAAACCCCACCGTGTTCATTGTGTAGAGATTTTGTATTTACTTAATGGTGTACATATATTCCAATTTTGTCTTGGACACTCACTAGATCACTGACCTTTAGCATGTCATTTAATAACTCAAACCTCAGTTTCCTCTTTTGTACAATCAAAGTAATAATAGCACCTACCTCCCAGGGTTCTTGGGAGGATCAAGTGAGATAATGTCACAAACATGTAGAGCTAGATAAGTATAAGTTGTTATTACCATTGTTATTGTTGTAATTAGTCTCATTCTTCAGTCCAGCAAGCAAGCATTTATTAAATGCTTACTGTGAACCAAGTCCTGTACTAAACTCTGAGGATGCAAGGAAAGACAAAAGCCCAGACTCCATCCTATAGGAGCTCATTTTCCAAAGGAGGAAAAAGGAAAAAGATTCATGTAATACATGACATATACAATGTAAATGGGAGATAATCTCAGAGGGAAGGCACTAGAGAGTGAGAGCCTTGGAAATGCCTCTTGAAAAAGAAAGGATTGAAGCAGAGTATTGAAGGAAGCCAGGAAAGCCATGTGACTTCTCATCTTTTCTGGATTTTAGTAAAAGAGAAATAGTCCTGTGACAAGTTTCTTATTTTAAAAATAAAGATATTCTATGATACATGTAAAATCCAGCTGAATTGCTCATTGGCTATGGGATGGGGAAGGGAAGAAGAGAGGGAAATAACATGAATCATGTAACCATGAAAAATATTCTTAATTAATCGATTAAGAAACAAAATAAAAATAAATATATTTTATTTTTACCAATTACATGTAATAAATTCCCACATAAGTTTTCCAAAATTATGTGATCTAATTGCCTCCTTCCCTCCCTTACCCCTCCCTAAAGCTGGCAAGGAATTCAATCTGGGTTTTATATATATATATATATATATATATTATCATGCAGAACATATTTGTATATTGTTCATTTTTGTAAGAAACATATATATACATGTATATGTATAGAATGTTATCATGGAATTATCAAGGAATTCAATCTGGGTTATATATATGCATATATTATCATGCAGAACATATTTGTATATTGTTCATTTTTGTAAGAAACATATATATACATGTATATGTATAGAATGTTATCATGGAATTATCAAGGAATTCAATCTGGGTTATATATATGCATATATTATCATGCAGAACATATTTGTATATTGTTCATTTTTGTAAGAAAATAATCATATAAAACAAAAACCCAAATAAACAATTGAAAAATCACATGCTTTGATCTGCATTCTTACTCCAAAAGTTCTTTCTCTGGAGGTGAATAGCACTTTTCATCATAAGTCCCTCAGAATTGTCCCAGATCATTGTACTGCTGAGAGTAGCTAAGTCTATCACAGTTGATCATTCCACAATCTTGCTGTTATTGTGTACAATGTTCTCCTGCTTCTGCTTATTTCACTCTGCATAAGTTCATGTAGATCTTTCCAGCTCTTTTTTTATTTGAAAACTTTTATTTAATTAATTAATCTAGAATATTTTTCCATGCTTACATGATTCATGTTCTTTCCCTCCTCTCCTCCCAGGCCCCTCCTGTAGCCAATGAGCAATTCCACTGGGTTTTACATGTGTCATTGATCGAGACCTATTTCCATATTATTAATATTTGCATTAGGGTGATCTCTTAGAGTCTACATCCCTAATCATATCCCCATTGACCCATGTGATCAAGCAGTTGTTTTTCTTCTGTGTTTTTGCTCCCACAGTTGTTTCTCTGGATGTGGGTAGCATTCTTTCTCATAAATCCCTCAGAATTGTCCTGGATCATTGCATTGCTGCTAGTACAGAAGTCCATTACATTCGATTATGCTACAGTATATCAGTCTCTGTGTATAAGGTTCTCCTGGTTCTGCTCCTTTCACTCTGCATCAGTTCCTGGAGGTTGTTCCAGTTCATATGGAATTCCTCCAGTTCATTATTCCTTTCAGCACAATAGTATTCCATCACCAATAGATACCACAATTTGTTCAGCCATTCCCCAATCGAAGGGCATCCCCTCATTTTCCAATTTTTTGCCACCACAAAGAGCATGGCTATAAATGTTTTTATAAAAGTCTTTTTCCTTATGATCTCTTTGGGGCATAAACCCAGCAGTGATATGGCTGGATCAAAAGGCAGACAGTCTTTTAAAGCCCTTTGGGCATAGTTCCAAATTGCCATCCAGAATGGTTTTTCCAGCTCTTTTTAAATTCTGTTCATCATTTCTTACAGAACAATAGTATTTCATCACCATCATATACCACAATTCGTTCAGCCATTCCCCAATTCATGGACATCCCTTTAATTTCCAATTCTTTGCCACTGCTCTTTTTGTGGTGGCTTTATCACCACAAAAAAGCAGCTATAAATATTTTTGTACAAGTAGGTCCTTTCCTCTTTTATAAATTAATAATATTATTCTTTTATTCTGCAACCAATAAGTGGTGCTTTATGACAAGATTAGGAGGTTTCTCTAGACAACAAATACAAAAAGAAAAGATAGTCATTTTTTTCCTTCGAATCCTTTACTTTTGGATATTGTGGGCAGTTCAGATTCTTTCCACAATTCCTCCTCTTACAAGATATGACTCTTTCTTAGTCAATGCCTTCACTCCATCCATTATCCTGGCATGAGTAACAGTATTAAGGAGATGAGAAGAGAGATGGATTGTTTGTAAAGAACAGCAAAAAGGCAAGAAGGGGAGTAATACAAAAAAATTGCTATGGTTAAGGACAGATTGAGAAGGACTTTAAAAACTAAACAAAGAAGCTGATAATTAATGCTAATAGCTATGGGGATCAGGAGAAATTCATTGAATAGGAGTAGTGATATGGTCAAACATTTACACTTTAAGAAAATCAGTTTATCGGCTGTGTAGAGAATGGACTGGGGAAATAAGAAACTTGAGGCAGGAAGACCAATTAGGAGACTGTTCCAATAATTAAGGCAAGCAGTAATAAAGACCCAAACTAAGATGGGAGCTATACAAATAGAAAAAAGGGGTCAGATATAAGAAATATTATGGAAGTAAAAAGGAGATTTGGCAACTGATTGGCTATGTGGAGCAAAGAAATGTGGAGAATCAAGAATAACACCAAGGTTGTAAATCTCATTGACTGGAAAGATGGTGGTGGCTTCAAAAGAAATAGGAAAGTGTTTTGTTTTGTTTTTTTATTTAAACATTTTTTTTCTTAGAATCAATCCTAAGTATAGATTCCAGAAAAGAGGAAAGGGCTAGCAATTGGGATTGAGTGACTTGCCCGGGGTCACACAACTAAGAAATGTCTGAGGATAGATTTGAACCCAGCACCTCCTGTCTCTAGGCTTGGCTCTCTATCCACTGAGCCACTTAGCTTCCTCAAAACAGGGAAATTCTTAGGGAGGGTGTTTTGAGAATAAAGATAGTGAGTTCAGTTTGGGACATGTTGTATATGATATTGATATATATGTATGTATATTTTGGTTTGAAATATTCAATATACTATTCAATATTCAACAGAATATTCAATAGTATATTCAATGGACAGGGATTTGAACCTAGGTTTTCCTGACTCTAAGCTTAGCACTTTATCCATTAGTACAATGGAATTCAATAATATAAAGCATGTTAGTCTTATTAGAGATCAAAGCCATAGTTACTTATTCCCCCTGCCCTTTCTTTCTATTATTTTTGACTGCTATAAAGTGGCATTCTTTCAGAGAGCTTTAGAATTTCTTAGAAGGTAATATTAGCATAGTTCAGCATTTCTTTTTAAATAGTTCCCTTCAGCTTCCTTGTGAGGGTTGGTAGGTGGCTGGTGCCTTTTCTCTAGGTAAGAATGGACTACCCTGTGCTGTCTGATTAAGGCAGTTAACCACTGCTTTAAGATTATAATTGCCCAAACGGCCCTTTGTTTGTAAATGTCCCCCTGTGAACTAGTATATTCACATCTGCTAAATATGGAGCATAAATAACCACAAATACAAGTTCCTATCTCTTTAGAAAAGAAATAGTTTCTTAGTTATACATATTCGAGGCAACACTGTTATTAGCATACTAGACTTGGAGGCAAGGAGACCTAACTTCAAATTTCACCTCCACCTCTGCCATCATCTGCTATGTGTTAAAGACAAGACATGGAACCTGGCTAAGCTTTAGGAAACTGTGCTTATCAGTCACAGGTAGAGTTGTGAGCCTGGTGGTATTAAAGTCGTCTGATATGGAGGCATTTCTCAGTCTTAACAGCCATGACTGGGAAGCAACAAATTGAAAGTGGAAAGAGTGATGAACTTGTAGTCAGTTGGACTAAGGCTAAATCCAAATCCAGCCACTTATTACCTCTATGCCCTTGGGCAGAAACGTTTCTTCATATATAAAATCAGGGTGTTGTACCAGACAAGGCTTCTTCCAACTCCAGGTCTATGGCTCTATATCACAGCCTCCTTCATGAAATCCCAGTCTCTCAGGCGGATTTCTAGGACTTACCTACTAAATAAGTTCCATTAGAATTGGGGAGCAAGTCTCAGACTTCACTTACAATTCCCAACTTTTATATATCATGTGTATGCCAACAAAGTGTTTTGAAAGTTGATGCTGGAAACAAGCGTTCACATATTTATAGCAGCTCTTTTTGGGTTGGCAAAGAACTGGAAATTGAGGGGCTATCCATTATTTGGGGGAATGGCTGCACAAGTTGTAGTATAGTATGGTAATGAAATACTATAAACTATCCGAAATGACAAGCAAGACAATTTCAGAAAAACTTGGAAGGACTTACATGAACTAATTTGAAGTGAAGGGAGTAGAACCAGGACAATATCTCACATGGTAATAGTGATAATGTATGACGAACAACTGTGAGTGATTGAGTTATTCTCAGCACACCATGATCTAAGATGATCTCAAAGGACTCATGGCGAAAAATGCTATCCACCTCCAGAGAGAAAGAACTGATGGAGCCTGAAGGCAGATCGAAGCATACTATTTTTTATTTTCTTCATGGGCTTTTTTTTTTTTTTATGAATCTGCTTCCACAACATGACAAATATGGACACGTGTTTTGTATGATAGCACATATATAATCTATATCAAGGGAGTAATAGGAGGAAGGAGAGGATTTGGAACCCAAAATGTTAGAAAACAAATGCTGAAAATTATTTTTACATGTAAGTGGGAAAAATAAAATATTACTGGAGTTTAAAAAAAAAAGAAAGAAGCCTCCGCAGAAGACAAGGTCACTCCTACTATGTTTAATATTTTCCCAGCATCTGTTGGAGGAGCCCTCAAATCCCACATCCTGAAACTCAATGGTCTTTCCCTATTCTTAAAATATACTGCCATGAAATTCAGAAACTAAAAGAAGGCAGTTTTTTCCCACATAAATGCTCCTCAGATATATGAGTAGGAGGTGTGAATAAGGGAGTTGTTTTCAGAAAGAAGGCTTGGGACCGACCTAGACAAAACTTGTCATTGGGACGTCACCTACCTCTCCTTTCATCAATTCCCTCCCCTCTACAAATGTCCAAATGTCAGAGAATTGTAAATTTAGAGTAAGAAGAAGCCTTAGGGATTATGTAGTGCAACTCCTTCATTTTATTGAGGAGTAAACTGAAGCCCAGGAAAATAAAGCAACTTGTTCAAGGTCATCCAGTAAGTAAAAGGATGGGATTTGAAACCAGGTCCTTTAACTAAAAATCCAAAGCTCTTTCTATTATAGCTTACAGCCTATCCAATATTATCTCCAATGTTATTTGGTCTTTTCATGACCAAATCTTTCCATCCCCTGAACATGTCCTGTATTCCATTTGCCCCTAGTCCTACTTGGCTCTTACTACCCTAATAAGTACATTTTCCCTTTATGATTTTATATTACTGAAAAAACAATCAAATTTTAGAATGTTAGAGCTGGATACTTAATATTTATAGTCACAAACAAACCCTTTCACATGCATTGTCTCATCTGATCCTCAAAACTATCCTATAATGTAGACAGGGCTGGTAATATTATTCCACTTTCTGGACAGAGAGATTGCCCCAATATGGTTAATTTCCCCAAGACCCAGTAAATGGTAGAAATGAACTAAAAACTAGAGACTCAATATTTTGATTCCATGTCTAGCATTCTTTCCATTGCACTGTGGTAGAAACCATATCTAGATAGCTATCCCCTTCAGAGTCCTCCAAAGAACGACATTGAAGTTAGGTGTCTGGTCATACTTACTAGCTAAGCAATGCTTTTCCAAGGTCTTAGGAAGTAATCTAAAGTTTGAAAGGGAGTCACTGTTTTCAGGGTGAATTCAAGCATTGGTGAAACAAGTTTCTTCAATGGGTTTTTACTTAATGAAAGTTCATTTTTCTGCTCCTGAGTGTCCAGAATTAGTTTCGATTTATTTGGAATATTCTGAATTTTCAACATAATGCTATCTGTTATTGATAAAAAACAAAACCAGGAATTTTTTTTCAGGTACAGGAATGAAGAGAAGCAGCTAGCTGGTTTGGGGAATATAGAGCCATGAAACTACAGCCAGGAAGACCTTAGTTTAAATCCATCCTCAAATACTTAAAAGCTATGAGACAGGAAATGTTATTTAACCTCTATATGCTAGGATTTCTTAAATGTAAAATGGAATAATAATAGCAGCTGCCTCCTAAAGTTGCAAGAATCAAATGAAATATTTGCAAAGTTCCTGGCACATAATGGGTGCTTAATAAATGCTTGTTTTCTTCTTATCTTCTAATACAGAATGGTGGGGGACAACATGCTATAATAGGAAACAGCATGGGGTCACTTAACTAGCTGTATAACCACAAATAGGTCTTTTTGCCCCTTTCTTCTTTGTAAAATGAAGAGACTTGGCCTACGTGAACTCTAAAAGGCTTTCCTGTTCTAAAAAAATGTAGAATAATATTTACAATAACTAATATTTTCACCATGCTTTCAGGTTTGCAGAGCACTATATATATATTTCATTTATTCTTCAACATAACTCTGTGAGAGAAAAACTATTACTGTCTCATTCTGTAGTTGAAATGGAAATTCACAACCTTAAATTAAGCAAATGAGACTGATGAGGTTAAGTGACTTAGTGAGGGTCACATAGCTAGAAAGGTAGAGTTTGAACTCAGGCTTAATCCTGACTCATAAATCTAGAATTCTCTCCACTGCTCCACTTAATACCAAGGAGGGCAATGGCTTCTGCCATTTAGGTTTTTCATTGCATATCAAAGATGCTATGCAAATAGAAAGATGTACTTTGTTTTTTGTTTGATTTTTGTGGAAGTTTGATGTTTCTTGGATTTGGAGAAGGGGTGAGAGAGGAAGGGGGGAGAAATAGGCATGCAAGGGAGTAATCTTTTTTTTTTAGTTTTACAGTACTTTTATAGATCAAAAAGATTCAAAAGCCACTCTCCTAACTGAGGGGAAAAGAGAAAAGAAAGAAAATTGACTTCTAAAAAATGGAATCAAATATCTATCTCATATACTTTTAAAATTAAATTTTATTTTAAAAAATTATTAAATATTCATTTTTCTCCCTCCAACCTTCCTACCTTCCCCCCGAAAGAAAGAAAAGCCCTTATAACAAATAAGTATGATCAAATAAGTTCCCATATTCACCATGTCCAAAAATGTGTCTCATTCTGCCTAATATTCTTATCAGCTCTCTGCTGGAAGGTGAGTGGTATTTTTTACCATCGGCTTTCTGAAATAGCAATTCATTATTTTCTTGACCAGACTCTGCTCTTTCAAAATTGTTGATTTTTTTTTTTTACAGTATTGAGATGGGAGTAGAAATTATTCTCCCACTTCTATTCACTTCATTCCACATCAGTTCAAATAGATTTTCCCCGTCAAATATTTTTCAAAAGGGAAACCCAGAATCCTGGAAGGAACGACAGTGAAGTTTGAATCATCATGTCCACATTATTGGTGCATGGATGCCAGTCATCTGACCGCTAGATGGCAATGGAAGTACAGTCTTCTCTGGAAAGATTAGCTATAAACTAAAAGCATTGTTCCATTCAGCGGTTTCCTTTCCATGCCAAGATGAGTCATTTGGAACTTCCAGTGCCATGGTATCAGTTTTAGTGTGCTGGGTGAATCGGAGGGTTCTTTGTGCACTACAGGCTAACCATAGATATGTGGTTTATCTGGGGGTTGGTACCTGCCTCGTGACCTTTTCCTGTAATGAATGCGGTAAGTGAATCACAGAATGTCAGAGTTGGAAGGGTCTTCAGAGGCTGTCTAACTGCACTCACATCTATACAGGAATCCTCTCTACAGACAGCCCTAGCAAGTGGACATCTGGTCTTTACTTGAAGATCTTCAGTGAGGAGAAACTCACTTATCTTCAGAGGCAGCCCCTTTCACTTCAGGACAGTGAAGATGGAATTGGTTTCTCGGAATGAAGCAAATCTGAATGTTCTCACCTGAAATTTGATAAATTTGAGTGATTTTTCTCTCTGTTGCCTCCTCTCTTTGGCTATTGTCAAACAATTTCCACTCATATGAATGAGTGGAATGAAGAGGAGAAAGATGCAATTTCTTTTAAGAGCTTTTTTTTTTTTAAATAAGGGCATATATTTTTTATGCTAGATATGGCATAGTAGAAGAAACAATATTCCAGGGAATGGGAAACCAGGCTTTGAATCTAGTCTCCTTTCTCTATTCACTAAAGCTACTCATTGACTGAATTTTAAAGAGCTTAGTTAGATAGCCTTTAAGGCTATAGAGGGAGGCAGCTGACCTCTAAAAGGAGTTAGATACTTATCTAACTCCTTTTAGAGGTCAGCTGCCTCCCTCTATATGAGAAAATGGGATTGATAAAATGCCATACCTACCTAAAGGCAAGAGAATGAAATGGAGGAAATCTTAAGGTCTTCTACAGCCTTAAGATCTGTGATTTTTGTCAAACTTGTAATCCAAGTTCAAATTCATCCCAAACATGGAAAAACAGGACTTGGAGCTGGGCATGACTTTAGGAATCATCAATTACTTTGTTTTACATATAAGAAAAATGTGGCAAGATGTCAAGTGTTCAATATTACACAGGTGTCCAATAGCAAAGCTACAATTTGAATCCAGATCTTTTGAGTCCAAATCCATTAATCTTTCCATTACATCAAATCTGAGAGAAACTCCATTAAACATGCTGATAAAATGCATACTGCAAAAAAAAAATGGTAAAAAGGCTTCAAAGAATTGAGATGTGTCGTATTTTCGATTCAAAGAATTAGAGTGATCTTTCCAGGTCACGTAGTTCGATCCTTGCTCTGAGAAGGAGCTCTTCTAAATATTGTTTTTTATACCACATCCAGGGATGGGTTTGCAACATCCACTTTCAGTTTATAACAACCGTTGGCAGACTTCTTTCCATCTGTCCCGTGTCCTTCCATTATCATTTGAAACCTGCTTCTCTTGGTCTAAACCAAGGGAGGCAGAAAACAACTGCTCGATATCAGCAATATTTGGATGAAGAGGACAAAAGATTAGAATCACTGGATCTGTTATTTACCATCCATGTGACCTTGGACAGGTCACCTCACTTCTTCAGGGCCTCTTTTTTTAATAGTTTTTTTTTTTTTTATAGATTTTCAGGCACTTGGATTAGATCACTAAAATCTCCTCCAACTCGAAATTCTGTGATAATCCTAGAATGGTTCCTTCTATGTCTAACTAAAACTATTCAGTTTTTTGACATGAATCTGCCTCTATTTGAAATTGTTCTTTCTTTTAGATTAGATATAATTAGATAGGTATAACTTTGATCTTATAGGGTTGCCGTTAAGTACTTATATTTTTCAAACCAAAATGAAGCAAAGGAATGGCATTTAAAGCATTATTACTGATGATGCTAATCTGTTCCAAAGAATGCCAGCAGTATTGACATTTTTGTTTTTAGTCTTGACCTGCGATTTTCACCCATTTATAAAGATGTCAGTTTATCTTTAATTTTTAATCTGAGAGAGTTGATTGGGCATTGAGAGATTAAATAATTTACACCCATGATCACACGAATAAGTAAATATATGTTGGTGAAAGAAAAATTATGTACCATATTTTCAGCACAAGTCTGCCAAATACAAATCTACTAATTAAGTTATTCTAATTCTATGCATTTCTGCTTAGAGGGAGAGTGAAATCCAAGAAGGAAAGAGTTTCCCCATGCCTTGGTAAATCTCTATGAAACAAACCATGTTCTCATTTCAATTTCTCAAAGACAATAAGACTGAATATAGTTAAAGAGCTCAGAAGAAAATTCAGTTAAGTTTCTGATTTATCAAACAATACAATAGTCACTTAAAACATTTATGCACCCTAAAAAAATCATTTAAATCTGGTCAAGGGTGGAGGTTGATAATGACCTTAATTAAAATGAGATATTCTCCAGTCTAAATCTGCTTACCCCCTTTAACCCTTTCATCTGTGATCCTAGAGTTTTTCCTTAAACTTTAACCTAGCTTCTCCTCAGAAAGTGGTTAGGCCTTTGGTTAGAGAGAGAAAGAATTTAGTCCAAGGTTTTGTTTAGGAACTGAGAGCAAAAGAAAGACTGATAAGGTTTGTTATTCAAGTGGGACTGAGGACTTCAGGCTAACATACTGCCCTGATATTATTTTGTATCTGAAAGAATAAAGGCTCGGTTTGCTTCCACATCTTAGAGACATAATTAAACCCAGATCTTCCTTACTCCAAGACCAGCCTTTCATCCGCTACATGAGGCAACTAATTCCCCTTGGCATATTACCAAATAAAGTTGGGATTGAAGGGTAAAAGAATGTGGAAAGACTATCAAGGCTTACTGTCTGGGAAATTCTATTATAGAGTTTCTACTTAGATTGAAATTCCACATTTACATTTTTTCCACGATTTATACTTGGTTCAGACCCATTATATTTTCTTTATCACCAAGATACTACTTTCATATACTTTGATTTCCTTACCCATCATTACTTAGTTTCCTTCTTTCCTTGATAGGGGTGGACAAAGAATAGGAACCCAATTAATGCCAATTAAGTTCAATTGCTTTCTATAAATTTATCCCTATAGATCAGAGTGTGGACATAATGATTATTGAATACCTTCCTTCATGGTATATAACTTTATCATAGCAATCCTATAGGCAGGGAACCCAATACTCAAGTTTTATGTTTATCTATTAGTATTATGCTTATAAGTACTCAAGTCAACAACAAGTCAATCTATATTTATTAAGCACCTACTATGGGCCAGACACTCTGCTAAACTCCTGAATGCAACAACAACAAGAAAAAAAAAAAAGGTAAAAAACCAGTCCTAGCCGTCTAGGAGCTCATAGCTCAATGGTGAGGATAATTTGCTTACAACTATGCACAAATGCCATATCTACAAGCTAAATTGGATATAATCAGCAGATGAAAGGCACTAATAGAAAAGGGGATTTGCAAACGATTCTTGGAGGAGGTGAGATTTTATCTGAGACTTTTGAAGTAAGTTAGGAGGCAAACAGCCAGGGAAAAGGCAGAGAATGTGGACATGGATTGTCTTGTTCAAGGAATAGCAAAGAGGCCAAAGTCTTTGAATTATAAAATTCACTTTTAAGAACTTTTCTGGTGCTAATTAGTCAGATTTCACCATGGAAAACTTATTACGTGGGATGAATGCAAACTATTTGATTTATTCTGAAGAATGTTAGAGATAAAAGGGACCTTAGAGAATGTTTCATTCAATCCCTTCATTTTACAAATGAAGAAACTGAGGCCTGCAGGGACTCACAGAAAGACCTAAAAGGCAACAAGCTTTTTCCTGGTGCTGTCATAACTCCTGGGATGTAATCATTGGAAAGGACCTTAGAAAATGACTGAGTCCAATCCCCTCCTTTTGCGGATGAGCAGATGTATATGCACAGAAATTACTTGATTTTCTCAGTCATGCAATTATTAGGTGGCAAAACCAAGATTAAGACTCACGTTTCTTGATTTCCAATCCGTAACTTTCCCCTTCACCAAGATGGGCTTCTTTAACATTCATACAAAGAGCATACTCTAAGCATACTGGGAAGACATATAAAATCCTCATTAATTTATTACTTTCCCTTGCTTTACAGTTTTCTTTTTCTATAATTTCCCCCAGGAGACCAAGAGAAGTTTAAAAGTAGTATTGCACTCTTGTAGTCCCTGTCCCAAAGTCCATTAGTATGGATGGAACTCTCCTTTTGGAGGGAGAGGAAGGTCCTGCCTTGCATAAGAGACAGAGCTGACTTGCTGAGAATCCAGAGTTTCTGTACTCGGCAGTCCATGAAAGAACTCTTCTAGATGGAGCTACACTTGGAACTCTCCAAGCAAAAAGACAAGTCTTCCAGCCTAGCAGGGAGTCATCTTCCAGCTTGGAAGAGATGTTAAGAGGCCAATCCCACTTTAGGTTTCTAAAGGAGAAGCCTGGGAAGACATGAGAAGAGTAGATAGTTTTCTTTATGTCCCTATTCCTAGCTTGCTACTTTAGAAACTTTAGGGGATTTCTTCTTAAGTGAAGTCTAGGACACTTTCTTGGTTGAACTGTTATCTCACTCCCAGTGGGAAAGTTCCTTCACTCCGTATTGTCTGGTATACATTTTCCTATGTCTATCTTCTCTGATTTCTGTTTTACTGCAATTTGGATAAATGGGGGGGGGGTGTTGCAGTCTTTATGTGTGTTCATTGTGGAACTGGTATTGGGGATTATTCCTTGGATAAGAATCAAGAGTCTGGGGTCCCTTTAACCCTAAAATGACAAAGATCAAAAGTTAGCTTGAATCCATCCCTTAGACTAATAATATTTTTAAAAACCCTTATGTTCTCTCTTAGAATCAATACTAAGTATTGGTTCTAAGGCAGCAGAGCAACAAGGGCTAGGCAACTGGGATTGAGTGACTTGCCCAGGGTCACACAACTAACAAATGTCTGAGGCCAGATTTGAGCTCAAAAAGATGAGTCTTCCTGACTCCAGGACTAACACTCTATTCACTATGCCACCTAAATGCCCTTACTTGTTATATGTTGACATATGAAGAAATCAACACTTTTTATGTTATAAATCCATGTCTCTTGCTGAACTATTGTATAGTTTATCATAACACATGAATCCAAAAGATCATTGTTGCTTCAGTACTGTTTATTTATTAATTACATCAATATTTATATATTATTTTGGGCATCCATGGATCTCTAGAAAAGATGAGAGCTAAAATCCTTGAGAGGTATTCTCTTGCTTTTAAATTAGAAAGCACAAAGATCTCCTCATATAATGAATAGACTCAGACTTTAAGAATAAGATTTTAAGGATATTAGGCAGAAAAGTGATTAGACTAGAAGCATACAATTAAGACCACTTTTGTTAAGGCAGGTGAGGTAATTTAGGAAGTTTTCCTAATCCTACCTGAGAATTTTGATCATGAAGGTCAGTTGATGAATTAACAATAGGAAATTATTCCTGAGAATTTTAGACTTGTCTGTCCTCTGAGGATGATGAACAGCTTAAAGAGGTAGGAAGCTTCTTTATATATATATTTTCCCCAATTACATGTAATAACAATTTTCAACATATTTTTCTGAAGTTATAATGTTGTGAGGGGGGTTGAGGTGAACCCCTGGGTTCAGGAAGTGTACCTTTTGCAAGGATGCAAGACTCTGAAACACAGCTTAAAAACAAAAAAGAGAAATTTATTAATTTAGAAGGTAATGTTAATTCTGGTCAGAAGGACAGCATAGGTGGAATGACATAGATAGAAAGCTGTTCCCAGATGACATCAATTCTGGGGTCTTTATACTCTTTACAACAGTGAAGATGTGACTCGAGAGTGACTATCAAGGAGGTGGATCTCTCTGACCATTTAAAGCAGTGGTTCCCAAACTTTTATGGCCTACTGCCCCCTTTCCACAAAAATATTACTTAGCCCCCTGGAAATTATTTTTTTTTAAATTTCAATAGCAATTAATAGGAAAGATAAATGCACCTGTGGCCATCACTGCCTTCCTGGATTGCTGCAGCACCCACCAGGGGGCGGTAGCACCCACTTTGGGAATCACTGATCTAAAGGATGATCCAAGGAGGATAATTCTCTCAGGGTCTTATAGGAGTTATCAGATGTTTTGGGTTAGGAGTCAGAAGGGTAGAAGGGAATAAAAGAATTTTCCTGCTTACAGTTTGCCTGAACACTTTTATAGTTTTGGGGGTACAATGCCCATGCCAATAAGATCCAGATTGTCTCCTTCCTTCTCTTCCCTCCCCACTCCTGTAGATGGTAAGCAATTTGATCTCAATTATACACAAATTATCATGCAAAACTTACTTCCATGTTGGTCATTGTTGTGAGAGAATACTCATATAAAACCCAAAACTCCAAAATAAAAGCACAAATCAAGTAAAAATTGTAAGCTTTGATCTGCTCCAATAGTTCTTTCTCTGGATGTGGATAGCTTTTTTCCCCCATTAGTTCTTTAGAATTGTCCTGGATCATTGTATTGCTGAAAATAACTAAGTCTTTCACAGTTGATCATTCCACAATATTGCTGTTACTGTTTGCAATATTCTTCAGGTTCTGCTTATTTCACTCTGCATCAGTTCATGTAGGTCTTTCCAGCTTTTTATGAAATCATCCTGCTCATCATTTCTTAGAGCACACTAGTATTCCATCACCATCATACACCACAATTTGTTCAGCCATTCTTCAATTAATGGACATCCCTTCAATTTCCAAATCTTTGCCCCCACAAAAAGAGCTGCTATAAATATTTTTGAACAAGTAGGTCCTCCCCCCACCTTTTAAAAAATCTCTTTGGGATACAGACCAGTAATGGCATTACAGGATCAAAGGGTATGCACAATTTTATAGCCCTTTGGACAGTTAGGAAGTCTTTTAATCTGAGGAAACATCCCTAAAAAGACTGAATATCACAATTATACCCAAGAATTCCACTCCATCTATGAATAAAACCAAGACCATACTCCCTGTGGTATATAAATACCATAAGCATCAAATTGACTTTTTTTCTAGATATGAACCATGCTCCAAGAAGAATAATCCTGAGAGACTAAGGTGGGACATGCAAGAGTATCCCTGGGACACTGGAAAGTCCCAGAAGGCAACAAAGTGATAAAAATGTCAGGTAGCCTAAGGGCAGTAGCTGTAAAGGTAAGGCCAGATGCTACTTGGCAAGAATGTATACAAACTCAGATGTTTGAGAGGGACAGATTAGAAGACCCCTATGCTCATTTTGTCTCTAGTATTATGCAGCAAGGAGAAAAGCCTATTGAGATCCTCCTCAGGATGGGGCAATATGTATAAAGACTGATAGACCCTGAGAATGTAGGAAAATTTTACTGCAGAGACTATCCAGGGATTGCTACAGGACCCTCATGCAGCAGGACTACACAGACACAGAAACCACTACCAACAATGGTTCACACATCTTTTTGCCAAAAGTGATAAGCATTACTGTTTCTGCCATAGCTTCAAATAATAGACACTGGAATTAATTTGATGTCTTGGTAATCCATGACCAAAGAGTCTTGATTCCATCCAACAAAATACATAAAGAATTCTTAGTTCACTTCTTCAACTATCTTCTGTATATTTTGTTAAAACCTGATATAGTACTCCTGCAGTTGAGTTGTCAAGAAGACAGGAAATATTTTCTATATTGCCATCTAGTGGAAATAGGGTTTCCTCTGCTCACTGGAGTCCTCTAGCAAGTTGATGGCACAGAGGGGATTTCCCCTCCTTTGTGTGAATATATGTATTCAATTAGGTGATGACAAGTGGAGATATGTTAGCATGAAGAAATTCAGGTTTTCCAAATGGTGAGGGAGGAATTTGGAATTAGCAACCCTCAAGCTCTACAAGCATGTGGCCAGAATTGAAAGCAGGTGTCTATTCTTTCATTCTCTATACTTTTTCCAACATCCACTACCAGAAGGGCACCATCCCAGAGATATCTGTTCATGCCAAGGGGTGTTAAGGAGTATTACCAACTTAAATACAAGTAGATAGAGATAAGGATTTTGGAGACAATTTGAATCTATGATGAGATCAGTCTAACACACAACAGAAAGAGAGAGATGTAACTTGAATCTGTGGGAAAGACTGGCAAATTTGGTGGCTTAGAGAATGAAATGCTGGGATAGGTCAGGAAGATACCTCAAGACACTAGCTATGTATCCCTGGGAAAGTCACTTAAGCTCTCTTAGCTTGTTTCCTTGTCAATGAAATGAAGAAGTTGAGCTCAATGGTCTCTAAAGTATCTTCTAGATCTAATTGTATGGTTGTAAGTTGCTATCATTTTCCCATAAGGTTTTGTTATCCCTTTATGGGAATACATATTTGTAGATACAGGGCATCCTCAACTTATGAATGGTCCATACATCCCACAAGCTATAGTACTTTTCCCACTGCTGCCAGAGCCTTTTCTTCCCCTTCTCTCAGATCCCCAAGCAACTGGAGAACTAACTCAACCTTTCCACAACACATCAACTTCTCCCATACTGTCCAGAGCCATAGCTTCAACTGTTGAATTTTCTCCTGATATACCTTAGTGTATTGCTAAGTTGCTACAGTCCCCGCCAGGTCCCTCTCTCCTCTCTTCTCTCCTTTCCCTAATAAGTTAGTCAGTAGACACTTATTAGGAGTCTGCTATGTTCCATGTACTGGGCTAAGTGCTAACATTACAAATTTGAAAAAGAGAGACAGTCCTTAGAGGAGCTTACAATCTAGTGGGGGAAGGCCACACAAAAGGAAGGTGAAAAACAATGATGGAAGAGGAAAAGAACCAGTATAGTGACACTATGAAATCCAGTCCAAAGGGGTGCAAGCTGTCAAGAAATGAAGGGATAGATGGTCTGGTAGCTTGCTTTAAATGGAGGCAGGAGGAGTTCTCTACTCTGTCTTTCAATCAACCAATAAATATTTATGTACCTGCTATGTGCCAGGAGCTTTGCTAAGCCTGGGAATACAAAAAGAGGTAAAAGAGAATCCTTGTCTTCGAGAAGCTTGCAATCTAATGAGAGACAACTTCCAAACAATTACATAAATCAAGCTATGATAGAACAAATAGAAAATAATTAACAAGGAAGGCAGTGGAATGAAGAGGAGCTGGGACAGGCTTTCAACCCTCCAATCAGAGGGACTGAGGTACTGGTGAGACATGAGAACCAAAGTTGATGCAATTTCACAGGATGATGAGTTTCCTGATCTTAAGATTTCATAAGGGCATGTTGGGGAGGGGGAGTGTAGTCTAAGGAGTGCTAGGTGGTGAGAGCATTAATAGCAGTTTAGACTTAGAGTCCATATATGCTAAGATTGTTATTCAGCTTCATTTGGTACCAAACAGGATATTATCAGCTACCGTTGATCCCTAAATTTGATTTAGTACAAGATTTCTATGGGAAAATGTATTCTAAGCTCCAAGATACCAACTTACAAATGAGTACTTCTACAAAATGACTCATTTTAGAATGTGGAATTCAGTGCCTATAAACATATAAATCTCCAGAGGGTAAAATTCATTTGTTCAATTTAGCTACAACATCAGTTAGTTATAAAAATGTCATGTGGTTTAAATGAAACTTAAGAAGCAATGTAGTAGAGTGGACAGAAAGTGGGCATTCAAATCTGGAAGACTTTGTTTCAAGTCCTACCTCTGACATGTGTGGGTTGTATGACCATGGGCATTCTAGTTTCTCAGTGCTCCAGGCAACTCTCTAAGATTCTTAAGTTGAAGAATGGTAACCTTTGCAATGACTCAAGGCAATTTAATATCTATTTTTAAACTGCAGGCCTTATTAGTATAGTAAATTTATAAAAATATATTTAAAAAATTTTTATACTTTTGTCTAATATTTTTCTTCCTCTTTTGAGGAAGGCCTATCTTGATTAACCTTTCAAGACTTCCCTTGTGTTTCAGTAAATTTTGTTTTCAGGTATTTAAATATAACAAATGAATTCTTTTAAAAATGTATATTTTATTATAATTTACACTAACAGTTTGTGAACTATATTATTCTCAATCATTCACATAATAAAAAATCACAATTCTAAATACATAAAACTTAGTAGCTATCACTCTAGAGAAGTGGAGAATATAAAATGAGAAATATTCCAAAAGAAAAAAGCCTATAAGCAAGAAAGACTTAAGCAGGAAATTGAGTTTAGTCTTATAAGGATAAAAGAAAAGAACTTGCAATGAAATGGTGGGATCTCAAACATTCTTTTTTGTTTTTTATCTCAAACATTCTTGATGGAAAAAAGACCTGAAAAGGAACTTTGAAATACAAATAAAAGAGTCAAGAGAAAAATTAAAAGTCTCATCTATAATCAAAAGTCTTCATAAGGTTAAATTGTTAACATTCTGATCAAGGAGGAAATGCTAAAAGAGTTCTCTCCAAATCCTGTCACAAAGGGTCAGAGAAGCAGTCAATTGAGATAGAAGACCTATATATATTTTTGTTATGTTTTTAAGATGCAATAAGAAGAAAGAAAAGTGGAGAAGTATACATCAGAGGAAAATGAGAGGAAAGGTTGAAAAATTGGTTAATATGTATAATTAGGTTGCACACATATAAAAAGGGAGGGAAAACAACTATCACTTGAACTTCACTTTTGTCTAAATTAATCAAAAAAGGCAGAAAATGCACAGAGTTTCAGTGTGGAAATACATTCAACCCCATAGGTATACATATAAGAACAGAGAGCAGAAGAGTAGATTCTGAGCGGGATTAGTGATAAATAGAACAAACTAAGCTTATAGAGAAGAGTTAAGAAAAAGCTAAAAGGAAAAAAAGAAAAGAAAGGGCAATCATTTGAAATAAACAGAAAAGAAGGAACATAGAAAAGAAAATGTTCAAGAAAAGAATGAGAAGAAATAATCATCTGCATAACTATGAGTGGAATGAACATACCCATAAAATGGAAGAGCTTAATAGGATGGATAAGAAAAAAAAATTCAACTATATGTTGTTTATAAGCAATACACTTGAAGCATAAGAATTCACACAGAATAAAAATAAGGAGTTTGAGCAAAATCTAGTGTACCTTTGCTGAACATACACACATACACACACATACACATACACACACACTCACAAGCAGAAGTAAAAGTTATCAGACTAGGAAATAGCATTGTTCTAGATCACCACTTCTATCTAACATAGTACTAGAAATAATGGCTACAGAAATGATATAAACTGAAAATAAGGGAGTACACATACGTAAATAAGATAAAATTATCACTTTCTGGTGAGTACATGATGGTATACTTAAAGAAATCTAAATATTCAACTAAAATTAATTTAAACTAAACTTCAGCAAACTTTTAAAATCTAGAATAAATCCACATAAATCAATATTACAGTATACTATCAATAAAACCCAACAGGAAGTGATAAAGACAAATTTAATTTATAATTATGTTAGGATATATTAAATACTTGGGCTTAATTTCCAAGATATAAGAACTATATAAACATGACAAACCACTATTCAAAGAAATGAAAATAGAGCTAATAATTGGGAAAATATCAATTACTCATTGGTAAAATGAGTTAATACAATAAAAATTATAATACTATTTCAATAATTTGCTTATTAAGTGACATGCCAATCAAACTATCAATGGTTTGTTTTTTTAGAACTAGAAAAAATAATAATGAAGTTCTATGGAGGAAAAAAAAGGTCAAGAATCTAGAGAGGGGAAAATGGGAGGAAAGTGAGAACAAAAAGAGCCTACAAATGCCAGATCTCAAAACATACTACAAAACAATGATTCTCAAAACTCATTAAAAAATAGAGATTGATCAATGGAACATATTAGCTACACAACTTCCAAAAGGAAATACATTTAATACTTGAGAATTCAATACACATAAAAATCCCAGCCATTCGAACAAAGACTGATTATTTAACAAAAACTACTGAAAAAATTAGACAGTAGTATAAAAGAAATTAGATTTAGACTAAAACCTCACACCTTGAAACTATATAACAAGATAAGCTCCAAGTGGATATGTGACTAGAAAGAAACGGTCACATCATGAACAAATTTTTAAGTTTTATTGTTGTGATTTTTTTTTTACATTATAAGCATGATCAGATTACTCGATAGTTTATGAGTGGTCTCATAACAAAATAAAACAATTCAGTTAAACTACTAACACAGCGAACCCATTTGAAAGTGCATGCAATATTTCTCATGTATCTTTGCTCCACCTCTATTTTTTTAAAAAGTGAATGTAAATATTTTCTCTCCCTCCTGCCCCATGAGGGGAAAAAAGAATGAACAAACTAGAAAAATACAGAAGAAATTTCCTGTGAGTTCTATAAATATCTCAGACAGCATAAAGAGCAGTGGATAGAGTGCTAGACCTGAAGACAGGAAGATTTGAGTTGAAATATCCCCTCAAATACTGACTAGCTATGTGACTTTGGGCAAATCATTTAATTTCTTCTTGCCTCAGTTTCCTCATCTGTAAAATGAGGGTGATAATCATACCTATCTTGTAGGGTTGTTGTGAGGAAATGAGAGAATAATTCTAAAGTGCCTGGCTCACAGTAGATATTATGTAGATGAGAGAAATTATTTTTATTATCATCATCATTTGATCCTCACAATAATCCTAGGGGGCAGATATTATTATTATTCCCATTTTACAGATGAGGCAACTGAGACTTGCAGAAATCAAGGGACTTGTCCAGAACAAGTGACAGCAAGTGCCTAAGGCAAGAGTTGAACTCCAAGTCAAGCACTCTGTCACTGCACCACCTAGCTATTGCTTCCTACTGTAATGTAATAGCCATTTTAAATAAGCAATAGCAGAGCTGATTTATAAGTTAATAACAATTAGATTAAAGTACAGAAATATCACCAGTTTATAATAATTAGATTAAGTATAGAAATACCAACAAAAGGCATGATTTAGTACTTTCTGGACTAGTCAATTCAACTTTTTATTTACCTACAATTTGGTGAATACATTTATCCCATTATCTGTCATATAGATGCATTTCTTTTCTTATAGAAAGCTGCTAGGAAGCAGAAATTATGTGTAAACTCCATTCTATAGAACCTGTCTCAATACCTCTCAATGCCAGTGTCTTGGTATCCTTTTTATTTGCTAGTGCCCTATTTTTACTTCCATGATGCAATCCATGGTTTGGGATGCCATTGATAAATTAGTTTTTGTTTGTAGAAGTAAAGCCAAGTGATTGACCAAATCACCGTTATAGTCTCATATTATTTTCTTATTGGCAGCAAGGTGACACTACACAGAGTGCTGGACCTGGAGCCAGAAATACTTGAGTTCAAATCCAGGTTCAAACAATTAATAGCTATGTGATCTTGGGCAAGTTGCTTGAGTTCTCTCAGCCTTGGTTTCCCCATCTATAAAATGGAGACAATAATAGTACCTCCCTCACAAAGTTGTGAAGATCAGATAAAGCACTTAAGAAAAATCTTAAAGCACTAGATAAATCCTAGCTATTATTATCATTATGGTTATCATCATCATTATTATCTAAAGAAACTGCATGTGCTATTCCCATTTGGGGAGCCTCTCTACCCAAAAAGAATAAATTTGTGCATCAACATATGGTGTATTATAATTCTTTTTTGTTTGCATGTTAACAGTTAATAGTTTTCTTTAAAGTATATAGCTGTCAGTAACCTCAATATTCTGCTATAAAGTTCAGAAGGGTTTTTTCTTTTTTTTGTGACTTCTGCAAAATTCCCTTCCCATACACCCACAACACCACCACCACCCACATACACACACACACACACACATACATATATACCCTCTAAGGCAGGAGATTTGTTTTGTTTTTTAATTTTTTAATTTATAATATTTTTCCATGGTTACATGATTCATGATCCCCACCCTCTGCTTTCTCCTCTCCCCTCCCAAAGCTGACAAGCAATTCCACTGGGTTATACGTGTTTCGTTGTTCAAAAACTATTTCCGTGTTATTCATATTTGCAATAGAGCAATCTTTTAACATCAAAACCCCAATCATATTCCTATCAAACTACATGATCGATCACATATTTTTCTAATGCATTTCTACTCCCACAGTTCTTTCTCTGGATGTAGATAGTGTTCTTTCTCATAAATTCCTCTGGAGTGTGCTGGATCATTGGCATTGATGCTAGTAGAAAAGTCCATTACATTCGATTGTGCCACAGTATATCATTTTCTGTGTACAATGTCCTCCTGGTTCTGCTCCTTTCACTTTGCATCAATTCCTGGAGGTTGTTCCAGTTCACATGGAATCCCTTCAGTTCTTTATTCCTTTCAGCATGATAGTATTCCATCACCATCAGATACCACAATTTATTCAGTCATTCCCCCATCAATGGACACCACCTAATTTTCCAATTTTTGCCATCACAAAAACTGTAGCTATAAATATTTTTGTACAAGTCTTTTTCCTTATGATCTCTTTGGGGTACAAACCCAGCAGTGGTATGGATAGGTAAAAGGGTAGGCATTCTTTTAAAGCCCTTTGGGCATAGTTCCAAATTGCCTTCCATAATGGTTGGACCGATTCACAACTCCACCAGTAATGCATTAGTGTCCCAATTTTGCCACATTCCCTCCAACATTTATCACTTTCCTTTGCTACCATATTGGCCAGTCTGCTAGGTGTGAAGTGGTACCTCAGAGTTGTTTTAATTTGCATTTCTCTAATCAGGAGGAATTTAGAACACTTTTTCATGTGCTTATTGATAGTTTTGATTTCATTGTGTGAAAACTGTAAGGCAGGAGTTTTTAACCTAAGGTCTATGAATTTTTCTGTATTTTGATAATTGTCATTGTTATTGCTGTTCACCTGTTTTCAGTCCTGTCTGACTCTTCATGATTCCATTTGGGTTGGGGATTGTTTGAGGTTTTATTTTTGGCAAAGAGACTATAGTGGCTTGTCATTGCCTTCTCTGGCTCATTTTACAGATGAGGAAACTGAGGCAAACAGAATTAAGTGCCTTACTCAGGGTCATATAGCTAGTAAGGCCAAATTTGAACTCAGAAAATGAGTCTTCCTGATCCCAAGGCCAGCACTTTATCCGTTGCACCACCTGGCTATTCATAACTATTTCATTTAATAACTGTTTAAAAATAATTGTTTTCCTTTTTATTCCTATTTTATTTTATGCATTTTAAAACATTCTGTAAAGAGGTCTACAGAGTTCACCAGACTACCAGAGGGGTCCATAACACACACACCCCCAAAAAAGGTTAAGAATCCTTCCTCTAGAATAAAAGTAGCTTCTGCCAAGGTGATTTTTCAGAATATTTATGAGTATCCAAGCTGAGCTGACTAACCATGCTAAGAACTGCCACCTCCCAATGTCACCAACTATACATCATCTTTAGATTAATTATGAGAACCAGCCTATCACAGGTTTTCCCCCAGACAAAGGCACCTATATCTAAGACTGCTGAAGAGCTTGAATGTGTGCCAAGGCCAAGCTATCAATTATGAATGTGGAAAAGACTCTCCATGAACTAGGCTCCATATGCTTTTGCTAATTAGTGCTCATAAATCTTCAAGAAAACCTGGAGAAGACCTTCTGAAAAGGGCTGATATCAGAAAAGGGACTTATTCTCTGTATGAGCAAGAGCAATTCAGCCCAAATCAATATCGATTGCTAAATAGATATTTAAACTGAAAAACTCCCCTTCACACAAAACACTGTTGCTTATATAGGCATGGAGAAGATTGGAAAAGGAACAGAAACTTTACACACCTGGAGGAACATACCCCATAGATGGAAGCACTCGACAATAACATTTTGAGCACATTCACTCTCCCTGTGTTGCCTTTGGAACTAAAATTAAGTTCACTATAATTAAAATCTTTCAATAAACAATATTGAAATATATTTAAAGCTATTCATTCTGTTACGCTTTCACTTTTAGCAACTGATCAGTAATGTTTACCACACAGCTATTCACTTAGAGAGCATTTACTGTTAAATATTGGACAGTGGTCTAGAGAACCTGATCATGTTCCTAATCCTTAATTAGCTCCACAAATCAAGAAGAACCAGACACATTCAAGAACCTGATAAAAGCATTATAAATATTTTTGCAATGATGATAGATTGGTAAAGCTTACTCCTCTGCTAATACAAAAAAAATCTGTAGTTGAAGGAATTATTTGAAAACCAAAATAAAATCCTAATCACTCCTGATATTGTTTTCCTGAGAAAGAGAGGTCAAGTTCAATTTATGTCCCATTTGCTAATCAAGAAACCGGCATAGGAATAATAAATACTCTTCCCCAAACCACACAATGTATCAATGTTTAAAGCCAATTTGTGAGATCTGATGTTTGACTTGGTTCCTAATTTTAAGAAGGATAAAAGAAACATTTAGGCTTGATTGCTAAATCAACTGTAATGTTGATAAAACTGTAATGGCTCAGTCTATTATGGATGACTAACATCAATTATTTCCCTTGGGAAGAAAAAGTGGCTAAAGTATTTAATTGGGAACTAGGGAAAAGATTACCTTCAATTCAATTCGACTAGTATTTATGGAGGACTTTCTGTGCCTGGTACTAAAGAGTCAAAGCTCCAAATTTAATGTTGCTGGCCTCAGTGAGCTTACTTACATTCTATTACAATTACTCCAGGGAAAGGAGAGAATTCAAGAGGATGACTAAGAATCAAAACCATGAAGAAAAAAACAGTATCAATGGTTTTGCCAAAGACCAGGGGAAAATTGACAATTTGATGAGTTTCACTTTGAAACTCATTTAACCCCTAAACTCAAATTGAAACTCAAGAGGGTGTGAACTCACAGGAATCAAAACAAAAACAGGTTTGTTCAAGAGCCCTACAAAGCAAAAAGTGGATTTTCACATAGCTCTACTTATCACCACCAAACTCGTGACTTCTTTTTGAATTCTAAAAAAAAAAGAAAAACAATGGTTTGGGGCATGTGTGTTTGTGTTCCACACTGTTGGTATGTTTTTGTAAGTGTTCTAAAATACCATTTGTGGTGATCTTCACAGATTGCCCTTTCACATTGTGGTAAAAGGAAACTGACAGAAGGTTCATGCTTTTGTTTTGGCTGGGAAGCTAAGATACAGCAAAGACAATGTCTTTGTGGATCTTAGGGTTTTCAGTTATTTTATTTATATCTTCATTTTCTTTCTCCTTCCTATGAGCCCCCTTTTCTACTTCTTCTCCGTATTAACTTCACAAACAAAGCTGGAAGGCCTGGAATACTCTACCTGCATTAGGGAATATCAGTTCATTCCCATTACCTACCCTGACTCTTGGCTCTCTGCTGATGCAAAAGCAGTACAGCATATTCCAGATTTAAATGAGAAAAAGTCTTAGATATGACAAAGAGTTCAAGGATTGTAGATTTAGAACTGGAAGAAACCTTAGAGGCCATCTAATCTAATCACTTCATCTTATAGAGGAGGAAATAGAAGCCCAGAAAAATTAAATGAATTAGCAAAGTCATAGATTTATAAATCTCATTCCTATTCTAATATAAAAACAATCTGTAAATGAAGGACACTCTAGACTTGATTTGAATTCAGGTCCTTTGACTCCCAATATGAACCTCTTTCCACTGGCTCCCAGACAAAGCCCCTAAAATTTATGTGATTTAACCAGTCGTACAAATGGTTGGTGGCAGGGCTAGGATTAGGACCCTGGTTTTCTGATTCTCAATTCACAGCTATTTTTCTATATCAAAGCTGTCTGTGATGCTATCATGAGCAGCATTGCTTCTGTTCACAGTGTGTGTCCCCAGAAAAGAAGGTCAAATAGGGTCCCACCAAAAGAAGTGTCAGCATCCTAGTGCTGTCTTCAGGTTTGGATGTAGGGGAAAGTACCCAGGATTTGCAATAAAAAGAATATTGAAAATTTTCTAATGTATTAGTTTGGGACCTCCATATTACAAGAACATGAGAAAACTCCTAATTCGGGCCCAAGAAACAATTTATATTCCACCCCCAAACAAGCAAAAAGCCTAAGAGTAACTGTGACTAATCATAGATGCAACCTCATTTCATGAGTTTATCATTTGTTAAAAAACAGGAAAGAATATGTACTTTACCTTTAATCATGGTCTTTTAAAAACTAATCCACAATATTTATTAAATGCTATGTGCCCAGGGTATAAACCCCACTGATATTCAGGTAATTAATATGTTTTGATTCTTGCTCAAAGTATTTTATCTCAGTTTAATAAATAATAAATGTTTATTGACTGATAGTTTTGTCACCATTTAAAGTAATCATTTGTAGAGTTGTAATGGTCTGACATGTTATTATTTTAGTTCCTCTTTCTTCATTCTGCATCACTTCATACAAGTCTTCATGCTTGTATGAACAGACCTTGCTTAACATCCGATCCAGCTGTCCAGTCTTGCCCTCTTACCATCTGCCCTAACGCTAAACTGTTACTCTGCACCTGGGACAGCAACTCCAGACCAAACCACTAGAAAAATGCCTCCAATCCTTGGGGAGTTTATGCACTCAGCTTTAGAACTGCCCTGGGCAAGACTGTCTTGACTATGGAGTATGCACTCCACTATAGGTAGCTAGCGTGGGTCATCAGACACACATCCCGTTGGTCATTCACGTTGGACATGCTTCCATCCATCTAACCACCATGCACTACTTTTATCAAATATCCAGTTGCTGTATAAGGCCAATAAAAGGATCACTAGGTCAAGGATATGAACACTTTTTTTTTTTTTATAACTTTCCTTACACAATTTCACATAGTTTTGGATCAATTGGATCAAATGACAAATACAACTATTTTCTGACATGTCCACCAACTTTGATTTATTTTCTCCTTCACCATCTTTGCCAATTTCATGGCTGCAAGATAATACCTCAAAATTTTTTAATTTTGTATTTCTTTGCCTATTACCAGTTTTGAGTACTTTTTCATATGGTTGTTGGTGCTTTGTATTTCTTCTTTTGAAAACTATTTGTTCATGATAATTTCTTTTTAATTTAATGTCTTCATAACTACTTATCTCTTGGGAAATGACACAACCAGATAGGTTTATGTAAATTTCTTATAAATTTCAAGTATCAGGCTTTTGTCAGAGATCTTTAATGCAAATATTTTCCCTGTCCATATCTTTTCTTCTTCTAATTGCATTGATTTTGTTTATATAAAAGTTATTTCTTTCTGCAAAATTTAAATAATCTTTTTTGCCTTTTATAGTTTGATACATATTATAATTTATTACAACTTCATCCCCACAGTTATAAAAAATAAAATTTTAGGTTCTCTTCTAATTTTTTTCTATGATGAGATATTTTATTTTTAGGTCATTTAGCCAATTGGAATTTTTTTGTGAGCTATGTGCAAGATATAAACCAGTTTTCTATGATACTACTGTCTATTTACCTCATCAGTTCATAATGAATTAAAAATTATTCTTTACGCAGTTTTTGTATACTTAGGTTTGACAAAGACTATCTTACTGTACACATTTCCCTTTAAAACTTGCTCTACTGACCAACTTTTCTCTTCATTTTTTAAAATCTAGCATCAGATATTTTTATAATCACTATCAAAATCATTTTAAAATTACTTTATAATACAAATCTAGTGATATAAACAACTTTTTTCTTGCTTTTAAAAATATTTCCTTATTAATCTACCTTTTGTTCCTCCACATAAATTATGTTATTGTTTTGTCTAATTCTCTAAAATAATCTCATGACAAATTGATTAGTGTAGAGTTAAATATGTAGGTTCATTTGGTAACTATATTTTTATTGTATTTATTATATATAATATTTAATTATATTTATTATGTTTTATCATATAATATATCTAATATAATATTTTTATTATAACATAATATTTTATTATATATCATATGGGGAAATGTTATATATTTTTATTATATATGCCATATATGGTATATATAAATATACAAATGTAATATATGGTATATATACATAATATATTACAAATTACATATTGGTATA
>NC_058133.1:334682085-334703861 GCF_016433145.1 Gracilinanus agilis | reverse complement strand
TTTTTTTTAAACCCTTGTACTTCGGTGTATTGTCTCATAGGTGGAAGATTGGTAAGGGTGGGCAATGGGGGTCAAGTGACTTGCCCAGGGTCACACAGCTGGGAAGTAGCTGAGGCCGGGTTTGAACCTAGGACCTCCTGTCTCTAGGCCTGACTCTCACTCCACTGAGCTACCCAGCTGCCCCCTGCTACTAATCTTAATGAGAAAGTTTCCAATGATTCTTCAATACAAATAATGGTTGTTCTTGATTTTAGGTAATGTTTTCGAATATACTGAACACAGGCTCTTTCATTTCTATGCTTTTAAACATATATACTTACAGTATTTTATCAAAGGGATTCATGCATCTATTGTTATAATCATGAATATTTGTTTGTTTAGAATGCTTAGTAAATAAACTTAATTTAATTATTTAAATACAATTTAAATGATTCAATATACAAATATGATTTACTGCATAAATGTGTTTTCTTAATATTGAACCATTATAAATTCCACTTGCTCATTATAAATCTTTTTGGGATATGTTGCCACATTTTCCTTGCTATTATTTAATTTAATGTCCATTAATTATATTAGTCTATAATTCTCATTCTTTGATTTATGTCTCCCTAGATTAAAAATCATGACATGTTTTTCTAATACACAGATTATAGCTTCCCCCCACTTTATTTTAAAAATGTTGATTATGTAGCAGATGGATTCTTTATTCTTTAAATGTTTGATAGAATTCACTTGTAAATCCAACTTGTTCTGGAGTTTATTTCTGTGGTAGTTCTTTTGTGGATTTGTTTAATTTTTAAGTTTGGGTTATTTAGGTTATCTGTTGCCTATTTGGGGGTTATCTATTGCCTGCCTTATTAATTCTGGTATTTTATATTTTTGTAAAATATCCCTTTCATTCAAATTTTCAGTGTTTTTATCATATAAATCAATTTAAAAGGTTCCAATGATGTAAATTCTACTCCATGTTTTAGAAATTATTCTTATTTTTTATTTTGCTAATCTGGTTTTAAGGATTGGGGTGTCATATCAAATAAGTTAATGGCTTCTTAATTTTCAGGCTTTTCAGAAATAGCTCTTCATTTGTTTAGCATTTTAAGATGTTATCATCTCGGATTCTTAGTCTTTCATTCTTGCATTAGGATTAAAAATTTGTTGGCTTTCTAGTTTAAAAAAATTTAGTTTTCAGTTGATTAGTCTTTTCTTTCTCTTTCATTAATATAAATGATCATTAAACATATTTTTCCTAAGAATTACTTTAATAATATCCCATAAATATTGGTATGTTGTCATATTATCATTATTATTATACTTCATATAACTTTTCATTACTTCTATCAGTTGGATTTTAACAGTAATTATTTAATATATCATTTTATTCATTTATTTTAAAACCTTTACTTTCCATCTTAGAATTAACACTAAGTATTAGTTCCAAGGCTGACAAATAGTAGGTACTAGGCAATTGGGATTAAGTGACTTGCCAAGGGTCACACAGGATGTGTTTGAGTTCAGATTTGAACCCAGGAACTCTCATTTTGTTCAAATTCCCTTTATTATTTAAAATTTTGATTGTTAATGATTTATAAAAGATGTTTCCAATATTCTATTCAAATTTTATCATACTTATCTTTCTATTGGATTTTGCATGCGTTGACAGAAAAAATCTCATTAAATATATCTACACTTAAAATCTTATTATTTAAATCATTTTCAGTTTAAGAATTTTTGCTATTCTGTGCCTATATGTATAAAATTAATATTGTTTCATTATTTATGTTTGCCTTTAAAATAACAGTTTTTCTGAGTATTTTAATATATCCATATTTGCAACTACATATTCCAAGATCATTATTATAATATCTTTTTAAAAATTCTACTGAAGCATCATAGTTATTAATTCTAGTCATTCACCTTGATATGTCTCTGTCTCTTGTTTTAGACACATTCTTCAAAAGCAACTGACTGTCAAGTTTTGATTTCTTATGTATTCTGCAACTTGCTTCCATTATCATTGATAAATTTAGACTATTAGCATTCAACATTATAATTAATTCTTCAGTTTAGTTTTTCCCTTAAACTATATCTTGTTCTATATTACTTAAAATTCTGATCTAAACAAGATCAGACTAAAGTTGCTCTTTAGTCTCCCTTGCTTATACTAATTGTTTTGAATCCTTGTGTTCAGAAACGTTTTTTAGGTTCTCCCCCTCAAATTCCAAACCTTTCAACCAAAGCCAAGATGTGTCCTTACACATCTTGATATTCTTGTTTTACTGAAATCACCTTATGCTTTTTTTTCACACTTCTCTACTGTGTCCAAAAAAGAATGTGATTTAAGAATCACTCAATTGAGTCCTCACCCTCCACTTTATTTAATTAACCTTTATTTACAGTGCTTGATTTTCAGAAAAAAAATTTATTTCTCTTCTACCTTTTACTCCCTTCAGTCATCTAGGTAATCTATTGATGATTGTTATTTTCTTAAGGGTCTTTGCCCTCAAATTCTTAGATTTTGTATTTTCAATGACCCTCATCCAATATATGACTTTGAAAATATATTCTTCTTTAAAATTTAATTAATTAATTTAGAATATTTTTTTCCCATGGTTACATGATTCGTATTCTTTCCCTCCTCTCCTCCCTTCCCCCTCCCATAGGCAGCAAGCAATTCAACTGGGTTTTATATTTTGAAGATACATACTTACTATTTCCTTAGCATTCTCAAGCAGTGAGTCATTATTTACTCATTGTTTGCCAGAGTCAGTATTATTTACTTTGCTAAGTTTCTAATGTTTGATTAATTTGCATGTGAAGGCTTTGCCCAATTTTGAACATTTTAGTAGAAAATTAATCAATGAACATTTATTAAGCACTACAATGTATAAGGCACAGGAAAAATTAAATTTTAGGGTTTTATTGAAGATATCTTTTCTCATGATGGAGAAGATGTTCAGATTTGTAGGATAGGCTATTTCAGAGTACAAACTGATTTCCCTTGGTTAAATTCTGGCCTAGCTCCTTATTTATTTTCATCATCAAGTAATCTTGCATGACTTGATTTGGTGCCTTTTTATATATGAATTGCTCTCTCCTGACTACTTGGTGACAATGGTGTCATTGTAAAAGATCTTTGAGATCTCCATCTTTTGTGGCACACCATTTTTTGGTACATTCTTTGTGTCCTAGTCAGAAAGTAATTTATTCTAAAAAAGATCCTGAAATATGGTGAACCATTAAGTCTTTTGCCGTTGAAGCTTTAGACTCTGGCACAATTTCCATTCTTTTCTGTTTTCATTATTTCTGGACGGATTCCTTATATGAGTTCCTGGAAGGTGATTAAAAGTCTCCAGATCTCTTTGCTTGGACTATTAATTTTCATATTGTCTCAATTTGTAACAACCAGAAGTTTTCTTCCAGTTGTGTCAAATTACTCTTATGGTAATTACAAACCAACATTTTTGTACTCTGAGCCATTCTTTTTCTCACAAATAATTAAAAATTAATTCTTATTACTGATGTTGATTTTCATGTCTTCCTTCTAATATTGTTCTTCCAATAACATTATTTCAATTATTATAAATAAAAAACCTTTCATAATTCTTACTAAAATCCCTCTGTTTGTTACTTGGTTAGCTTTTAATATGTGCATTATCTCTTCAGAAATCTGGTTATTGTTCTTACAATCTTGTTTATATATATATATATATATACATATATATATATTTCTCCTTGCTATCATGGCTTCATTTTTGTACCTGATGCCTTAAAGTTTCAATTTAGAGTTCTTTTAAGACTTCTTCTGTTAGCACTTATTTCTTTTCCTCACATTTTAGTTTGTGCTTTTTTTGTATGATTTGAAGCATTTATTATTGTTTTGAGGTGAATCAGGGAAGCTAGAGTTATTTGTAACTTTTTATTCAGGTATCATTATCTTCTTTTTTATAGATGAGGAAAATGAGGCTCCAAGGAGTTAAATGACTTGGCCAGGGTCACAGAGCTAGTAAGCAGTAAAACTAGAACTATCAATCAACAATCAAAAAAAGTTTAATAAGCATCTAGTATTATGTCAGATACTAGAGACAATTATAAAAATATATTCAAGATGACTAATATACATATGTAATATATATAGCATATACAAGTATACAATACATACCAGTATATAAACATTGTATTTACAACATATAAATGTATCAATTAAACATAAAATATAATATGTATAGCAATATATGTATACGTAGTATATGTAAATATATAATGAATAAATATAAAATGAATAAATACAAAGTAATTCAATATAAGGCAGTTTGATAGGATGTTTAAAAGTTGAAGGGATTAGGAAAAGCTTCATGTAAAAGATTCAAAGATGGTATTTAAGCTGCATTTTGAAGGAAGAAAAGGATTCTATGAGGCAGAATTCAGAAGAGAATGCATTCTAGGTATGAAGCAAAGGCATTGAGACAGGAAATGGATTGTGATGTGTGAAGAACTGAAAGCAGGCCAATTTTATCCTAGAGGAAATAAGGAGTCCATGGAATTTATTGAATGGAGGGAGCATCATGATCAGAAATTAAGGAAAATCATTTTGGCAATAGTCTCTGAAATGGGCTAGAGTGTTGAGAGACTTGAGACAGGGACAGCAATTAGAATGCTTTTGCAATAATCAAGGTGAAAGATGAGATCTGAGCTAAGATAGTAACTACGCGAATAGAAAGAAGGGATGCAAGAGATTTTTTGGAAGTAGAAATAGCAACTTATTGTATATGTGGGGTGCAGAAGACAGAAGATTAAAGGATAATATGGAATTTATTAATCTTGGAGCCTGAGAAAATAGTGGCACTCCTTATAGAAATAGGAAATTTTAGAAGAGAGGTGCTTTGGCTGGGCAGGGGAGATGTTAACAAGTTCAATTTTAGACTTGTTGAGTTTGAGACATCTGGATATCCTGGATATCCAGTTTGAATTATCCAATAGGCAATTGATGATGTCAGACTGAAGCTCAAGGGAGAGATTGGGTCTCGGTCTATGAGTCTAATAAGGATTATAAAAGAATCCATAATTGGATAAGGTCACCAATGGTTGAACAAGTTGTGGTATATGCTTCTAATGGAATACTAGTGTGTCATAAGAAATGACAAACAAGATGATCACGAAAAACCTGGGAAGACATTTGAAGTGATGTAAAGTGAAGTGATTAGAACAAGGAGAACATTGTGTACAATAATAGCACTAATGTATGATGATCAGCTGTGAATTACTTAACTATTGTCAACAATGCAAGAATCCAGGACAATTTCAAGGAACCTGTGACAAAAAAGGTATCCACCACCATAGGAGGGATTGAGATTTGACCTACAGATGAAAACATACCATTCTTCATTTTATTTTCTCCATCAATTTTCCTTTATTGCAATATGTGTCTAGTTTCACAACATGATGAACAGAGAAATATGTGTTATATCATAACATATGTACAACTTATATCATATCACTTGCCTTCTTGGAGAGGGGAGAGGGGTGGGAAAGAAGGAAAAAATAAAAATTAAAAATTTGAAAGTACAATAAAAAAGAGAATGTAGAAAGAGGAAAGTAGGGAGCCTGGGACAGATACTTGAAAACACTCACAATTAAAAGACCTTCCTATATATATGATGACCCATTCAGAAACTGAAGAGTAAGCAGTTAGATATGGAGAAAGAGAACCAGGAGAAAGCAGTATCATGAAAATCCAGAGAGGCAATACTCAAGATGAGAGGGTGGTCAAATAGTGTTAAATGAAACAAGTGCTGTCAAAACTTGGTTATTAAGACATCATTAGTAACTTTATAGAGCAACTGAAGTTGGAAGCCAGATTACAAAGGAATGCGGAGTGAGTGAGAGTAGATGATGTGGAGACAATGAATCCAAATAGATTTTTCTTGGAATTTAGCTAAGAAAGGGAGGAGTGGTACAGGAAGATAACTGGAGGGGATGATGGATGTAGTGAAAGTATTTTTAAAATGAGGAAGGCTTGGACATTTTAAAAGAAGTAGATAACCAGTGGATAGAGAAAGGTTGAAGATTAGAGAAAGATGGAGAATGCTTGAGGTTAAAATTTGCTGCTGTAGACAAGAAGGAATAAGCAGCCCATGAAGAGGATTTGGCTTTGGCAAAAAAAAAATAAATAAAAAAGGAGGGGGGGGCTTTATTATCAGAGACTCAGAGAAAAGGAGAGAGAGTTTGGAGAAAATATCAAAGGGTTCTGCCATAAAGAAAAAGGGAAAAGAAGGAGTTCAGGTCAAGTGATCTTAATTTTCTCCCTCCTCCCCTTTTATTCAATTAATAAACATTTCTTTTCTCTCCTTTCTACCTCCTTCAACTCCCTGCCACAAATAAAAAAGGAAAAAAGGAAAAAAAAAACCTTGTAACAAGTACACATAGTAAATAAAAAACAAATTCCGAAATTATCCATGACCAAAAATGCGTCTCGTTTTACATCTTGAGTCCATCATCTCTCTGTCAAGAGGCAAATAGTCTCAATTGTATCATTCAAATAAGAGTCAAGGTCCTGAGCTTAGGAAGAGGGGCATGGCATGATGGGGTAAAGGTATCAAAGGTCTGAGGAGAGACAAAGGTTTAGGAGAGCTTCTATGGGTAGTGAGGCAGGGACGGAAGGAGGTGATGTTTTGATGAATGTCTAAACTTAAGAAAATGATGGAGAAAATGTTAATAATGCAGATTAAGTTTCTTAAAGAAAACTTAAAAGAAAAGTGAATCGTGGGTACAGGTTGTTCTTTTTTCTCCCAGAGAACTAGTTCTTAAATATGTACCAGCACACCCCTGAACTGAGGGCATGTGATAGACAGCACATCAGTCCCACCACTCTTTCCACCACACCAGAGCAGCCTACGTTGGAAACACTGTCAGATACCGCATCAGAGGGAACACTTAAGAAATGCCAGTGATGATTATGAAGACTTTTGGCCACTTAATTCTTTCCATCCTATCAGAAGTGATAGCCTTGCTACTATTCAGACTACTTCAGAAATAGCCTGAATGTTACATTTTGACCTAAGGGATACCCCATTAGGATACCCTAGCTGCCTGAGTTCCCCATACATGCAGTGGAAATGAATCAGGACTTTTGAACTGTTGAGCAATTTGTGATTAAGAGAATAATTTAGTTTCAGATGGAACAGTTGGGTTTTGTGGTGGGCTCTTTTCCTGCCACTGCTGTTGTGGTTTTACTGTCTACCTGACTGTTCTAAGCTGGTTGGCAATATTTAGCAAATTAGTTTCAAACCTGAATTAGTTTCTCTTTCCCACACTGCACACAAGATTTTACCCTTTACAAAACACACACACACACACACACACACACACACACACACACACACTCCAAACCCTCCTATGAAATCAATTCAGGTCAACAAGAATTTATTAAATGCCTAAAAGTGTACCAAGTACTATACTAGGCACTAGCGATCCTGAGGAAAACAAAATCAAACAATTTTTATTCTCACAGAGTTTACATTCTATTGATGGGGAGGAAAAGCAATATGTTCACAAATTTAGGAAATACTAAGTAATTTTAGAGGAAGACACTAGAAACTTTGAGGAGGAGGAAATTAGAAATGGCCTCAGGTAGGAGATATCACTTTAGGGAAGCTTTGAAATAAATAACAACAATAAAATTTATAAAGCATTTAAGATACTCAAAGTATTTTTCTTCATAACAGCCCCATGCGGTTATAAGTATTTGTTTATATAATTTATATATAACATATATACATTTATAAATATTTTATATAAATTTATAGAATTTACATATACTATATAAATTTATATAATACTTATATAAATGTATATATAAATGTGTATAATTTATATACAATATATATAAATTTGTATAATTTATATGTAAATATCTTATTTAAAACTTATTTTTAATATATTTTTCATATTTATGAAGTTATCTTACATATAATTATGTGTCTATATCATGTCTCCCATTAGAATGAAAGCTTCTTGAAGGCAGGGATTTTTATTTTTGTCTTTGTAGCCCTGACGTCTAACACAATATGCAACATATAGTAGGAACTTAATAAATGCTTATTGACTGTGGAAACTCAAAGAATGATTTTTTCTTTAGTTGAATAGCTAATAAGTATGAAGGCACCTCTGTATCAGAGTCACTATAACTTAGGTGATTTGTTTTCTGGGGCAAAAACCTACCAAATGGGGAGGTTTGTGGTAGTGATGATAAGAATACTATGTCAAAAAACTCACTGTTCCATCCAGTGGATTCTCTTTCCACTGATACAAATTGCAACCCTTAGTAGAGAGTAGACTCATGATGTACTGTAGCCCCCTCCAAAAAATATTCATCCTTTAATGACCAACTTGCCATAAGAATAAGAATGTCGATGATATGATACCCAATAATAACTTCTGGCTATAGTCATTTTCAGTTATAAAGCACTTTCACTTTCATTCTCTCATTCAATCCCAGAATGTAAGCTCCTGGAGACTTGGCAGTAATCATTTCACTTCTGTCTGTGTCCTAGTGCCTGGAACATAGCAGGTGTTTAATAAATGTTTATTGAATTGTGAACCTCACAAAACTCCTGCAAAGTAGTCCTTGCAAATGGTATGATTATCATTTTACATATGAGGAAACGGAGATGCAAGGAAAGTCAGTTGACCAGGCTCAAAAGCTATTAAATAGTGGGTTGGAATCAGACCATGACCTAACTTTTAACTGCTCTGGAGTAGGTCTGGGGGATCCACTGTAGGGACCTCCATCTAGCTTTCAACATGATTTCTATTCTAAGAGGAACTTAGGAAAAGTTAGGATTGTCACGCTGGAAATGATTTCTCAGCACAGCTGACTAAAATCAACTATAAAACTAGGCAGCCCCAAAGGGATGTACTAATATAGATGCAGGCTAAAGCTTAACTGGAAACGACGAGCTTCGTTAGACACACATGCCAACAGAGCTGCCAGCCAGCACCCCCCCCAGAAACTGGGAAGTTTCTTTGAAGGATACAGGGCATGCCTGCAGGACAGCAAAGCTAATTGGAAGAAAATGAATGAAAAGAGAGGACAGAAAAAGGAAACTGTGAAAAGAAATGGTGCCAAGAAGACTCCTAGACACTGTCAAATGACCCACATATGCCACTGCTTTTTTTTTATTTTTAGAAACATTTTGGACACCAATTTCAGGATTCAGCCTTTTCGTTATAATTCTCAACTTCAACTTAGCCCTTCCACTTAACCAGCCCTCCACCTAGGTCATCTCACCATAATCTGACATGCTTCTCTCCATCTGAACTGGAGTCTTCCACACCCAAACCAGAGACCAAGATCGTCATATCAGGGTCTTCCCAAACTTACGCCACATTCCTAGAAAAATGAATACCAAGGGCAACAAGGCGGCTAAGTGGACAGAGAGCCAGGTCTGGAGACAGGAGGTCCTGGTTTAAAATCTGCCCTCAGACCTTGGGCAAGTGCCTAATTCTTATTATTCTTTTGTCTTGGAACTGATATTTAATGCTGATTCTAAGGCAGAAAGAAAGAATTCTTTTTAAAAAGAAAAAAAATGAATACCCTAAACACAAAACTCCTACCCTGGACTTGACAGCATTGATTGGTGATTGAGTGAGCCTAATACAGATCTCCATTACCTGTGTAATGTTTCTCTAAGCTTCTTGAGGGTAGAGGCTGTCTCTTTTTTAATCTTTGTAATCCCCAGTGTTTAACATAATACCTAGTATTCAGTAACCACTGAATAAATGTTTTCTCATTTTTCAGTCTTGGTATAATGGTATAATGGTCTAGACTATTTGTTCATTTATTATATCTTTTCAATTACATGTAGAAACATTTTTTGACAATTGTTATCTGATATTTTGCTATTTAGACTCTCTCTTTCTCTATCTATCTATCTCTATCTCTCTCTCCCATCTCCCTGAAGTGATAAATAATCTGATATAGGTTATACTGCTGTTGTCATTCAAAATATAGTTTCATATCTGTCATGCCATGAAAAAAGACTCATATTACACATACAATAAAAAACTCTGGAAGAAAATAAAGTGGGAGATGGTATACTTTGATTTGCAATCAGACTCCAATAGTTCCTTCTTTGGCTTTAAGTAGCATTTTCCATCATGAATCCTTTAGAGTTATCTTGGAACCTTCTTTTACTAATAATAGTTTAGTCTTTCACAATTGGTCATCATGCAATATTTCTGTTACTGTATACAGTGTTCTCCTGGTTCTACTCACTTCACTTTGCATCAGTTTATATAAATCTTCCCAGGTTTTTCTGAACTCATTCTGTTGTCCATTTCTTATGATACAGTAGTATTCCATTACCATTGCATACCACAACCTGTTCAACTATTCCCCAGTTGATGGACATCCCCTCATTTTCCAATTCTTTGCCACTCCAAGAGGCCTAGATTTTTACCTCCAGCTTTTTTGGATACTTGATATGAGGCTTTGAGCAAATCACTCCCCCTCTGTAGAATATAGAAATCAGAATATTTTGTTCTTAGGTCTCTTCTAGCTCTGGCACTTATGATTGCAACTAGTCCAGGGTCTGTTCAAGACTAGTATCTAAAGTAATCTTTAAAAGTAAGAATGAAGTCCAACTAACTTGAGTTTTAGACTGCTGGTTCTTATTGACTACAGGAAAGTAAAGATGAATTTCTGGTTTGGGAATTATTTTTCCTTTGAGTAGTATACATAGTCTCGTTATGCTTAGACTTATTAAGCTCCTTTCCAACTCCAAAGACCCAACTTGCCATCTGGGCTAAGGCAATAAAAAAGGCACCTATATCTTTTGTTTTCCTGCAGCAAAAGTCTGTATGGCTAAGCCAATTGGCACCATTTCAGTTGGCCCATTTACCTACTTCTAATTTCTATACAATGTGGTGACCAGAATTATTACAAGGACTAATTAATTCAGTGTTAATGAATTCCCTTTAATTGTGTACAAGCTATTGCACAACCTAGCTTTTGGCCATTTGAAGGAGCTGCTAGTTCTTTTCATTCAAGATTTTATGTAGGCCAGGGCCTTCTGCTTATGGCCCTTGCTTTTGATGAATCCACCCTTATCCTTTATTGAACAGTTTCAGTCAATGCACAATTTTTCTGCAACATATTGAATATATTATTCTATGTGCACTTAATGAGTCAAAAAATAATAGGTTCATTTCTTTCCATTCTCAAATCATTGTACTTTACTCATTCCTTGGTCTCAAAGGTTGCTTATTCTTCCAAATTGCAATGCTCATCCATTATTTTCCAGTTATCTCCTCAGAACATGCATTTCTGAACTCTGGTGAAGCCATTTTGTCTCACAATCCTCTGAGAAACCATTTTGAAGAGATCCCTGGAGAATGTTGCTAAGAGTCTAGACTCAGTCTCATTGCATGTATCTTTGGAAAGATAGAGAGAGGCATGATACTGTATGTTGGCCAAATGGGAGGCAGTCCATGGAACATTAGAAAAAAAATTTTCAACAAGTGAGAGGAAGTCTGAGTGAGAGGGTTATGTGTATGTGGGTGTGGGAATGTTTTCTAATGTACCTTAAGCAGATTTAAAGTATTAATATTAAGATTCTAATTTCAAACAAATTCCCTTGGAGAAGAAGGCTTAGAAAAAGAAACATTTCCTAGAATTTTAGCACTGCAATGATATTTGAAGGTTATCTAATTCAATTACCTAATTTTCCCAATCATGAAACTAAGACCCTTCAAGGTGTTGTGCCTTGACTAAGGTGTAGTCACCAATTAGTGGTGGTGGTAGGACTAAATCTCTGGTATTTGGACTCCCAGAGTTCTATCTTAGTATTTGTGTTCTAATTTTCCCCCTTCCACTCTCGCTTTAAAGTCCTTTCATCTATTGATATTTTTTTTGCCAATTTCAACTAAACTATAAAGAAGGATAAAGCTATACTTGGTGCCTCATAAATATAATCTTTACGAGGTACTAGAGAGGTGATATGGCCTCTTTGTTCCAATACATTCCTTTCATCATGGAGTGCTGCAAGGCTTATGTTTGCAGGACTCTTAGATTTTTTTTTCTAGCAATAATACTTCCCATAACACATAAAATGTTATTTAGAGATGATAGTCTGAGAGAGTCCAAGGGAAGTTTAAGTAATACTGGTCATTCAAACTTAGGAAAGAAAAAAAAGCATAGGAGAAACCTGGTCCAGCTGATACTTTTATCCATGATGGAGTCAGCTATTTACTAGCTTCAGAACTCAAAAAAGGAATTAATTCAAACCTATGTTACCTATGACTTTGGGTTCTAGTTGTCTAATAGGTGGTTGGAGATATAAGACTAGAGGTCAGGAGAAAGTTTAGGGCTGGGCAAGTAGATTTGAGAGTCATCTACATAGAGATGATATTTAGTAATCTCAGGAACTGATGAGATCACCAACTGAAATGGTATATAAAGGGAAGAGAATAAGGCCCAGGCCAGAGTTCTGAAGCATCCTCAGAGCAAAGTAAATAAAGTGTTAGCCTTTGAGTCAAGAAGATGTGGGTTTAAGTCTTGTTTCTGGCATACTATTAGATGAGTGACTGAGTAAATAAGCAAACATCTCAGAATTCCAGACAACTCTCTATAGATACCATAGAGTTATTTTTTTGATGAAATCTCAAGTCTGGACTAGCAGCAAAATTGTTGGCAATATTAATTGCTAATAATCAATGACTTCCTCAAGGTGACAGTATTGCTAAAGTGCTTTATTTTCTTTCTAATTTTTATTCTTTATTATAAAGACAGCTTTTTCAGTTTAAGAGGTGAAGGGAATATATTGGGAAATTAAGTTGATACAAAAATAAGATATAGAAAGAAAAAAGTTTTTAAACATTTAATGATTCTGGATGAAGATTCACCAAAAGAGACTAAGAAAGAACAAGAAGAGGAAAACAGGGAAAGTCTGAAAGCAGAGAAAGAAAAGGAAGAACAGTGGGAAAATAAGATGGGAGAAAACACAGTAATCATAGCTCTGAATTTGAATGGGATGAACTCACCCATAAAAGAGAAAAGAATTGTAGAGTGGATTAAAAGTCAGAATCCCACAATATGCTGTCTTCAAGAAACACATTTAAAGCAGGGAGACACACAAACAGAATAAAGGTAAAGGACTGGAGCGAAAGCTATTGTGCTTCAGCTAAAGTCAAAAAAGTAGGAATAGTCATTATGATCTTGGACAAAGCAAAGGTGAAAACTGATATAATTAAAAGAGATAAAAGAAATTACATATTTATAAAAGGAATCATAGATGAGGAAGTAATATCAACATTAAACATATATGCAACAAATGGCATAGGAATTTGTAACTACATGAGTTACGAGAAGAAAGAGAAATAAAACCATATTAGTAGGGAATAGTAACCTTTTCCTCTCAGAATGAGATAATTCAAACCAAAAAATAAACAAGAAAAAAATTAAGGAGATGAATAGAATTTTAGAAAAATTAGACTTGATAGACTTGTGGGCAAAACTGAATGGGGATAAATTTCAGTAGGACTTGGCACCCGCCCAAAAACTGATCATATAATAAGAAATAAAAGCCTACCAACCAAATGCAGAAAAGTAGGAATATTAATTATATCCCTTTCAGACCATTATGCTATAAAAGTTACACTGAACAAAGGGCTGGGGAAAAAAGACTTAAAATTAATTGGAAATTAAATAACTTTTTCTTAAAGAATAAGTGGGTCAAAGGAAAAATCATAAAAACAATCAACAATTTCATTAAAGAGACTGAAAAAAGGAGACAACATACCAAAAGTTTTGAGATGCAGCCAAAGCAGGACTTAGGAGATAATTTATAACTCTAAATGCTTATGTCAATAAAAGAGAGAAAGAACAGATCAATGAATTGGTTATACAAGTAAAAACTAGAAAAAGAACAAATTTTAAAATTCCAATTAAACACCAAATTAGAAATTCTGAAAATCAAAGGAGAGATTAATAAAATTGAAAATAAGAAAACCACTGAACTAATAAATAAGACAAGAAGTTGGTTTTATAAATAATTTAATAAAACAGATAAACTATTGACTAGTATGATCAAAAAGAAAGAAGAAAACCAAATTATCAGTATTCAAAATGAAAAGAGTGAGATTACAACCAATGAAAAGGAAATTAAAGCCATTATTAGGAGTTATTTTGCCCAATTACATGTCAATAAATTTGATAATCTAAGTGAAATAGATTAATATTTAAATAAATATAAATTGCTCAGATAAACAGAAGAGGAAATAGAAGGATTAAACAATCCCATCTCAGAAAAATAAATTGAATATACCATCAATGATTTCCCTAAGAAAAAAGCCCCAGGGCCAGATGGATTCACAAGTGAACTCTACCAAACATTTAAAGAACAATTAATCCCAAAGCTATAGCTATTTAGAAAAATAGCTAAGGGAGAAACAATACCAAATTCCTTTTATAACACAAATATGATGTTGATACCTAAACTAGGGAGGACAAAAACAGAGAAAGAAAACTAAAGACCAATATATCTAATGAATATTGATGAAAAATTTTTAAACAAACTACTGGCAAGAAGAGTACAGCAATGTATCACAAGGATCACACAATATGACCAGATGGGTTTTATACCAGGAATGTAGTGATGGTTCAATATTAGGAAAGCTATAAGCATAATTGGCCATATCAATAACAAAGCCAACAGAAACCATATGATGATTTCATTAGATACAGAGAGAATGATGACTTAGCTGTACTGGATCTCAAACTATATTACAAAGAATTATATTATAAAATAATTTGGCATTGGCTAAGAAATAGAGTGTCAAACCAATGGAACTGATTAGGCTCTCAAAATGCATTAGTAAATGACCATAATAATCTAGTATTTGACTAACCCAAAGATCCAAAATTTTGTTTTTGTTCTTATTTTTCACATCTACTATATGTAATAAATTTTCACACAAGTTTTCCTAAGTTATATAATTAAATTTATCTCCCTTCCTTCTCTTCCCTTTCTCCTCCTGGTGTTGGCAGGCAGTTCAATCTGGATTATATATGTATTATCATGCAAAACATATTTCCATATTGTTCATTTTTGTGAGTAATCTTATAAAACCAAAACCCCAAAACATAAACCCAAATAAACAATTGAAAAATCATATACTTTCATCTGCATTCTGATTCCAACAGTTCTTTCTCTGGAAGTGGATAACATTCTTTTTCATAAGTCCCTCAGAACTGTCCTGGATCATTATACTTCTGATAATAGCTAAGTCTATCAGATTTCATCATTCCACAATATTGCTGTTTCTCTGTGCAATGTTTTACTGGTTCTGTTTATTTTACTCTGCATCAGTCCATGAAGGTCTTTCCAACTCTTTCTGAAACCATCCTGTTCATCATTCCTTACAGTACAATAGTATTCCATCACCATCATATACTACAATTTGTTCAGCCATTCCCTAATTGATAGACAACCCTTTAATTTCCTATTCTTTGCCACAACAAAAAGAGCAGCTATAAATATTTTTGTATAAGCAGGTCCTTTCCCATTTTAAAAAATCTCTTTGGGATATTGACCCACGCATTGTTTTATGGCCCTTTGGGCATAATTCCAAATTACTCTTTAGAATAGTTGGATCATTTCACAGCTCCACCAACAATGAATGCTTTAGTGTTCCAATTTTGCTACATCTCCTCCAACATTTAGCATTTTCCTTTACTGTCATATTGGCTAATCTGATAGGTGTGAGGTAGTACCTCAGAGTTGTTTTAATTTGCATAACTCTAATCAAGAGAGGTTTTGAATATTTTATATTATTATTGATAGCTTTGATTACTTCATCTGAAAACTGTTTATTGATATCCTTTGACATTTGTCAATTGGGGAATGACTTGTATTCTTAGAAATTTGATTTAGTTCTTTATATATTTGAGAAATGAGACCTTTATCAGAGAAAGACCTAAGTTTTTGAAAGAAAAACTCACTATTTGCCAAAAATTGCTGGGAAAACTGGAAAATAGTGTAACAAAAATTAGTCAGAGACCAAGACCTCATACCATATATCAAGATAAAGTCAAAATAGATACATGATTGAGAAATAAAGTGTGATACCATAAACAAATTAGGGGAGCATGTATGGATAGAGGAAGAATTTAGGTCAAAATAAGACATAAAGAGCATTATAAGATATAAAATAGATAACTTTCACTATATTAAATTAAAAACTTTTTGCATAAACAAAAGCAATACAACCAAAATTAAAAGGCAAACAACAAGCTGGGAAATAATTCTTTATAGTGAGTATCTCCGACAAAGGCTTAACTTAATCAAATTTATAAGGAACAAAGCATTCCCCAACTGACAAAGGATCAAAGGATGAGTACATATAGTTCTCAGATGAAGAAATTAAAACTACCTTTAGTCATATAAAAATCTACAAATCATTATTGATTAGAAAAATACAAATTAAAACAACTCTGAAGTACTATTTCACATCAATCATACTGGCCCACATGGCAAAAATAGAATATAAATGCTAGGTCTATATCCCAAAGAGATTAAAGATAAGGACAAAGGACCTACCTATACAAAAATATTTATAACAGCTCTTTTGGGGTGGCAAAGAACTATAAACTAAAGGGATGTCCATCAACTGGGGAATGACTGAACAAGTTATGATATATGATTGTAAAGGCATAATATTGTCCTGTAAGAAATGACAAATAAGATGATGACAAAAAAACCCTGGAAAGACTTAATATGAAATGATGCAAAGTGAAATGAGTGGAACCAGGAGAACCTTGATCACAGTAACAACAATAATGTATGATGATCAAATGTGAATGGCAACTATTATCAACAATGCAAGAATCCAGGACAACTTCAAGAGACTCATGACAAAAAAAGGCTATCCTCCACCTTAGAAAGAACAAATGCAAGTTGAAATATACCATTCTTTATTTCCCTCATGACTTTTTCTCTGGAGTAAACAATATGTGTCTTGTATCACATGATGAACATGGAAATATGTATTATATGATAACATACGTATGACCTACATTCAATTACCTGCCTTCTTGGGGAGGGGAAGGGATGAAAGAGAGAGAACATGAATTGAAAAATATCAGAAAATGAATATTAAAAATTGTATCAACATGCAAAAAGATTTAATGATTATTTAATATATATAATATAATATATCATGCTAAACTGAGATTCAGGATAAAATCATTCATTTTCATGTTAAAAATTAAAATACTCTTTATAATTAACAACCCTCTAGAAACACAAAGTGCATACACATAAGCAAAAAGAAAAACTGTACAGAAAAATATAAACTTCCTTCCTTTGCAATCTAATAAAATATGTAATGTAAAGTTAACAAACTAATATAAAGTGCCCTATTCGTTTACATGCCCATTTTATACTGCATTTTCTATATACTTTCCAGATTTTTCTAGTGTCATCATTATTGACATCTACATAATCAGCATCCATATTAGTCTTTTTATTCTTTTCTTCACCCTGTATCACTTCATAGAAAGGTTATAAATTTTCTACTTGATAAAGTTTTCTATCAAAAGTAGAACTCATTTTACATCGCCATTCTATATTTCAAAAGAATGCTTTTATTAGGAGAGGTCTTGGTACAGTGCCTTCAATTATTAAATTGTGTCATCTTTATTCTATCAATGGCTCTTGGATATACTGTGTGACCTTGAGCAAGTAACTTAACCTACCTAGGTGTCAATTTCCTCATCTATAAAATTAAGAGCTTAATTAATTCTGTATTTAGAATGTTTTCTTTACAGAGACTAATGGAAGATACCAAGGAAGTAGAATGTGAAAGGGGTATAACAAGGTGGGTGTTGTAGGAAAAGTAACTACACAAGAATATTGAAATAAGATGTGTTTAAATTTAAATTTTAAAATGTGTGTTTCAATTTAAAATTGAAAACTCTGGCTATGAGAGCTGTCTTCTCTATAATCACAGTATGGGAAAAGATCTCATCTTAGGTAGTGAGATTCTTATAAAAAACTTATGTTTGTTACATTAGGCTCCAGGATTTGATCAATTCCAGGACTTCAAAAACCTAACAGAAATCATTTTTTACAGCAAAGGTTTAAAACCATTTTTTAACTGATCTATTTGTTGATTGCACCCCACCTTCTATTTGTAGGACATTTCATATCCCATTTATGCCAACTAATCTTGATGACAAGAATGCTTTCTGCTCACCTCTTCCTCTGGAAACCCTAGCAGAAAAAAAGAAGAAATCCCTGTCTTTAAGGAGCTTGTTTTCTAATGAACAAAATAGAATGTAATTAGGACAATGGAAAGGCTAATTGTTCCCTCCATTGCTTCCTTTGCCATCATTTTGTTGTTGTCTATATTTCATTTTAGAAGAGGACAAATGGTACCACAAGACCATGTCTTGACTTATGCATGAACTGGATTTAAATGAAGCAGTTACCCAAAGTTGTCAACTTCACTGTCTCTTTCAGAGTGATCAAAGTCTAGTGGGAAGACAAAAGTCAGGACACCTGATGATGGCTCAGAATGCAATGGATAAAATTGGTTTCTTTGATGTCTAACCAAGTTCTAAGTGTTTCACAGCTCTTATTTCCATCACCTTCATGACTGTTGGAACAAATTGTTCTCATCTGCCCTTTCTGCTTGGGGGAGTCTTTATAGGCTTAGGGTAGACACCCCACTAACTAACCAATGGGTTGGAGGCTTGTTGCCTACCCACTCACTACCTGTTTTCTCTTGCCTGCTCAGAAGGCTTACCAAGGTATGACCACCAAAGCATGCTGGAGCTTCTTAGAACCACAGAGGTAACCAAACCTTAGAACCAAAAGAAGAAAGCAGCCCTGAAAAGGACTCAGAAAACCCTAACATCAATTTTCCCTAAACACCTCTTATAACCTTCCCCTCCATCTTTCCACCACAAAGTAGAAGAAGAAATAGAAATTTCAACCTGCCCCATCACTTCTTTTTCCAATCAAAAGAAGTTTTCTCTCCATCTGATTTCCTTTTTTTAAAAAAATTGCTTTAAAGCAAATTCAGTAGAAGCTCGTTCCCCTTCCTGATGTGTTTAATCAATAATTTAGATGAATCTTGGGTAAATTAAGTTGTGGATTCAATTGTTCCCTTAGCAACCATCATTTCTGACACATGTTTGTGAAATAGATTGGAGGTTTTTAAAAATTATTTCTTAAAACGGCTAATGTTTCATTTAGAAAAAATGCATTTAAACAGAACAAAGCTTTTAGTGTTACAGTGATTCTACTACAATGCTAATGAGGATGAGTTCCCTAACTAAGGGCCACTTAGCTTAGTCAAAAGAAAACCACTTTTTTTCCAGCTACACACAGCATTAACTACAGATTTTTTGGAAATAAATGCTGTTGGTCACTGGAGCAACAGAGATCAGAAAATTTGGCTCATAATCCATCATTACAAAGGAAGAGCAATTCAAGCCTGCTGACATTGGGTTAGTGGCATTTTTGGGTAAAAAGTAAATTAGTGTCAGAGCCAGATCTTAAACCTGGTTCCCAAACCAGTATATCTGCTTTTGTTAGATTATTTGTCTCATTCAATGCATGATTATATCACTTTCAGAAGGGGAAGAAAAGATAATACAGATCCTCAGATATATGCAAAGCAATACACTTCTTTTTCTTGGCTCTGCTTACTTCATTCTGCATCAGTTCATGCGAATCTTTCTGTACTTTTCTGAATTCATCAGAGTAAGATTCCATTACCATTCATGTACACCATTTCTTTCAGCCATTTCTCAATTAATGCACATCCATTTTGTTTCTAATTCTTTGCTTTCACCAAAAAAAAAAATGCTACTATAAAACTGTAGATGTATATGAGGATTTTTGTCTTATTAATGACTTCTTGGTACATAAGTCATTCAGCATAATGTAGCATCTTTATTTTTTTTTTACCCTTACCTTCCACCTTCGAATCAATACTGTGTATTGGTTCTAAGGCAGAAGAGCAGTAAGGGCTAGGCAATGGGGATTAAGTCACTTGCCCAGGGTTACTAGGAAGTGTCTGAGGTCAGAGTTGAACCTAGGACCTCCCTTCTCTAGGCCTGGTTCTTAATCCACTGAGCAACCTTGTTTATTTCTTATTATTTTGTGAATATTTGTCTTTTATTTGTATGTTTGATTGCTGCTACTGCTTTTTGGACTCACTTGAACCTTTGTTCTACTGTCTTATTTTTATTCTGTATATGTCTTTGATTTTTAAATGTGTTTTTTATTTTAAAAAAAAACAGATTGTAGGATTTTGTTTTTTCCAATCTGACACTTTTTCATTTTATTGGATTGTTTAATCCATAGACACTTATATTTATATATTAGGTTTATATTTCCATCCATTTCTTTCTAATTTGCTTTTTTCCCCTGTATTAGAATGTTCCCCCTATTTTCCACAGACAATAATCTACCTTAATGAAGCCCTATTGTCACTGACTCTCTTCCACTCACCCTCAAATCTTCCCCTTTCTCCAAACTTTTTCTCACTCCTTTCCTTTGTTTTGAAGTTTTGCTTACCTCATTAATTTCTTTTTCTTCCTTTTATGAAATCAGTTAAAATTCTGCTTTTTCTCCTTTCAACTTACCTTTATTTCATTTCTTGCACCTTTTTCTTTAAGGAATTTCTTTCTTTTATTATCTTCATATTTTTCCCTTCCTGTCTATTCTAGACTTTTATTTTTTATGCATAGATTTTATCTTTATGTATTCCTTCTTTAAATTCTGTATTCCTCATGGAATTAAAGGTCATAAGGTATAAATTTTGAGTTTCCTTTTAAAAAAATTATTACTGAGTTCCGGGTTAAGATGGCAGCAGAGTAAGAAGCAGCTCTTAACCTCTCCTGACCGAAACACACAAAACTCCTCAAGGGGACATAAAAACAAGTCGAGACAAACGGAGGAACCCCACAATAGGGCACAGCGTGGGAGGTACGTGGAATCGGGCCATTTCCATGTTATAAAGGGGTGAAACAGCTCTCACTAAATCGTGGGCTGAGCAACCACACCACCCCCAACCCCTCCACACACAACACCTATAGCGCTGAAGCCAGCTAAAAAGTAATAGAGCAAGTTTGGGGCACCCATTGAGTCATTGGCAGCTCCGGGGCCTGTTCCTGAGAGCAGCAAGATTTAGGACCCCAAAAAGCTAACACTGAGCGCGGGAGCAGGGCTCAGAGAGCGGACGCAGGGTGCAGAGCACAGCCTCAGAGCGCAGGCGCGGGTGGAGGCGTGGGTGGAGGCAGACACAGCCACAAGCTAAAGCTCTGAAACCCTGAGTGGGGAACCAGTGCAGACGGGTATATGACTGTGGAAGCAGCGCCCCGAGACTTGTAAAGAAACCTCCATCAGAGGACCAAGCAAGGGGGTCCACCAGGGGGCTTGACCTTGGAAAAAAACAGAACTCAGACCTAAGGAGCCAAAAGACCGCGGACAGACCCTGAGTGCGAGGATAAACCTGAGAAGCTGCTGGGCTAACGATGGCTACCCAGTCTCAGGAAGTTCAGAAGAGAAAGATTAACAACAAGAAAAAGAAGTCTTTAACACTCGACAACTTTTACATAGAGAAAATCCAGACAACCGAGCAAACAGGAGGAGAACAAACAAGCATCTGGACCATCCTCAAATAAGGAAAACTCCTCACAAGCTATGGAAGAGTTCAAAACTGAGATTTTGAGGAAAATGGAAGAGATCTGGCAAGAAAATAAC